>NW_022987514.1:0-400000 GCF_902827165.1 Trematomus bernacchii
TGCTAAATTAAGCTCTGTTGCTTGGATATCACTAGATCCTGTTACATCAGCGTAAATAAAGTAGCCTACATAACGACTGATGTGTAAATTAGCATAATTACTATAGCTAGCCCTAGCTGCTAACTGCCACGGCCGCCTCGTTAATATCAAATCCATCATAATACAATCCATTACCATGCTGTCATGAACGTGCGGTGCTGTTACGTGCTTCTTCTTCTTCTTCTCTTGAAATTGACGTGCTTGATGGCTTGATGTGAACGAGCATGGTTGGGCGGGTCCAATGCAATTCCTGCTAAATTACATCCTTCTGGTGTCTGTGGTTATTTAAATTCCCTGATAAACGTTATTCAGCGTCAAAAAATGAGTGCTAATCCCAGTGTGTTTAGTGTACAACATCACATGTAATTTCACCTTCAATTCACGGTTTCAAAACGTTAGCCACATGCTTGCTAACCGGAAATGAAGGATTTTCAGAATAAAACTGCTTTTAAGCTGACGGAATGTTTAAACTAAATTATGCAATGAAACATTGATTATAATTTCTAACAATCCCTCCTTTCACACCTTTTAAGGTGTGAACCAAGCGGCAAACTCTGGGGAAGAGCCGGGACGCCAATACGGAAGTGCCACAAACTGCAGATCATATATTGGCCGATAGGCGATGACTGCAGAAAGGAGCAATTTCCATAGACCCCCATGTTAAAATGCCCATTTTCACAGCAGAAAAAAAAACGTTTCTAGCCCTGGCTGCAATACATTTTATTATGTATATAGTTAGATTCCACCTTCATGATTATGAATCTGTGAGTGAATTGTTTTCTAACATGACCCTTTTATTTATATTAGGTCTTAACTTTTTTGCATAAATTAGGGCGTGGTCACATTGAGTGACAGCTCTGTCAAGTGACTGCTGCTGTTAGCTTTTTGTCTCTCTGCTAGCTGCTCCGTCTCCGTGAAGCTACAGCGACTCTGCCTGGTCAGTTCATCCAGGGAACACAACTTGACCCCGGCCGTGTTTGTTTGTTCTTCTTCATGCTATATATCGGACTATTGTGACTCGCTCTGCGGTTAAAACAGACGGTGCATGAATGCCGTTTTGCGATAAGTGAAATTCGAGTACTTTATTTATGTGTTTATGATTTCAATCAGCTACGTAATGAATGTTAAGGCTTGGGTTAGCGTGTAAGCGAGTGGTAGCTACATCGGTGCTAACAATGCTAATCTTAGCCTCCAAGTTAATTTAAAACCATATGTGAAATCAACCTCACAATAAGATGTGTGTATATTACAATTATTAATGTCATATTTCAAGATGATTACTTAGATATTACAATATGGTTGGTTGAGCTGGAGTTCATTATTGAGCTTACACGTTAACGTCACAGTCATCTGAAGAACGAACCCAAACGTTGTTGTTTTTATTAATTGCATTACCAAATTATCAAATAAACAGTAAGCATTGGTAACACAACTTCCAAAGTTACAGTAAAATAAAAAAGGACCATGACTCGTACAATACACAGATCCAACATGTTCAGAACAGAAGATAATAAGTTATATTGTTGTACACATGGTTTCTTTACATATATATCTGTTTTGTTTTAAAGTGTCTAGGTGATTCGACAGGCCTGGACCAGAGAGTGAGAGACAGAACTGGACTCCTCACAGCAGTGAACTTCAGCACATGTACAAATAGCTCTTTTTCATACTGTACAAAGAATCAAGAAAGATATTGGTTTAAAATAAATGAAGTATTGACTTTAATACACTGATATACATTCCATTAAAACAATACTAAATACTAGATCACCTACACATCAGTGAAGTTGAGGGTTTTTTCCATGCAAAGGGTTACATTAGATGTTAACAAGCAATATGACTGTCAGCTTCTAATTTAAGGTATTGAAGGCAAAGATATTTAACGCATAGTGAGAACTGCTATTTATCTCTCAATAATTGTCTGTAAAAAACGTGGTAAAAGTATTCTTTCAGTGAGACAACAGAGCAAGCTTGTTTTAATAACAGTTAAATATTATTTTGATAATAAAATACATTTCAATGTTGATGAATTTCATACTGTTCATATCATAATCTGATTGTCTTTGTAGCTCACTGTTGAAATAAAAAAAACATTACAATTACAAAATAATTATATCTACAGCCCCTAAACACAAGCACACCTCTTTCATAAATAACACACTTGTTCTGCAATAATATGCTTTATGTTCCTGTAATTTTTGTTAGGAAAGGACATGCCTGAAAGACACGACTCAACATTTTCTCCTTCTCTGAGGGTCAAGAAGAACATCCAAGAGGAAAATTAAAAGCTGATGTTATGAGATGTTAAGACCAGTACAGGACATTCACTAAGAAACTACTTTATTGATGAAGTCAGCTGATCGAATGCACCTATTTCGACATCTGCACTCCATCAGCTGATTATTTCTATTTGCCTCACTTTATGAGCTTCACAACATGTACCGTGTACAGCAGAGTTTGCAACGTCACAAATAAATGGGGCCAATCTTCAGTCAGATGTGAATGTGTAATCTAACATTTTCAGTAAGAATAATGGACAAAAGGAGTGCAAATACAATTCAATTTATTGAAATCTGAACCAAAAGTTAATCAAACATGTTTTAAAATAAAAAGACACATATGGACAGAAGGTGTAAACCTATTAAATGTATAAGTAAACACATTTAGTCAAATAAAGTGACAGACAAGGCCTGTGCAGTTGGTATCAGCTATGCATGGGCTCCATCAGGCCTGGTCCTCCTCGCAGAGGAAAGACCCTCAGTTCTCTCCAAACCAACAGACTGGACGTCCATCACACGGAGGTTTCTCCCTGAAGTCTCTGCAGCTCTCTGGACACCACGCTGTCTCAATCCGTCCACACTGAATATGAGTGGGGGAAAATGAAATAATAAATGCTTTAGACAATAAGAAATATAAAGTTGACTGTTGAGTTGCTCAGTTTTTTTTAGATTGTCAATACTATTACTGTATAACTAATATTCCCAGGTTAGAGGCACCTTCAAATAAGATTGGTCTTTAAATACATTTTGTCTTTTGAATTGTTTGTCTAAAGTCAAGGATCTAGAACTGGTACTTATAGTTTTAATGATACAGTCCTGGTTATAATGCTGTTTGGAGGAGGCCTCACAGGTAAGAGCACTAACTAGCTACCATCACATGTACTGTACCTTAGCTTGACTTAAATGTATTAAACGTATAATTAAGTGATAGCAAAATATAAATAACTAATGTCATGCAAACATATTAATATTTGCTTGATTCCAGTTGTTGCATTTAGCACATTGCATACAAACGTTAAGGGATTTTAAGATTCCTGAAGTATTATGCTAAAAACTCAATAACTTAGATTATTATTTATAGTTTTGCTGAATAGTTTCATGTCCGCTTACCTTAGAAACGTAAAATGTGACGGCAGTGTGCAGATGGGGACCATGTTAGCTTAGCTTTCTTAGCTTGAGCTAGCTCTGTTACTTCCCAGCTTGGAGGCAGAAGGTCCCGCCTCGGCTCCGCCTCTTTGCCCTTATTTGGAGGCAGGCGGGAGGTAGACTCAGACGTCACTGTCGAGCCGTTAGTGGCCGACTCCGCTACTAAGGGCTTCTCGGCAACTCTGCAGAATCCTATGGGTGACGTCACGGACCCTACGTCCATTTATATATACAATCTATGGTGTGAACACAATACTGAAATCAATGAGTTCTTCATAAGACTGCTTTTAAACTGACGGTATGTTTTAGACTAAATTATGCCATAAAACATTGATTTTAATTTCTAACAGACCACACTGTAATGGCGCGTTTCCACTACAGCGCGGAGCACGGTTTAAGAGGGCTGTGACGTCAGCGGGCCCGTTTTTGGTTGCGTTTCCACTTGGCCTAGTACCCGGCCGGCGGGTCCTAATTCACAGTTTTTCTGGCCTCATAAAATCGTGGGTCTAGGGCCCGAGACAACGAGGCTGAGTCGGGCTGAGTATACTAAACTAGAGAGAGAATCGCTGGCAAGGGGGCTACAACTACAACAAGATGGACATATTTGACCGTGATTTAATTGTAATACACGTTTCAAAAATGATGCCGAAGTAACAACATACTGATACCGGTTAGTAAAAACCATGAATTAATGCTTTGACAAGTCTGCAGACAGACGGCAGACGAAAAACCTTTTAAAATGCGTGTTTTCTAAATGGAGATTGGCTAAGCTAACGCAGTATATGCTCCGACCGTCCACACTCACAACAACGGCCTATACAGACATAAATAAAGCAGCGACTGTATTCGCCATGACACAGGCAGTCTGTGGTTTGTACTTGTTAACTTTTGTCTAGTTTCTGAACATATATGAGGAGCTGTGAGCTCTGAGTGCTAACAGCTAACGGCTGTGTTGTTTTTCTGGGGTTCTCATTGAAGATGACGTCACGGCTCCGCCTACACTGCGTTACTATAGTAACTACCCCAGTTCCTAAACTGTAATGGAAATGCGCCATAAGAGAAGAGTTTCCATTTCCCGGAAATCAAAGCTGAAGTTTGTCTGAGCGACAGCAGAGCAGCAGCCGAGACAAGTCTCTGTTTCTCTGAAGAAACACTCAACTGAATCCAGCAGCTTTTTCTCAACAACACAGCAGGACTCTGCAAACACTGGTGAGTACACTACAGACACATCACTTACTAAATATTTAGTCAAAGTTGGATTAAAATCTGAATCTGACTGTATTATATCAGTTTACCATATAAAGAATATTATACTACAGAAATGTGTCAGTTAAGATATAAACCTCAACATTTACATTAGCACCAGCCAACAATATAACTACAATGTAAACTCTGGTTAAGTTAGGTTAGAGAGCATACAGCCAAAGCTAGCATTAGCTTATACTTATTTTCATATTTCCTGTATTTGAAAACATTTTTATAATTGACTCTATTAAATAAAGTAGAATCTAAATATTAGATTTATTCTGGACTGTCCAAAGCAAGGGATCTGGTGTTATGTTACAAGTTTATCTTATAAAAAGGCATGACAATTACATATTTCATCTTATATCATTTGTACACACTGTGGTAAGTAGCCTTGAGCTTTGAACCTGTTTCTGTAGTAACTGCTGTCTGCCTTTTGAAGCTGATAACGTTTACTGTTTTTTACTAGTATTAACTTCAGTGATGCTCAGCAGGAGGTTTCACTCCTCTGTTCAACAACGGCAAAATCCCCCAACAGTATTAGAGCTTACACATTGTGTTTCTTAGAGTTTAAACTGAATGCTGCTATGATTTTCCAGATTTATATATAATATTAACAAACGGAGAGATTTGTTCAACATTTAACAATAACAGTGAACTGCAAATTTGAGCAATCTTTCACCCTCTGCATAATCATGATACATCAGCAGAGTTCAGTATCACCATCTATTTGACTTATAGCAAACAGATAGAAGAGATTAAATCATATATACATTACAGTTTTTGTTTTTTTCAAATAAGGCCATCAGCTGGTTAGCTTAGCTTAGCATAAAGACTGGAAACAGGGGAAGACAAAGCCAGCCTGTCCAAAGGTAACAAAATCCACCTATCAGCAGCTCTGAATCCAGTTTGTTTAATCCATACCAAATCAGAGGAGTAAAAACAACAATAAGACGTTTAACAGGGGATTATGGGTCAGGCTATTTCTTGGCTGGGACCAAAACAAGTTGCCAAATTGTTTTTACATTTCAGTTTTCGTACAGAGATATATTAAGTACACTTAAATGTGTATTTTGTCACTCACTATGTCCCCCCTTTTCCTAGCATATATGCTAAACTAAGCTAATCTTATGGCGCACTTCCACCATGGCGCGGAGCGCGCTTTAAGCGTGCCGTGTCGTGCCGTGCCCGTTTTTGGTTGCGCTTCCACTAGGCCTAGTTACGGCCCGGCCCGGCCCGGGGCCACTTTTTCACCTCTTTTCTGGCCCGACAAAATTGTGGTTCTATCGGGGCCAACAAACAGGGCTGAGTCGGGCTGAGTATGCTAAACTAGAGAGAGGATCGCTGGCAAGGGGGCTACAACTACATCAAGATGGACATATTTGACCGTGATTTAATTGTAATACACGTTTCAAAATGATGCCGAAGTAACAACATACTGATACCGGTTAGTAAAAACCATGAATTAATGCTTTGGCAAGTTTGCAGACAGACGGCAGGCGAAAAAACCTTTTAAAAAGCGTGTTTTCTAAATGGAGATTGGCTAAGCTAACGCAGTATATGCTCCGACCGTCCACACTCACAACAACGGCCTATACAGACATAAATAAAGCAGCGACTGTATTCGCCATGACACAGACAGTCTGTGGTTTGTACTTGTTTAACTTTTGTCGAGTTTCTGAACATATATGAGGAGCTGTGAGCTCTGAGTGCTAACAGCTAACGGCTGTGTTGTTTTTCTGGGGTTCTCGTTGAAGATGACGTCACGGCTCCGCCTACACTGCGTTACTATAGATACTACCCCAGTTCCTAAACTGTAATGGAAGCGCAGCATGAAGTGAGTCGGCCCTGTTAAGGCCCAACGCGGCCAAGCCGTACCGTGCCGTACCGAGTGTGGCCGAGGCCGACCGTGTGGTGGAAATGCGCCATAAGTGTCTGATGGCTGCAGCCTGTGTCAGTGAGAGCGGTCTGACTGGTTGGACTGCTTCTAATGATTATGATCTCATTCTTCACCTCGAACACACTCCAGCACTGCCTGTACAGGTGAGACTAACTGACTGCAAACGTCCCGTCTGAAATGCGCCATTACTGACTTTGACCTTTAAAAAACGAGAGCAGAAAAAGAACTCACTGACATTGAACTGTCTGACTGACTGAGTGCAAGTAGTGGAAGAAGTATTCTTATAAGAGGCACTGTTATGCTTTTGGGGATTCCCCTTTCCTGTAGTGTGTTCTGGAGGTTTGTGTGCATGTGAATGGTCTGCAAAATAATAAATATTACATCAAAAATACTCAGATCTTGTACTTGAGTAAAAGTAGAAGTACTTTGATATTGTACTTGAGTAAAAGTAGAATTACTTTGATCTTGTACTTGAGTAAAAGTAGAAGTACCAGAGTGTAGGAATACTCTGTTACAGTAAAAGTCCTGCATTCAAAATGTGACTCAAGTAAAAGTATAAAAGTATTATCATCAAAATATAGTTAAAGTAGCGACAGTAAAAGTAGTCATTGTGCAGATTGGTCCATTTCAGAATAATATATATGATATGTTTATAATGATTGATCATTAAAGTGTTCTCAAAGCTGGTAAAGGTGCAGCTAGTTTGAATGACTTTGTATACTGCAGGGTAGCTTGTGAATTTACTCCAGGTGGAACTAAAGTCTGATTTAACACTTGATTATATTTCACATCATTCATCCAGATCTGTAAAGTAACTAAAGGTATTAATCAATTGTAGTGGAGTAAAAGTACACGATTTACCTCTGAACTGAAGTGTAACAGAAGTACAAAGTAGCAACAAATGGAAATACTAAAGTACAGGTTCCTCAAAATTGTGCTTAAGTACAGTACTTGAGTGAATCTACTTAGTTACTTCCCACGTCTGCTTCTCCTTTGCAGATAAAACTTGATTGAGTCAAAACAAATATCTTTACCCCCGTTACAACACATGCTAGGTTAGCTAGCTAACTTGCAGCAGATCTGCAATAATATTGGAAGGAATCGTGCGATCGCATTGTTAAAATAAGTCAGTAAACATTTTTATTTTAGGTAAGTTTCCAACAACAGAGACAGTTGGCAGACTTTATAATCCCTGAACATCCCTAAGTGCTCCGGTCCCAACTGTGTGCGTCACTTTTTAGGGTCCGTGTTGTTTATTTAGTTTCTTTATTTGCAGCGTTTTGTTCTCTTTTAGTAAACGCTACACATGTTTCCTCAAGTTGGTGAAGATGTTTCTTCTTGTGGTCCATTGTAACGCATTTGCACCTGTAGGCCACCGTAAGGAAAGCACGCTTAAATGGAAAATGTGACCCCATGCAGAAGTACATCCTGGTATTTTGGCACTTAAGGGATGTTAGTACTGCTTCTTCTAGAGTTATTAGAGCTATTGTTTCTGTTCATTTCACACACAGCATGCACACACAATACTACCCATGTTCTTTAGCTTCAAGGTTATTTGTATATAGTTATATTTGAATGTGTTTGTAAATACTGTACATCTTTAATGCTGAATTGTTTCTTAAAAATACTTATTCTATATTTTCCTTATATATATATTGTCGTGGCTTCCTTCCTTATTTTCTATCAAGCCACTAGACGCCTTAAACAGACATTTTTAACCTCGTTTTCTTTCCTTTATCTTTGTGTTACTTACAGTTGAAGAGTTGCTTGGCCTCCGATGATTTTGATGATATGATGCGATGTGTTTGCTCAAAATAAAATAACTAACTTTTACACATGCAACAAAGAAAAGAGGCCTTTACAATAGTCAAAACAAATAGGTAAAACTCAAATAAAATTACAAACAACTTAGGTGTTCTTTCTTTCTTGAAATATAACTTAATAACTTAAAGGGTAATTGAACGGTTAAAAACTGTTCCTCGACGGCGTCTTTCTGACAGGTTGCTGCCCATCACTGTCACTTAAAGGAGGCGCCGTGGGAATTGTAGTCTTTCATAGTGTGTTGACTACAGACGTCACGATTAGGTGGCCTTTCTTATTAAAACAAAATACTGGCTCTAACATATATACTTTGCAACTTATTTCTTTAGATTGTTTATGTTCGCACCACCAGATACCAAAGCAGATTCCTTGTATGTTTAAACGTACCTGGCAATAAACTTGATTCTGATTCTGATGCATACTCTCTTATGCTTTGACCTCTTCTGTCTGGCCTTATATGAAGACAATTAAAGGACACGAACAACATGGCCTCTCTTCTGCCTGAAAGTAAAAGCAGTTCTGACATGTTGACACATTTCTGGATTGAGACGTACATTTGAAACTTCTCATTAAAGTAAATGCTGATTTTCCATTTCCATTCTGAGGAAAACACAATAGTTTTAGTGGTGATGCTTAAATACCTGTGTCATTAAAGCAGTTCTGTAAAGGTGTGTTAGCAGGTCTCTCCATGTGAACTGTGAGGATGTGTCGCCCCCTAGTGGACAAACATCCACACTACATGCAGTCAAGATTTTTACTGTAGTTACATTCTGAGGTACTTTATTTTTATCTTGAATATGTTTTTATGTATTAATTTGTCATTCAAATAAAGTACACTGTGTTATTACCCCTGTCATTCATTCTATCAGAGTCCTTTCTGTACAAAGCCATCGTTGATCATTCATTAAAAGCCGAGCAACGATCTGCAGAATGAAGCTGTTAATCAATATCAACATTAAACGTTCAAACACCTTCTTCTTTTTTTGGAGTATCGGAAGAAAGATGTGGAAAATCATCTTCACATTATTGAGGTTTTAATAAAGAAAATACCTTTTATTTCCTCGATTAGAGCGGAAATGTCCCTCCTTGAGTTCTAGTCAACAAGAGTAAGAGATACATTCAATGATGCTAACACCACAAAACACTGTGTGTGTGTGTGTGTGTGTGTGTGTGTGTGTGGTGTGTGTGTGTGTGTGTGTGTGTGTGTGTGTGTGTGTGTGTGTGTGTGTGTGTGTGTGTGTGTGTGTGTGTGTGTGTGTGTGTGTGTGTGTGTGTGTGTGTGTGACCTAGCATCACTATCCTTGTGGGGACCAAAAGTTGTTTACACAATCACGTGTGGGGACTTTAGGGTTTTGGGGAACGAGCGGCGTGGTGCACGGGCTCTCGGGTCAATATTATTTGTTTAGAAACTTGTTTAAAAACTCCTGTGGGGTGTCCGAGGCTGCGTACCACAACATCTGGTAAAAGACCTGGGGGGTATACTACGAATCTAGTTCAACATATCCTGGATATGTTTGAGTTATCCGGTTGACTAAATCCAAAAAAAACCCGCTCTCGCTAAACGGTCCTACGACGCTGGCTATCAACTCGATCGCTCAAGCCAGCCGTGTCCTATCTAGGTAGGTGCGCGTTCACATGAAAGGGGTGGTATTTGGAGTGTTCGACCAATCACAAACATGGACAAGCGTACTGACAGCGCAGCTCATACTTCCTGAATGAAAAGTGAACTTTAATATTAGTCAAATATGAAGACGTTAAACTTTAAACATCCATGACTTAAACACTTTATCCAGGATAAAAGCCACATAGCTGCACCTGCAAGGTGAATACAGCTGGTAAAAGAAAAAGTGTTTGAATACGTACATTAACAGGTTTATGATATCACTGCCCCCGTCCAAGACACGAGTGGATCTGACTTTAATTAGGAGAATTTGACTCGAGTGTTTCGTCAACTTAATGTGTTGCTTAAAATAATACTTCTGCATACAGTATGTGACACTGTGAGTGTTG
Organism: Trematomus bernacchii; assembly: GCF_902827165.1. NCBI lineage: Eukaryota > Metazoa > Chordata > Actinopteri > Perciformes > Nototheniidae > Trematomus > Trematomus bernacchii. Next base: position 10,441 of record NW_022987514.1, read on the forward strand.
CACGGCCAGATACGGCTCAAGAAGCTGACTCAAATAAGGAAATATATGATACATTATGATGTGATATCATGTGATATGAATGATAATGGGACACATCACCGTCTGCACTCACAGTGCCGCGGACTGTAGGCTACGTAATGTTACTTTGATCCGGTTACTTATGTTGTGGCAGATATTTAAGTAAGCTTTCTTAACGCTAATGTTATAATAGCCAGATTGCTCTGAAGATGGGAGCTGATATTCTATTCATTTTCACGCTCACACAGTCGGTGATTTTGGTCGGGCCGTCTTTCCTGCAACGGCAGTTTAAACTATATTTCCTTTCTCCTGTCATATGAATTGATCGCTTTAAAACTCCGCACACTGAGCTCTGATTGGTCAGCAGGCAGTGCTTTTATTCTGGAACCTATCCTGCTCCGGAGGCTAGCCGTTCAGAATAAGTTATCTAGCCTGCTAAAAAGAGAACCAGCGTCGTAGGACCGGAAAGCCCGAGTTTTCCCTGAAGTTAGCTTGCTAAACAAAAAATCCTGATTCGTAGTATAGGCCCCTGAGGCCTGTACTACGAATCAGGATTTTTGCTTAGCCGGCTGACTTCAGGGAAAACTCGGGCTTTCCGGTCCTACGACGCTGGTTCTCTTTTAGCAGGCTAGATCTCCATGGTAACTTATGCTGAGCGGCAAACCTGCTCCGGAGCAGGTGAGGTTGCAGGCTAAGAGATCAACTCAGTGAAAGCACCGCCTGCTGACCAATCAGAGCTCCGTGTGCGGAGTTTAAAGCGATCAAGTCATATTACAGGATAAAGGAAATACAGAAAAACTGCCGTTGCAGGAAAGACAGCCGGCAAAAATCACCGACTGTGTGAACGTGAACATTAATAGAATATCCCCTCCCATCTTCAGAGCAATCTGACTATTATAACATTAGCGTTAAGAAAGCTTACTTAAATATCTGCCACAACATAAGTAACCGGATCAGAGTAACATTAAGTACAGTCCGCGGCACTGTGAGTGCAGACGTCGATGTGTGCCATTATCATTCATATCATATCACATCATAATGTATCATATATTTCCTTATCTGAGTCAGCTTCTTGAGCCGTATCTGGCCGTGCAACACTCACAGTGTCACATACTGTATGCAGAAGTATTATTTTAAGCAACACATTAAGTTGACGAAACACTCGAGTCAAATGTAATTAAAGTCAGATCGTGTCTTAGACGGGGCAGTGATATCATAAACCTGTTAATGTACGCATTCAAACGCTTTTCTTTTACCAGCTGTATTCACCTTGCAGGTGCAGCTATGTGGCTTTTATCCTGGATAAAGTGTTTAAGTCATGGATGTTTAAAGTTAACTTCTTCATATTTGACTAATATTAAAGTTCACTTTTCATTCAGGAAGTATGACGCTGCGCTGTCAGTACGCTTGTCCATGTTTGAGATTGGTCGAATGCTCCAAATACCACCCCTTTCATGTGAACGCGCACCTAACTAGATAGGACACGGCTGGCTTGAGCGATCCACTTGATAACCAGCGTCGTAGTACAGCTTAGCGAGAGCGCGTATGTTTTGGATTGGGCCAACCGGCTAACTCAAACATATCCAGGTTAGGAAAATCCGGCTTCGTAGTAAAGGCCTCTGGTAAGTGGGTTAAAAACATCTGGCTAAAAGAACCGAGGTTGACTTTGTTTAAAATCGGCATGCAGGTCAAATTAATGTTAAAAAAATGATAAAATAAATACATAAAAGTGCTTTTTTTTTTTAAACAAGTGCTTTTAAAAATAAGTGCTGGTAATAAAAATCACATCAACCCAAATGTTAAAATATGTAAAATATAAAACAAATATGTAAAATGTAAAATATAAAATACACACGGGTTCGTAGGCACACAGGGAGGGAACATATCTTAAAATAAAGTCAACCAAGTGTCCCTAAAAGTGTTTAAAACCCAGGCCGAGGTCTAGAGAGGTGGCGCAGGTGAGACATGGGACACGCCTCGGATGATGTTTTAAAAAATACTTTATTAAGGCCTTATTTGAGGGTGTTTTAGAGCATGGATGTATAATAAGAAACAGTTTAGGATACAGACCGGACTGGATGTTCTCCCACAGGATGAATGCGGATGTGCTGGTCTCTGTCGGAGCGGCACTGCTCGTGGTTGAACCCGAGCGCGTGCAGCAGCTCGTGTTGAACCGTGCTGTGATACAGGCAGCCCTGCCGGTCCAGAGACAAAAAAAACCGTCTGGGAGTAGCCCCCGACGCCCCACGTAACGAGTAGCAGCTGCAACAAACACAAAACATTTACAGGTCTCCTATCATGCAAATTGTACTTTTTCATGCCCTTTGTACATAAAGATGTGTCCCCAGTGTGTCAGGGAACTCACAAAGTGTCAGAAAATAAAACCCTCTCTCTTTTCCTCCGTACCCAAATCTCTAAAAACGGGGGAACAACGGAGCTGATCCAGATTTGCGTCCGATATGACGTAATATCGGAAATGTGGGCGGGCTTTACACCCATGGCCCTATCAGAAACGTTGCTATCAGACATGTTGCTACGTGTTTTGGACGTAATATGGTCTTTGTTTACATTAGCAAGCATCGCTAACACTCAGAGCTAACCTGTAGTGGAGAGAGTATGTGTAAAAAAGCAGGAAATAAAAAAAAGGATGCCTCAAAATAGTATAATAGGAGACCTTTAAGAATAATAATTTGTTTTTTTGCAAAGTAGGTTTACAAATACGAGGTTTACCCGCCGTCTGACTGGATGTTCAGGAAGTCAGGCCGCGCTCGATGATGGAGCGCTCACGAGAAGCTGAGGAGAAAGAAACAAAGCAGCTGTGATTCAATGGAGGTCAAGGGTCACATTCAGGTTCTTAGACTTTTCCTCAGAGGTGGGAGAAGTACTCAGATCTGTACTTGAGTAAAAGTAGAAGTACCAGAGTGTAGGAATACTCAATAAATGTCCTGCTAATATGATATGTTTTTATTTGATTGATCATTAAAGTGTTCTCAAAGCTGGTAAAGGTGCAACTAGTTTTAATGACTTTGTATACTGCAGGGTAGCTTGTGAATTTACTCCAGGTGGAACTAAAGTCTGATTTAACACTTGATTATATTTCACATTATTAATCCAGATCTGTAAAGTAACTAAAGGTATTAATCAATTGTAGTGGAGTAAAAGTACAACGTATCAAAAAAATTGCACTTAAGTACAGACTGTTAAAGGTGATTTAAACAGCAGGATTAGCTGACAAGAGTCCAAGGAAGCTTATTTTAAAGTTAACAGCATTTAATTAAACAAATTATACGGTGATACAAATGGAATGTGTAAGAGTGGTGCGGCTCTCCCGTTCGCGTGGGGTACCGCTTAGTGATGTGTCGGTCGCGAACGAGCCGGCTCAAAGAGCCGGCTCTTTTAAGTGAACGACGGGAGCCGGCTCGCGCCCGCGAACGAGCCGTTTTTTTTTTTTTTTTTTTTTAATTTTAATTTTTTAATTTTTTTTTAAGTAATACAAGACAGAATGATATGATGATCTCCGCGCTACAGCTGCTCCGTGCATGCATGCAGTGACATGTAATATCCAAGGATTAGAGACTGTTGGATGCTGCTGTTTTGAGCATTGCAATACATTTATTTTTCTTATGTTTTTTTATGATTAGAGACGGTTGGATGCTGCTGTACTGAGCATAGCAATATATTTATTTTCACTATGTTATTTATTTATGATTATCCTTGGGCTCAGCAAAGATTTGATGTCAGCTGTTGCTGTCTTTTTTTCTATAGTTAATACTGAAATAGAGCCCTGCTGTTTTGTCAGGGCCTTTTCTTTAAATATAATTTTAAAATGTCGATACAGTAGCCCTTTTTTTTAAATGTCTATGCTTAAGTTTTTGTGTTGCTATCTGCTTTGTGTAGCGTGGTTCTACAAGCAAGTCAGTGCATTCATTGGATGGTATCAGAGAGATACAAGGGTCTGTAAATGCAATGAAAACAATTGGCCACAGCAAATAATTGATATTAAACATGTAATTTTTACTTTTGAATACTTCAGTACAAAGGATGTATTGAATAATTTAAGTGATATGTGTACACATATAAATCATTAGTCAAAACAGGGCTACATTTGATTGAATTATAAAAGGTATAATATGTGGTAAACTGAAGAGCCGTTTGGGAGCCGAAAGAGCCGGCTCTTCTTGGTGAGCCGAGCCAAATGATCCGGCTCACCAAGAAGAGCCGGAATTCCCATCACTAGTACCGCTGCATCCTCCCAGCTGTTGTTTATCGCGTGGCCGGGGTAGAGGGAGAGCGTTTTTTCCTGTCCATCATATGTTATAGTCTATAGTCCTCTCCTATTGGCCGGTCTCGACGGGGGGCGGGTCTTCCTCCCGGGTTCGTTCCTCTGTGAATAATATCGCATCTAATAAGAGGATTTAGACGTTGTGTGTTTATTGTATAACTCCACAAGCCTTTACTCCTCATATTTCTTACAAGACCCATTTTCAAACAGTCTGTTCAGGGAGGAGGAAGTGTTTCACCAGCTGCTCTTAAACAGGGACCATAACACAGCGTTGTGAAATATAGCTATAAATCTCCAGATGTGTAAAGAGATGTCCTTTATGTATTGAGAACATATTCCTACTTATGCTCAATACACTATTTGAAAAGCCTCTTGGATCAGCTGAAAAACGCATCGTCACAAAGTTAAATAACAAGCCTCAACAGTTCTTCCTCCACTCCCTCTTGGCAAACAGCCACTGAGAGGTGGGACCACACTGTAAGAGAAGAGTTTCCATTTCCCGGAAATCAAAGTTGAAGTTTGTCTGAGCGACAGCAAAGCAGCAGCCGAGACAAGTCTCTGTTTCTCTGAAGAAACACTCAACTGAATCCAGAAGCTTCTTCTCAACAACACAGCAGGACTCTGCAAACACTGGTGAGTACACTACAGACACATCACTTACTAAATATTTAGTCAAAGTTGGATTCAAATCAGAATCTGACTGTATTACAGTACATCCATTTTACCATATAAAGAATATTATACAATATAAATGTGTCAGTTAAGATAAAAACCTCAACATTTACATTAGCAACAGCCAACAATACAATGTAAACTCTGGTTAAGTTAGGCTAGAGAGCATACAGTCAAAGCTAGCATTAGCTTATGCTAATTTTCATATTTCCTGTATTTGAAAACATTTTTATAATTGACTCTATTAAACAAAGTAGAATCTAAATATTAGATTTGTTCTGGACTGTCCAAAGCAAGGGATCTGGTGTTATGTTACAAGTGTTGCTTATAAAAAGGCATGACAATTAGATATTTCATCTTATATCATTTGTACACACTGTGGTTAGTAGCCTTGAGCTTTGAACCTGTTTCTGTAGTAACTGCTGTCTGCCTTTTGAAGCTGATAACGTTTACTGTTTTTTAGATTAGATCAGATTACTTTATTGTCATTACAAAATGCAAGCAAAGTGTAACGAAATGAAGGAGGGTCTAACCAGAGTGCAAAACAGTCAGTTATATACACAATTATCAGAAGTATGTACAAAATAAATGATACAAAAATAAAGGTAAATAGATGGGAAATGTATAAATAAGAATAAATACACAGATAATAATAAATACAGTGAATACAGTACTGTATATAAAACAGTAATGTACAAGGATGATTGCGCTTCAGCACAGCAAACGACAACAACAACTAGTATTAACTTCAGTGATGCTCAGCAGGAGGTTTCACTCCTCTGTTCAAAAACGGCAAAATCCCCCAACAGTATTAGAGCTTCCACATTGTGTTTCTTAGAGTTTAAACTGAATGCTGCTATGATTTTCCAGATATATATATAATATTAACAAACAGAGATATTTTTTTAACATTTAACAATAACAGTGTACTGCACATTTGAGCAATCTTTCACCCTCCGCATAATCATGATACATCAGCAGAGTTCAGTATCACCATCTATTTGACTTATAGCAAACAGATACAAGAGATTAAATAATATATACATTACAGTTTTTGTTTTTTTCACACGTTTTGTCCCCAGAGAGACATGTGTGCTGCCAGCTGTCTGCTGACTGAAGATCAGTTTCTGTGCTCCATCTGTCTGGATGTGTTCACTGATCCAGTCAGCACACCATGTGGACACAACTTCTGTAAAGCCTGCATCTCTGAACACTGGGATACTAAAGTCCCCTATCAGTGTCCTAACTGTAAAAAGTTATTCCACACAAGGCCTGAAATGCTGGTCAACACTTTCATCTCTGAGATGGCTGCTCAGTTCAGACAGTCAGCTCAACAGAAAGCCAGCAGCAGCAGCTCAGAGCAACAAGTTGTCAAACCAGGAGAAGTTCCCTGTGACGTCTGCACTGGAACCAGACTGAAGGCCCTGAAGTCCTGCCTGGTGTGTCTGGCCTCCTACTGTGAGACTCACCTGGAGCCTCACCTGACAAGGGCAGGCCTGAAGAAACATCAGCTGATCGACCCTGTGGAGAACCTGGAAGGCAGGATGTGTGTGAAGCACGATAAACTGCTGGAGCTGTTCTGTAAGACCGACCAGGTGTGTGTCTGCATGCTCTGCACTCTTTTAGACCACAAGACACATGATGTTGTTCCTCTGAAAGAAGGATATGAAGGAAAGAAGGCTGAGCTGGGGAAGACAGAGGCTGAAATTCAGCAGATGATCCAGAAGAGACGACTGAAGATTCAGGAGATGAATCGCTCAGTGGAGCTCAGTAAGGAAGGAGCAGACAGAGAGATAGCAGATGGTGTTCAGGTCTTCACCGCTCTGAAGGAGTCTGTTGAGAGAAGCCAGGCCGAGCTCATCGACACGATCAAAGAGAAGCAGAGAGAGACAGAGGAACAGGCTGAAGGCTTCATCAAAGAGCTGGAACAGGAAATCTCTGAGCTGAAGAAGAGAAGCTCTGAGGTGGAGCAGCTGTCACGCTCTGAAGACCAGCTCCACCTCCTCCAAAGCTTCACGTCCCTGAACGCTGCTCCACCCACCAAGAACTGGACAGAAGTCAGGGTCCATCCACCTTCATATGAGGGGACTGTGAGGAGAGCTGTGACTCAGCTGGAGGAGACGCTCAGTAAACAGATGAAGAAGCTGCTTGAGGTGGAGCTGAAGAGGGTCCAGCAGTATGAGGTGGAGGTGGCTCTTGATCCTGATACAGCACATCCCAGACTCATCCTGTCTGATGATGGAAAACAAGTTAAACAAGGTGATGTGAGGAAGAATCTCCCAGACAATCCAGAGAGATTTGATTATTGTGTCAGTGTTTTAGCAAAGCAGAGTTTCTCTTCAGGAAGATTTTATTACGAGGTTCAGGTTAAAGGGAAGACTGACTGGGATTTAGGAGTGGCCAGAGAGTCGATCAACAGGAAGGGAAAGATCACACTGACTCCTCAGAAAGGTTACTGGATGATAGGGTTGAGGAATGAAAATGAGTACACAGCTGGTGCTGGTACTCCAGTCCGTCTCTCTCTGAAGTCTCAGCCTGAGAAGGTGGGGGTGTTTGTGGATTATGAGGAGGGTCTGGTCTCCTGTTATGATGTTGATGCTGCAGCTCTGATCTACTCCTTCACTGGCTGCTGCTTCAAAGAGAAACTCTACCCATACTTTAGTCCCAGTCTGAATTATGGTGGTAAAAACTCTGCCCTTCTGATCATCTCTCCTGTCAATCACACTGAGTAGAACAACCATTTGATTTTCTACAGAAAGAGTCACTCTCACTAAATGTAATAAATGTATTCAACTGGGGAAGTACATTGTACACATTGTTAATGTTTCAGAATCTGATCACATATGGTTCACCTTGATGAGACGCATAAAAACACATAAAATACTGATGAGTATGTTCTAATGTACTCTAGTTTATTCTACGGATTGCACTTCCTGCCGTCATGACTTGAAGTGATCAGAAAACTATTTACTCAGAAATAAACTTTTGCCACTTCTTTATATGTCAGGGGGACAAGAAAAGTATTTATTGTCTCAGAATTGTGTGTTCAAAAAGTGTTTCATACTTGCACACATTACTAGTGGAAGTAATGCACTCCTTTTTCATTAGTAAAATACTGTATATATATCTCTTTTTATAATTTTCAATTGAGGGGAAAATGATGGGTCTCTGGTGTGTTTTAAAGGGGAAGTTCAGGATTGATTATTGAATTATAGTATATTGGTACAAAATGTATTGACAGTTACTTGGAGAATCAACAATATCTGATCATTAAACATTAGGCTGCAGTGGTTTAACAAACCAGGGGAAATGTAAATGTTACATCTCAGCTGTCTGTTGTGTTATGTTAATTGTATTGCGTCCACCTCTCTGCACACTGCTTGTAAAGTTTGAACAAAGCCTCAATGGATTAAAAAATAAAGAACAACGAATGTTATTTTTTGTGTTTTTTTAAATGTACTTACTGAAGTACAGTTTTCACTAGTTCTCAACTTAGGGAAAGTATCTTTAAAAAATGTACTTAACTATTTCCATTTCTACTTAACTACATTTGTCTGATAGATTTGGTTCTTCTGAAGCTTTATAAACTATTTAAAACCCTCTTGGATCAGCTGATCATAGATATTAAGATTGCTGTATATGTTTGTTAGAGATAAGGCTGGTCAACTGGTTAGCTTAGCTTAGCATAAAGACTGGAAACAGGGGAAGACAAAGCCAGCCTGTCCAAAGGTAACAAAATCCACCTATCAGCAGCTCTGAATCCAGTTTGTTTAATCCATACCAAATCAGAGGAGTAAAAAACATCAATAAGACGTTTAACAGGGGATTATGGGTCGGGCTATTTCTTGACTGGGACCTAAACAAGTTGCCAAATTGTTTTTACATTTCAGTTTTCTTACAGAGATATATTAAGTACACTTAAATGTGTATTTTGTCACTAACTATTTCCCCCTTTTCCTAGTATATATGCTAAACTAAGCTAATCTAAGTGTCTGATGGCTGCAGCCTGTGTCAGTGAGAGCGGTCTGACTGGTTGGACTGCTTCTAATGATTATGATCTCATTCTTCACCTTGAACACACTCCAGCACTGCCTGTACAGGTGAGACTAACTGACTGCAAACGTCCCGTCTGACTGGGAGATAAATAAAGGGTTTTTTAAATATCAAAATTGCATGAAATATGCTTGTAAAGTCTATTTTATTAATGCCCTGTTTATAAGATGGAGCTTATCATTTGAAATGTCATTATTTTTAAAGAGGTGGATGGTGAATAATATTACAATTAAAAATGTTTCACTCACATCATGACTTTGTTTTTTATTACAGTACACGTTTTCTGAAATGTTATCTTTAAATATACTAATGCATACAGAAACAGCACAGAAATGTGTACACTGGTTAAAACCAGGATCAAATTCTTGTTTTATTGTCGACTTATTAGAGTCAAAGGTTTTTACAGAGGGGAGTTTTGATATGGGTTTGTACCACTACATAAATCCAGAAAAACTGTCAGCAGCCTTTAAGAAAAATCTATTCTCCACATGTTTTTTAGGGAAACAGATGTTATAATCCTTAACGCAATCATCAATAATCAGTCTATAAATCTGGCTATTGATGATATATGAACAAACCACTCAGAGTACAGATGGGAGTGAAACTAGTTTTGAGAAAAAAATTAAAAAAGGCCTTGTATTGTGAATTTACATTTTGCAGTACACAGGTAATTAAGTAAAACAAATAGTAACTCATTCATATGACCACTTTTTGTATTAGATTCTAATTCAATCTGGCATTATTTAATGATAACATAGTAAGGAATCAAAATAGCCCAACCTTTCAAAACTGTCAACCAATGGTGACATACCTTCACCTGTTAGCGACACAATGCTTGAATAGCACGTTCTCTAACAGGGAGTTGGCTCAAGGAATAAGAGGTTAAAATAAGGGCAGTGTCTGCAAGATTCAATACAACCTGTCTGCACTGAGTAAACTAAAATATGCTATGAGACAGTGAACAAATGTGCAATCTCATAGTACGTCCCAACTCACACAATATGTCTAAGAATACTTCAGTTGTACTGTGTGAAATGAGGTCAAAGGTTATATTTCAATGTGTGTTCATTGAATTATACGGAAGTAGTGTATCAGGTTGTTTCTTCTGTGCTGAATGACAAACTAATTGACTTAACAACTGAGTATTTGCACTTGTGAGGGATCTTAACCTTACAAGATACACCTGAAAATGTGCATAATAGGGCGCGGTTTCAGACCCGATGCATAGGAATGGTATCATTGACTTAAATGTTCAAATAAATGTTGCTCTTCTGTCTATATTGGTCATATGATGCCCCTTGACTGAAATGTTTCCTGTTCAATATCCCCACTGATTTCCTTAAAATCCTGGGATGAGAGTCCACATCACAATTTACTCTCAACTGTCATTTCCCTTTCATCACTCACCTCAGCAATGGACCTCTCTCCACTGTCCCTGTATTCTGCCTCTGACTCACTCTCAAGTGCCTAGATGTCAAGAGAGGTGGTGAAGTGATCATTATTTATTGAGCAGTATACTCTTTCACATTGAATCATAACAAGTCATACTGAATGTAAATACAACTGACTCTAAAGTAAGTCCCAGTCTGTGACATTGGACATTTTGAAGACTCAAAGTCCCAAGCAGTAGGTAGAATATTAGCTAGTCTATGTAATGTGCACAGAAAATAAATAGTTAACTGAATACTGGGATGGAAATAGCCTATAAGCACTCAGTAAAACATAAACACACACAAAAAGCTTCTGAATGATAAGTATAATTAAAACATAATGCACATTACCATTTTGAGAGAGAGTACATAAGTTAAAGAATTCAGAAAATAATCTCTTATCGAACTGAGGCTCCAGTAAAACACACTGACTGCGTCTCTACATGGACATCAGTAAGCCGTTTATGAGTATTATCCCGGTTATGATCATATTGGGGATATGGTGTTTACATGAGCACAGAGAGATCGGGTTATTCATGTTCCCTGTTTACATGATAAATACTAGTAACCTGGCATTTCGATGCCTTTTCTCATCTAAACTATTCAGTATTTGTATCTCTCTATCATGACATAAAGACGAAACTCCTCTCCAGAAGTGAGACGCCGCCATCACTGTTAACTGATTAACTGCTACCAGCTGATGACTTACTTTCCTCTTCTTTGAAAAAAATGTTCTTATGTCCATGTTGTCTGGGGGAGAAAACATATCAAACCAAGAGATCGTCAGCTTTGATTTTCGCTGTATTAACCATTTCCTGAACATTTGGTGTGTGTGCCTTACCTCCGCTACCAGCATCGCTTCATACAACAGATCTGGGGCCTCATTTATAAAGGGATATACGCTAAAAAAATGGCGTACGCCAGTTTCTACGCAATGTTTGCGATTTATAAAATACTAACTTGACGGGAAAATGTGCTGTCCTCCATGCAAACTCTAACCCATGCGTATGCACTAAGCACACAAACGGGAGAGACGAGAAACTGCGACACCGTTGGCAGAAGGAAGAATGGAGAGAAATATGTGGAAATAATACCATAAATAAAATGTTACCTCTCATTTATCAAATATGAAGAATTCATTTTCAAACATTGATTAAAGCCAATCTTTAAATGATTAAACAAACGCCTGTTTGAGACTCCTCAGTGCACACAAAAACATAACTTGGAGAAATAAATAAATACGGATATGCTATTTAAAACCACCTCGAATATGTTGTGTTAATGTTATGAAATGTTTTCTCATAAATGATGCGGTAAGCAGGAGGACAGAATTACGTCTAAACTGACGCCGTTTTGCATTTCTATAGGTTGTAGATACGAGCATGGTTTTATATACTATCACGTTTAATCGTGTTTTATGCCGTTTGCCAAGACTTGATAAGTCGCTCGTAAAACACAGGAGGTATGGAAACTAAGAACACCATATGCGGTAAATTGTACAGCTAATATAACACAACACATTAGTTGTATTTCCTTTAACTGGTGGATTATGGATATATAGTTTGCTGATCGACAGCTGGAACACAAACCACCAAATACAACAAAATAATTCAGATCCAGTCGTCATGACTCCACTCCGGAGGGATTCCCCCCATCATTTCTTACAGTTCTCATCAAGGGGGTGTCTCCTGTCCCCGGGACAACACACTGCCTGAGGAAGGTTAGGTTATGTGTATTTTTTTTGTCATTAACTTTTTTCGGACCACTTATTTATTTATTTTGGTGACGATCCGACCTCCATGCTGCTACTCTGGTTCAAACTGCATCCACCAAACAATATGATTTATCTCGACCTCCCCACAATAACCAAAATCTGACACGGTGTGAGATGTCTTTTTTAGCTGTTCTATATCGTAATTTCCTGCGATCTTCTTCATGCAGTCAGTCAAAGGAATGAATGAATGGGCGTTTCTTTGACTGTGTATAGGCAAATATGGGCGTTACGAGTCGATTGTGATTTATCAAGGGAAACAGGCGTAGGGAGTGCCGTACGCACTTCCCTCGCCGGTACGCAATGTTTTGTGAATCGGAAAATGGAAAATGTATGTACCTATTTTTGTGCTTTGTACTACGTAAGCAACCTTCCTACGTCAATCCTACGCAAGGCGTTATAAATGAGGCCCCTGAGCTGTCCAACTATGACAACACTCCTTGAACATGCGCACGCTATGTGAGAATCTGCCTTGGTACAAAGTAGCAGTGAAAACATGGTACGGAGTTTCATTGATTTGGGCATTCTCTCAATAAGCAAGTGGAATGGATTTCATTTGATAGTAAAGCACTGACAAAGCGCTCTACAAAGTGCGGCGAGTGGGATAGACCGATTCACGGACTTTCCGCATAGTAAAAGTGGGGGGGTCTAAACTAATTATTTGAAAAAAGTGGGGGGGACTTGTCCCACCCTCATATAATGGCTGCGACGCCCATGCACTTGATTATATTTCACATCATTCATCCAGATCTGTAAAGTAACTAAAGGTATTAAATACATGTAGTGGAGTAAAAGTACAAAGTAGCAACAAATGGCACTTAAGTACAGACTGTTAAAGGTGATTTAAACCTGAGAGCAGGATTAGCTGAAAAGAGTCCAAGGAAGCTTATTTAAAAGTTAACAGCATTTAATTAAACAAATGATACGGTGATACAAATGGAATGTGTAAGAGTGGTGCGGCTCTCCCGTTCGCGTGGGGTGCCGCTGCCTCCTCCAAGCTGTTGTCTATCGCGTGGCCGGGGTAGAGAGAGAGTGTACTTTCCTGTCCATCATGTTATAGTCTCTAGTCCTCTCCTATTGGCCGGTCTCGACGGGGGGCGGGTCTTCCTCCCGGGTTCGTTCCTCTGTGATTAATATCGCATCTAATAAGAGGATTTAGACGTTGTGTGTTTATTGTATAACTCCACAAGCCTTTACTCCTCATATTTCTTACAAGACCCATTTCCAAACAGTCTGTTCAGGGAGGAGGAAGTGTTTCACCAGCTGCTCTTAAACAGGGACCATAACACAGCGTTGTGAAATATAGCTATAAATCTCCAGATTTGTAAGAGATGTCCTTTATGTATTGAGAACATATTCCTACTTATGCTCAATACAATATTTGAAAAGCCTCTTGGATCAGCTGTAAAATGCATTGTCACAAAGTTAAATAACAAGCCTCAATAGTTCTTCCTCCACTCCCTCTTGGCAAACAGCCACTGAGAGGTGGGACCACACTGTAAGAGAAGAGTTTCAATTTCCCGGAAATGAAAGCTGAAGTTTGTCTGAGCGACAGCAGAGCAGCAGCCGAGACAAGTCTCTGTTTCTCTGAAGAAACACTCAACTGAATCCAGAAGCTTTTTCTCAACAACACAGCAGGACTCTGCAAACACTGGTGAGTACACTACAGACACATCACTTACTAAATATTTAGTCAAAGCTGGATTCATATAAAGAACATTATACTGTAGTGATCACTGATTCATACACTGGGGTTACATAATTCAATCCGGGAACTACAGGTTGGGGGTATTGTTTCCGCCCGGACTATATGTTGACGGTACCCTCCGGGGTACCTACTGTGTGTCCTCCTCTTTCACTTTCTCTTCTGTCTCGTGCAGCGACACGACAGCATGTGCATTTCTGCTCCGCAATAAAGTACAGATTTGCACCTTCGATGCACCGCCTCCGTCTCCCTTCTCTCGGCACTACAATACAATATAAATGTGTCAGTTAAGATAAAAACCTCAACATTTACATTAGCAACAGCCAACAATACAATGTAAACTCTGTGTAAGTTAGGTTAGAGAGCATACAGTCAAAGCTAGCATTAGCTTATACTCATTTTCATATTTCCTGTATTTGAAAACATCTTTATAATTGACTCTATTAAACAAAGTAGAATCTAAATAGTAGATTTGTTCTGGACTGTCCAAAGCAAGGGATCTGGTGTTATGTTAAAAGTTTTGCTTATAAAAAGGCATGACAATTAGATATTTCATCTTATATCATTTGTACACACTGTAGCCTTGAGCTTTGAACCTGTTTCTGTAGTAACTGCTGTCTGCCTTTTGAAGCTGATAACGTTTACTGTTTTTTACTAGTATTAACTTCAGTGATGCTCAGCAGGAGGTTTCACTCCTCTGTTCAACAATGGCAAAATCCCCCAATAGTATTAGAGCTTACACATTGTGTTTCTTAGAGTTTAAACTGAATGCTGCTATGACTTTCCAGATTTATTTACATTATTAACAAATAGAGAGATTTTTTTAACGTTTAACAATAACAGTGAACTGCAAATTTGAGCAATCTTTCACCCTCCGCATAATCATGATACATCAGCAGAGTTCAGTATCACCATCTATTTGACTTATAGCAAACAGATACAAGAGATTAAATCATATATACATTACAGTTTTTGTTTTTTTCACATGTTTTGTCCTCAAAGAGACATGTCTGCTGCCAGCTGTCTGCTGACTGAAGATCAGTTTCTGTGCTCCATCTGTCTGGATGTGTTCACTGATCCAGTCAGCACACCATGTGGACACAACTTCTGTAAAAGCCTGCATCACTGAACACTGGGATAGGAATGTCCCGAGTCAGTGTCCCCAACTGCAAAGAGGTTTTTAACATAAAGCCCTGAGCTGCGGGGTCAACACTTTCATCTCTGAGATGGCTGCTCAGTTCAGACAGTCAGCTCAACAGAAACCCAGCAGCAGCAGCTCAGAGCAACAAGTTGTCAAACCAGGAGAAGTTCCCTGTGACGTCTGCACTGGAACCAGACTGAAGGCCCTGAAGTCCTGCCTGGTGTGTCTGGAGTCCTACTGTGAGACTCACCTGGAGCGTCACCTGACAAGGCCAGGCCTGAAGAAACATCGGCTGATCGACCCTGAGGAGAACCTGGAAGGCAGGATGTGTGTGAAGCACGATAAACTGCTGGAGCTGTTCTGTAAGACCGACCAGGTGTGTGTCTGCATGCTCTGCACTGTTTTAGACCACAAGACACATGATGTTGTTCCTCTGAAAGAAGGATATGAAGGAAAGAAGGCTGAGCTGGGGAAGACAGAGGCTGAAATTCAGCAGATGATCCAGAAGAGACGACTGAAGATTCAGGAGATGAATCGCTCAGTGGAGCTCAGTAAGGAAGGAGCAGACAGAGAGATAGCAGATGGTGTTCAGGTCTTCACCGCTCTGAAGGAGTCTGTTGAGAGAAAGCCAGGCCGAGCTCATCGACACCATCAAAGAGAAGCAGAGAGAGACAGAGGAACAGGCTGAAGGCTTCATCAAAGAGCTGGAACAGGAAATCTCTGAGCTGAAGAAGAGAAGCTCTGAGGTGGAGCAGCTCTCACGCTCTGAAGACCAGCTCCACCTCCTCCAAAGCTTCACGTCCCTGAACGCTGCTCCACCCACCAAGAACTGGACAGAAGTCAGGGTCCGTCCACCTTCATATGAGGGGACTGTGAGGAGAGCTGTGACTCAGCTGGAGGAGATGCTCAGTAAACAGATGAAGAAGCTGCTCGAGCTGAAGAGGGTCCAGCAGTATGAGGTGGAGGTGACTCTTGATCCTGATACAGCACATCCCTATCTCATCCTGTCTGATGATGGAAAACAAGTTAAACCAGGTGATGTGAGCAAAAATCTCCCAAACAATCCAGAGAGATTTGATACTTCTCCTTGTGTCTTAGCAAAGCAGAGTTTCTCTTCAGGAAGATTTTATTATGAGGTTCAGGTTAAAGGGAAGACTGAGTGGGATCTAGGAGTGGCCAGAGAGTCGGTCAACAGGAAGGGAAAGATCACACTGACTCCTCAGAATGGTTACTGGGTGATATTGTTGAGGAATGAAAATGAGTACACAGCTGGTGCTGATCCTCCAGTCCGTCTCTCTCTGAAGTCTCAGCCTGAGAAGGTGGGGGTGTTTGTGGATTATGAGGAGGGTCTGGTCTCCTTTTATGATGTTGATGCTGCAGCTCTGATCTACTCCTTCACTGGCTGCTGCTTCAAAGAGAAACTCTACCCATACTTTTGTCCCTGTAACAACAACGGTGGTAAAAACTCTGCCCCTCTGATCATCTCTCCTGTCAATCACACCGAGTAGAACAACCATTTGATTTTCTACAGAAAGATTCACTCTCACTAAATGTAATAAATGTATTCAACTGGGGAAGTACATTGTACACATTGTTAATTTTTCAGAATCTGATCACATATGGTTCACCTTGATGAGACGCATAAAAACACATAAAATACTGATGAGTATGTTCTAATGTACTCTAGTTTATTCTACGGATTGCACTACCTGCCGTCATGACTTGAAGTGATCAGAAAACTATTTACTCAGAAATAAACTTTTACCACTTCTTTATATGTCAGGGGACAAAAAAAGTATTTATTGTCTCAGAATTGTGTGTTCAAAAAGTGTTTCATACTTGCACACATTACTAGTGGAAGTAATGCACTCCTTTTTCATTAGTAAAATACTGTATATATATTTTTATAATTTTCAATGGAGGGGAAAATGATGGGTCTCTGGTGTGTTTTAAAGGGGAAGTTCAGGATTGATTATTGAATTATAGTATATTGGTACAAAATGTATTGACAGTTACTTGGAGAATCAACAATACCTGATCATTAAACATTAGGCTGCAGTGGTTTAACAAACCAGGGAAATTAAAATGTTACATCTCAGCTGTCTGTTGTGTTATGTTAATTGTATTGCGTCCACCCTCTCTGCACACTGCTTGTAAAGTTTGAACAAAAGCCTCAATGGATTAAAAAAAAAAGGAACAACGAATGTTATTTTTTGTGTTTTTTTAAATGTACTTACTGAAGTACAGTTTTCACTAGTTCTCAACTTAGGGAAAGTATCTTTAAAAAATGTACTTAACTATTTCCATTTCTACTTAACTACATTTGTCTGATAGATTTGGTTCTTCTGAAGCTTTATAAACTATTTAAAACCCTCTTGGATCAGCTGATCATAGATATTAAGATTGCTGTATATGTTTGTTAGAGATAAGGCTGGTCAACTGGTTAGCTTAGCTTAGCATAAAGACTGGAAACAGGGGAAGACAAAGCCAGCCTGTCCAAAGGTAACAAAATCCACCTATCAGCAGCTCTGAATCCAGTTTGTTTAATCCATACCAAATCAGAGGAGTAAAAACATCAATAAGACGTTTAACAGGGGATTATGGGTCGGGCTATTTCTTGGCTGGGACCAAAACAAGTTGCCAAATTGTTTTTTCATTTCAGTTTTCGTACAGAGATATATTAAGTACACTTAAATGTGTATTTTGTCACTCACTATTTCCCCCCTTTTCCTAGTATATATGCTAAACTAAGCTAATCTAAGTGTCTGATGGCTGCAGCCTGTGTCAGTGAGAGCGGTCTGACTGGTTGGACTGCTTCTAATGATTATGATCTCATTCTTCACCTTGAACACACTCCAGCACTGCCTGTACAGGTGAGACTAACTGACTGCAAACGTCCCGTTTGACTGGGAGATAAATAAAGGGTTTTTTAAATATCAAAATTTCATGAAATATGCTTGTAAAGTCTATTTTAATAATGCTCTGTTTATAAGATGGAGCTTATCATTTGAAATGTCATTATTTTTAAAGAGGTGGATGGTGAATAATATTACAATTAAAAAATGTTTCACTTACATCATGACTTTGTTTTTTATTACAGTACACGTTTTCTGAAATGTTCAGAAATGTTATTAAATTCTTGTTTTATTGTCGACTTATTAGAGTCAAAGGTTTTTACAGAGGGGAGTTTTGATATGGGTTTGTACCACGACATAAATCCAGAAAAACTGTCAGCAGCCTTTAAGAAAAATCTATTCTCCACATGTTTTTTAGGGAAACAGATGTTATAATCCTTAACGCAATCATCAATAATCAGTCTATAAATCTGGCTATTGATGATATATGAACAAACCACTCAGAGTACAGATGGGAGTGAAAACAATTTGGAGAAAAAAAATCAAAAAAAGGCCTTGTATTGTGAATGTACATTTTGCAGTACACAGGTAATTAAGTTAAACAAATAGTAAGTAATTCATATGACCACTTTTTGTATTAGATTCTAATTTAATCTGGCATTATTTAATGATAACACAGTAAGGAATCAAAATAGCCCAACCTTTCAAAACTGTCAACCAATGGTGACATACCTTCACCTGTTAGCGACACAATGCTTGAATAGCACGTTCTCTAACAGGGAGTTGGCTCAAGGAATAAGAGGTTAAAATAAGGGCAGTGTCTGCAAGATTCAATACAACCTGTCTGCACTGAGTAAACTAAAATATGCTATGAGACAGTGAACAAATGTGCAATCTCAGTACTCAGATCTTGTACTTGAGTAAAAGTAGCTGTGGTTCAATGGAGGTCAAACTAGGTCAAAGGTCACATTCAGGTTCTTAGACTTTTCCTCAGAGGTGGGAGAAATAAAAGTAGTACTCAGATATTGTACTTGAGTAAAAGTAGAAGTACCAGAGTGTAGGAATACTCTGTTTCAGTAAAAGTCTTGCATTCAAAATGTTCCTCAAGTAAAAGTAGAAAAGTATTATCATCAAAATATAGTTAAAGTAGCGACAGTAAAAGTAGTCATTGTGCAGATTGGTCCATTTCAGAATAATATATATGATATGTTTTATAATGATTGATCATTAAAGTGTTCTCAAAGCTGGTAAAGGTGCAGCTAGTTTGAATGACTTTGTATACTGCAGGGTAGCTTGTGAATTTACTCCAGGTGGAACTAAAGTCTGATTTAACACTTGATTATATTTCACATCATTCATCCACATCTGTGAAGTAACTAAAGGTATTAAATACATGTAGTGGAGTAAGTACACCATTTACCTCTGAACTGTAGTGGAGTAGAAGGACAAAGTAGCAACAAATGGAAATACTAAAGTACAAGTACCTCAAAATGGTGCTTAAATACAGTACTTGAGTAAATCTACTTAGTTACTTCCCACCTATGCTTCTCCTTTGCAGATAAAACTTGATTTAGTCTCGTACCGTAGTGCGAGGCGATGACATACGGCACGTAGATCTTCCCATCTGCAGATTTCGCCCACATGCAGCTGGCGGAGGTGCAGGGGTCAGCGTTCCTCTCGCTCTCACTGTCGTATGCAATGTCATCCATAACGAGGGGTTCCTTATCTGTGCGCACTGCAGGAGGACAGGAATACAATATAATATAAGTATAAATAATATAATCACAGGATCTAGCAGTGAGGAACGAAGTCAATGCATATAAATATAGACACAATACGATTTTTAAATGTATTAAAATAAAAGTAAATTACACATTTATGTATATTATTTTAATAAAAAACATTAGTAGGGATGCATTAATGGGAAGGTAGCATTCACAATTAGCAGATGTAAAAAGTAAAATATACATATCAACACTAGAAAGATGTATATATCTAAAACATATCTATAGAATAGCTTATATAAAATATAAAGAATAAATAAGAATACTCTTAATATGCCGATTCAAAATAAAAACATACCACCAACATTAGACACGTGTGGAAATGTTCTGCAGTTTCTATCTTTTTTTGGAGATATTTGTTGTTGTTTTTTGCAATATATTATATAGTTAAGAATAATCTACTTCTAAAATATAAATAAATAAATGTGCATGTTGATTTACCCACATCCTTGTTGGCCCTCCACAGGAGCTCAGAGACAGACGGCTCCTGAGAGAAAACCTGCTCATTAGTAAATAAAAAGTTAAATATATACACGTAATATATATATATATAATGTATATATATGAAGCAATGATTAAATGTCCTTTTACAGAAGCTTGATTCGGTGCAGGAAGATTTCTGAGAGAAAAACTCTTCATGTTTGAACGATCTTAAAGGGGACCTGTCATGCAAAATGCACTTTCTGATGTCTTTTATACATCACTATGTGTCCCCGGTGTGTCGGGGAACTCACGCAGCGTCAGAAAATAAAACCCTCTCTCTTTTCCTCCGTACCCAAATCTCTAAAAACGGGGGAACAACGGAGCTGATCCAGATTTGCGTCCGATATGACGTAATATCTGAAATGTGGACCCACGGCCCTATCAGAAACGTTGCTATCAGAAACAATGCCCGACTGTTTTGGACGTAATATGGTCGGTGTTTACATTAGCATCGCTAACACTCAGAGCTAACCTGTACTGGAGAGCATGTGTGTGAAGAAGCAGGAAATAAAAAGGAACTCACCTTGTGGTATAACCGGCAAGAGAGAAAGCCTTTGAGCTCCATACTGTTTCAGAAATAATCCTTGATAATCCATGATATGGCGTTTCATCACCGCAGTATTTAGTTTAGACGGTAGCTGCCGGGTCCCGCATGAGCTCAGCCCCCTCCTTTTTATTTTAAAGCTTTTTACCCAAAATCAGCACTTTTGAAACAGGAAGTGAAATAGAGGGATATGAGGCATGGCTAGAACGGGTGATCTGTTTGGTATTTTGAGCAAAACACTTCATAGACATGTTTTTTATATATTTGTATATATCTGAGACCTATGCTATTGCCTAAAAATAGCATGATAGGTGACCTTTAAGTCTTTAAAAAAAAAAAGCTGTTATTTAGTATAATCATTTTGTAAATGGAGAACACATTTTTTTTTTTTTTGCAGTATTTTTTAGCTGTGAGACAGTGTTGAAGTTTACTTTAAACCAAAACTGACATGGATAAGTATGGAGGCCGACAGGTGCAAATGAAGAATCATCTTTAGCATCCTGACAACACATATTGTGATAAATGTCTTAGATTTTGGATTTCGTTATGACAAATCTTCTTGGTTTTGAAGGATGCAATTCAGAAAAAGTTAACTTCTATTATTTCCTTCTGTAGTCTGTATTATATGTTTATATATTCCTGCATTTTATAGAGATTTTACATTCAAATGATTCAGTATCCCTTCATATTGTGTATTATTCAGATTCTCTCGTGATATATGTCTTTTCTATTGTGAATGTGCTATCTATCTTTCTCCCATTAAGTCATTATTTTATCTTCACTTATTATTAAATCAATGTTTTTGTACCAAATGAAAGTGTGAAGTTTGATTATGTACCATCTAGTTTTCACAGGGGTCGTGAAAAACAATAATGCAAGCACAATTTGAAAGAAAACAAACAAGATTTTTAGATTAATGGCTAAAAAAATAACACATTTAAGCCCCATATAATCCTAACATTAAAACTGTTGTTCTAGTTAAGTCCAGATATCAAAATGCTCCTCTGCTCCTGATCAATAATCGTGTGTCTGAGGCTCACTGGCAGTGAATGTAGGGAATTACTTTAGTCGTTGTTATTGTTTGTTTGTGTTCTTTGTACATACAATCAGTACAGACCCCTGTCTCATTATATATTTTGCTTTCCATCTCTGAATGACTAACTGTTTATCCCAGGGGTGTCCCAACCTTTCCCCCCCCGAGGGCCACATACAGAGAAATATACGAAGGGCTGGGCTACTCACTCGAGGTATATCGCCTCATAAGTTCAGTTATCAGTTAGCAAACTCAATCAAATGTAGGTAAATGATGCTTGATACTTGAATATGCTTTAAGAAAAACAGCTCACAGCTCTCCAGAGGGTTTCATGTATCTTGTTGGCAGCTTATCCCTTAAAACAAAGCCATCACATTGATTATAATAAGGAGAAATATGAAGGGTTTATTTCAAGCTTGTTATGTAAACAAGTCATTGGGCTTTTTCCTTATCAACTAAGATATGTTAGAACATGTTTCCAACTTGAATTGACTAGATTTATTTGAAAAGTGCTTTTATTAACACGTGAATACTGTGTAGTTTATTTTAACATAATAAACGTAAAATGTAAGACAAGCACACATTTCTGATATTCATTTATACTTTTAGCATTTGCTGACGGCCGATTAAAAGTGGGCAACGGGCCGCATGTGGCCCCCGGGTTGTAGTTTGGACACCCCTTGGTTTATGCATTGTCGAAACGCAATAAAAATATTTTAGATCAGAAATAAAAAAATCAAATGTTCTATTTAAAGGGGACCTATCATGCAAAATGCACTTTTGTACGTCTTTTATACATGAATATGTGTCCCCGGTGTTCCAGGGAACTCACCAAGTGTCAGAAAACACAACCCTCTCTATTTTCCTCCATACCCAAATCTCTAAAAAAGGGGCTGCAACGGATCTGATAAAAACTGATCCAGATTTGAACACTGTCCTGACGTCAGGACGGTGGCGCTACGGCTATTGGGCCAACTCCACCAATCAGGAGGAGACAGCCACGGCCATTGCCGTTCGAAAGCGCTGGAGACGCTGTAGTACATATGCCAGGCCAGTAGATGGTGCTGTTCTCACTGAATCTGCCCAGAGCTAGAAATGGTCAAATTGAGCAAAATGAGGCATGGCTAAAATGCATGATCTGTTTGGTATTTTGAAAAAAAAAAAAAGTATAAATATGCCTTATATAGGTATGGTCCTACACTATATTATTCAAATATAGCATGATAGGTCCACTTTAAGTCAAGATATGACAAAGCTCCTCATCTGCTCTTCAGCCCAGCTGCAGTCGGAGAGCGCGAGGAAGACGAGGATAGTGCACGTGAAGAGAGACATGTTTCAGGTGAACAACACACACCTGAACCTGCTGCTTTTAAAGCCTGCAGTATATTTATTATATAACAGCTGAGGAAAACACACTCAGCGATAAGAGTCACTTTGTCGCGAAATGTGCTGGGGCAGCGAGAAGAAAACACTTCCTGCCACCCTGTGAGAGCGAGCACACTGTGTCTATAGAGCATGAGATGTCTTATGTTTCATCATGGAACACATGTTCATTTGTCTGGTTTTATTTTGAATTGTAATAATCTGTTGTATAATTACAGGAGTTTGTTTTGCTGGAAAAATAAAAATATCTGAGATTATTTGACCATTTTTTTCAATTTTTCATCATTTCAAATGCCAGATCTTTACAACAAAATCTTTGATTGGAGGTTTATTAAATATATATTTGAGTGTTTTTTACTACCTAACTCTTACCTCAATCAAGTAAAGAGGACATATTATAACCACAGAAAGTAAACAAACAGCCGTGACATAATCAACATTTATTCAGACATCAATAAGAGCAAGACTGAGACAATAGAAATACAATCCGGTGCAGAAACACCTTCTGCAACCTTTGAATATTTTCACCATTTAAAAAACATAATACTCAGTTAAGGCTACGCTGATAAAAACTTTAGGGGTCATTTTACTCAATTATAATAATTAAGAGTCCAGTTTACGGAAGATCCTGAGGAGGAGGAAGAAGAGGACGAAGAGGAAGATCAGAAGGAGAGGTTGATGAGCGGAGCGTGGTTCTCCCTCTTGTCTTCAGGACTCCACTTGATGAGCGGAGAGGTCAGGTCGATCAGCTGCAGGAAAATAGAGATTTATATAAACACAGGTTGAGAGAAAACACTGTATTTAAAGATTGGCCTTTAAACTATGCCTCAAAGCTATGGAACAAAATGCCTCGAGTCATCAGGGACTCAGAACATATTTGTACAATTTAGCCTTTTAGGAAGCTAACTCCTGCTTTCTGCTGCCTTTTAACCTGTCACCTGACTTTGTTGTATTTGCACTATCCTCCTTTTAAAGCACGTCGTACCTATTATGTCTATTCTTTGCTATTTTTAAGTTTGTTTTATGTCTTGTACTTGTAACTGTATTCTATGTGATATATTCTGTGAGTATTCTAGGAGATGTCTACCGTCTACACTTTGAACTGCAAGTCCAATATATGCAAATAAAGATTATTATTATTATTATTAAAGCTCCCCTGAAGAGATATTTTAAAACATAAGAATAATTTGTGCCGGGTGTGTTTTTTTTTAAACCACACAGAAGTTAAAGTAACGCATAAAAAATGCTTTAAAATTACATTTACTTTGTCTTCCGACTCAAACGGTCGCTTCTTAGGTTATTTTATTTCAGTTTTTTTGTTTATTTATACAACTCAAATACATATATCTAAAAAACACAAACACAGCAGCCGAATCAGATTCTCTGGTTTGACTATTTATAGCTAGGTGTTTGCAGTGCTGCCCCTGGCCTAATTTGGGCTCCTATGCAGAAAAGCCCTAAATGTAATGTGTGTGTAATATTTTTACATTATAGGTTTTGTGTTTGTGGATATAATATTGTAAAGGGATGTGTCGGAGTAGCACTTAATCGAGTTGGGCTCATAGAGAGGACATGTACCTGCACATGTATCTTGCTTTGAGTTTGTTTCTTCATGGTTGAATGCACTTATTGGGAGTCTCTTTGGATAAAAGCGTCAGCTAAAGGTAATGTGTGAGTACCTGAGAGTTGGAGCAGGACTTGCTGCTGGTGCGGATCAGGTCGGGGGTGTTGCTCAGGTCGATGAGCATCTTCTCCTGAGGGAGCAGCGTCGGAACGGGGAGATCCAGGAGGAGAAACTGAGGAGAGAAACAAGAAGTGAAGTGAACTCTCAGGTCAAACAAGAAGATCTGTGAACTCTCAGACACTCATTGGTTGCCACACAAAAGGCAGAAATAAATACAGTTGAAAACAGAAGAAATGTTGAGTTATATGAGGTGTGTGTGTTTTTATTTTTGCGTGACCTCTGACCTCCTGTGTCTTGTGGTGGCTCTCCTCTTTAGTTTCAGGTTCGATCAGGTTCCTGCTGGGCTCTGATTGGCTCTCAATCCGTGCTGCAGGAACTGTGCTCTCCGATTGGCTCTCACTCGCTGCTGCAGGATCTGTGCTCTCTGATTGGCTCTCAATCTGTGCTGCAGGAACTGTGCTCTGTGATTGGCTGTGACTCTGTGCTGCAGGAACTGTACACTCTGATTGGCCCTGACTCGGTGCTCCAGCCTCTGTGCTCTCTGATTGGTCGGAATGTGGTGAGCTGGTGGGCGGGGCAGCAGGAAGCTCCTCCTCCTCCAGGCAGAAAGGCTGGATGACAGGCACTTCAACAGGCTCCGCCTCCTGCATCTCCACGGGGGCGGGGCTACAAAAACCAAAACAAACAACCGAATGAGTCCGAAGATATTTAATGTTTCTATTTTCTCAAGAAGAAATTTGCCAATTCCACTTATCATAAGACATGATATACACTTTCTGTCTCTTAAATGGGCACACACAGCTAATCAACATGAATCAGAATCAAGTTTATTGCCAGGTACGTTAACACATACAAGGAATTTGCTTTGGTATCTGGTGGTGCGAACATAAACAATCTAAAACAAAAAAGAAGCCTAATGTTAACACCCGGAAGGTTTCTAATTTCTCTAATTTCCCCTCCTCGACTCCTCGGTCCTCCGGTTGTGACCCGGAAATGGATTTCAGCGCGCCATGTTGAAGGACATCTCATTTCTCTAAATGCACATCGAGGACCGAGGATCGAGGATCGAGGAGGCTCTCTGGAGGAGCTATGATCGAGGATACACTGATGGGTCCTCCGCGGATGTATTTCCGGCAACAGAGATGTTTAAAAGAGTCGTGGCACGGCCGGACTTATCTCAGCCAATGACAGCTCTGCATGCATCCCCTGGATATTATTTTATTAACTGCTTTCATCGCGACCCAATGTTTACAGTTGTGAGGTCCGTGCAGAAAGCAGAGCAGTGTGTATAATATATATCACTCTGCTAATGTAAACACTGACCATATTACGTCCAAAACAGTCGGGCATTGTTTCTGATAGCAACTTTCTGATAGGGCCGTGGGTCCACATTTCCGATATTACGTCATATCGGACGCAAATCTGGATCAGCTCCGTTGTAGCCCCATTTTTAGAGATTTGGGTACGGAGGAAAAGAGAGAGGGTTTTATTTTCTGATGCTGCGTGAGTTCCCTGACACACCGGGGACACATCAAAGACATCAACAAGTGCATTTTGCATGATAGGTCCCCTTTAATACTTGTAAATAAAACTTTTGGCCGTAATTTAAATTGAGTGAGATTCCCCATTGTAGCGACCAGAGAAGGGGGGGGGGGGATATATCAAGACTCTGATCGTGTTACGTTATTATGAGAGTGCTCTCATACTTGTTTGATTCTGAAATTGTATATATTTATATAAATATGTGTGTGTCAGAGGTCGCGTTAACCGAATATTTTCCGTCTATGACAGATTTCTTTTAACAATGACGGAAAAATCTGAAAGCAGTCCGTCATTTTGACAGATTAGAACAAACTCGGAACAGCGCCAAAGTCTCCCCGCAGCAAGGCTCCGGTGTTATGCATGCCCGCCAAAAGGAAATGATACCGTTTCCAAACCTAACTTTGTCGTACAGATCATTGAAATGTCTGAGTTTTGGATTTACGCTCTGCGCGCTCCCGCGAGGTGCAGTGAGCATGCATAACACGGCGCTAAAAGTTCACGAGCGTGCGCCCCGCCCCCCCGTTGACAGTTCACTACCGTGCTCCTCCTCTCTCCTCGGTTCCCCTCCTCGACTCCTCCGCTCGCATCTCCTGTGGGCGGGACTAAGACACGAGGATAGGAGTCGAGGAGGGGAATTAGAGAAATGAGAAACCTTCCCTGTGTTGCCAAATCTCGCGAGAAGTTGTTGAGACATGTCATAAAATGCCATTTTAGTGTCAGAAGTAAGATGGTTCTTGTTTCTCTCGTGACAAATGGGTCCAATATTTACTTTAGTGAGTATCCTGAGAAATTGGGGAAACCAACATGACTTGTGCAGCATCTCATTTCTA
Organism: Trematomus bernacchii; assembly: GCF_902827165.1. NCBI lineage: Eukaryota > Metazoa > Chordata > Actinopteri > Perciformes > Nototheniidae > Trematomus > Trematomus bernacchii. The sequence goes on from NW_022987514.1 coordinate 37,651, forward strand.
AAATGTGTCCATTGAGACCTCTGTATGGGGTTTAAAGCAGCGATCAGAATACCTGTATTAGTCCCACAGAGGGGACAGCAGAAAAGAGCCAAAGACAGCTTAATGTTGACTAAGAAGCATGCGTACAAAAAAACGTAAAGATAAAAAAATATAAGAAAATAAGAATTTACAAAATACACATCCTGTAACAGTTCTGAGGATTTAGCAGCCAGGTATATATTGCACAGTTATTAACGGCATATATATATATATATATATATAACAAGGGGTGTTCCTATTGGTCAACGGCAGCCTTACCAGCAGCTCCTGTCCCTCCTGGTGGAGGAGGGTGTGTGGGCGGGGTCAGAGTCGGGGTCAGAGCCGGGGTTGGACGGCGGTCTGCTGGCCCGGCTCTTGGTGGTGGGCGTAGCGACGGGGATGGAGGACATCCTGCGCTTCACGGGGGTCGGGAGGGCAGAGGGACGTTGAGGTTTCACCTGCAGTGACCGGACAGCAGGGGGCGTCAGAGGGCCGGAGGACTTCTGGAGACTACAGGAGAAGAAGGAGAGGGAAATGATTAATGATCTGCCCAAGGTCATACCATGGATGTATAATAAGAACTGGATACAGCGTGGGAGGCGGGGCCTCATTCATTCCTATGAGAGTTGCTCATTCGCGCATGATGATAAAATGGCCCAACTTTTGAGAGAGCGAAACGTCACAGATTACCCGGCATGCCTGAGAAGTACCCGTATGTGCGCTCATAGCGCATGCGCAACTTTAACCATGCCCCCCAAAATGCTCGTTCACATCAAGCACGTCAATTTGCGTACACGTAACAGCACCGCACGTTCATGACAGCATGGTAATGGTGGTAATTTGTTATTATGATAGATTTGATATTAACGAGGCGGCAGTTAGCGGTTAGCTAGTAATTATGCTAATTTACACATCAATCGTTATGTACTTTTATATTACACTGTAACAGGATCTAGTGATATCCAAGCAACAGAGCTTCATTTAGCATGAAAGAATTATTGCACTGTATATATATGTATATATATATATATATATATATATGTATATATATACAGTGCAATAAGCTTCTTAGTGCAATAAGAAGCTACAGGGACGTTAATCTACGTCGGTAATATTAACTTTATTTAATACAACATTTACGGTACAAGATTTAATCATACAGCCCATGTAGTATAATATTTTACAAATGATGAATTACAGCAAACATGTGCAATATATCCATTATTACAGCTCCGTGGGCTGGCAGTAAGGCGATATGGGTCCGTTCTTATTGTGCATCCATGGGTAAAGATAAACGCATGTAGTGCTGAACACGTAACATGAACGTGCCGGGCGGCGCGGTCCCGTGGGTTAGATGCGCGTTCATAATGCAGAGGGAAATAACTCACAGAATAACGTTATTAGCACATGTTTACAACTTGAGGAACGAATGTTTTTAATAAGGGCTATTCAAGTGTTCATACTGGGTAGTTTATTTAGTTTAAAAAAAATTATCCAACGATTTACAGACCACTCTTTCCCCATGTAAGTCAATGGGAAAAAGTGTTTCTGGGCCTGGCAACCAAAAGGAAGTGTAGTACCGCCGTTTGGCCAGCACGAATATTTTCCATCTGAGTCCGGCGCACTTCCTGGGGGCTTGGGTCATACTCAAATGTAAGACTTTTTATTACTAGCTGGGTGTTCTCCGATAAGGGGCCGGGGGAAACAAAGTTAGTGATTACTGGTTCCATGTTGATTTATTTCAATACAAATTGTTGGGGGGAACTGAAAGGCTCTTAACGTACTGGTTACTTTGCAGCCCGGACGTTTCCCCCAAAACACATTTAGACGCGATCGCAACACAGAAGTACATTTCAAATCTGATTATTTTTAAAGAGGACCTATCATGGAAAATGCACTTGTTGATATCTTTATACATAAACATGTGTCCCCGGTGTGTCGGGGAACTCATGCAGTGTCAGAAAATAAAACCCTCTCTCTTTTCCTCCGTACCCAAATCTCTAAAAACGGGGGCTACAACGGAGCTGATCCAGATTTGCGTCCGATATGACGTAATATCGGAAATGTGAAACTACTTCAGATCTAGACTCAGCAGAGTAACAGGACAGATGATGGTAAAAGCTGCTCTTTTAAAAAGGAGTATTTAGCGCCACCTACCTGTCCACGCTGCTCACTGACGTCAGCGCCTTTGGCTTCAACATCTTTGAGACCTCTGGAGCTAAAACAAGAACACAATGAGATCGTGAAACAGAATAAAGACTTTGTTTTATTTGGTGTGAACAAAGACATTTAAATTCAAGCCGATTATTTCTAAAAGGTAAGGACCAGAACCGTTACTCCTAAACTTTCTAAAGTCAAACATTAAGTGTGTCTTTATTTACCACAGGGAGGTTCTGTGGCGGTATAACAGAAAGGGCTGCAGCTTTGAATTCTGCATTTGGTCTCATGCAGTCATTTTGATTACTTTATTACAGTCCTGTTGAATGTCAAAACATACAAGAAGAGGGAATGGAAAATGAAATAGGTCTATATATATCTGCTAAATAATGTGTCAAAGCGTAGCATCAAGTCTGCTCTTGGTGATTAGCTCGCTTTGAAGCGGCCCTACTCTGCTTTTTGGGAGTTTGCTCTTTCCAGTAGTTTGTTATACAGGTTTTTAGTCTGCTAAAAGGCTAGAATCCCTGTGTTCTAGGGCTGTGCAATTAATCGTATATTAATCGCAATCACGATTTTGGCCTGCCACAATTACGAAAACAACATAATCGAAAAAAAACAATTATTTAGCTTTGCTAGGTTGTGACCGTGCACTGCAACATATTTGATCTAATTAATTTTGGTCTCATTTATTTGTATTTATCATATTTATATATGTTTAGTAGCTTGTGGAAGTGCGCTCCAAAATATTTGTTGATCTTGTTTATTGGTATTTATTATTTTGATATTATTTATTTAAATGTATCATTTATTTTTGTATTGGTTTTTCAGTTGAATTATACGTTCAGGGTAATCAACAGTTAAAAAGATACTGTTCAAATTATTATTTGTATTTGTTTTAAAGTTCAATAAATGGATGTTTTCAAAGTCAATGAATAATCGTATTTAATAATCGTGATATCAATTATTGACCAAAATAATCGTGATTATGATTTTTGCCATAATCGCACAGCCCTAGTGTGTTCCCTCCAGAGGGAGTTTCAATCAGAGCAAACTGGGCTCTGGTTTCAGACAGAGGGTGAAAAGAGGTGCTGCATCACAGGCAGAATGAGAAACATAAACATACATACAAACATATTGAAGTGACTGTTTTTTCTATATATTGATTGTTGTGCTTTTATGTATGTCTTAATGTGTGCATATGTATAAATGTGTCTTGATTGTGTGTATCAAAAGGATATACCCAGGGTTCGAGTTATAAACTGAGCTCTATGGGGGTCTTTAAAACTAGCGCATGCGCGCGTGCGTGCAGGCGCGCACGCACAGTCACAGGCATAGATTGCGCAATAATGTATTGCGCACCTTGGAGGTGCAGACTCCAACTGATGGTATATATTGCACACCCTTGTGAGTATACAATTAGTGTCTGATGTGTTAGGGCTTCAAAGATAATTACAAAATCACAAAAACTCAGGAACTCTGTACTTGTGGAGCGTCACAAACAGCGCCTCCGTTTATTACGTTTTACTCTCTCCACAACTTCAGGACAGACTGCGCATGCTCAAACACATGAACTCGTACACAATCAATAACAACGTAAGAGCTATAAAGAAAATACAAAAATTAGCTCTCACAGATAAAACGAGAGAGAGAGAGACTGACTTCACTGCTAATTACGTGGTCAAACAAACAAACACACACACACACACACACACACACACACACACACACACACACACACACACAGACAGACACAGACACACACACGCCCATACCTTTACGCAGATAAAATAGCCCAAAGTGGTCTGTTTTCAGCAGGCTGTGGTCGCGGTCCTGGAACCCATGATGTGGAAGTCCGATGTCCTTTATTTATCCACGATTGGATGAATGGGAAAGGGTCAAATTTGTTGATAGGAGGCCCATTTAAATCCACAAACAACAATGCGTTGAGGCTTCTGGCTCGCAGCCGGTTCCTGGTCTTACAGTCGGTGTCATTGCATGCAGAAAAGCCCCTCTCGCACTCTGCAGATGTCGGAAGAACAGTGTTGCTCGCCACTATCAGTCTTTTCAAGGTTTTACCCTGATGTTCCTTGCCTTGTTGTTGTAGTTTCCAGTCTCTGAACTCACTGACAGCTTCAGTTGCGGACTCTCCGAGAAGTTTAGCAAACTTCCCCACCTCCCTTTCTCCAAACAGAACAAGCTCTGTCCTCTCTTTTGGCCAGAAGTGCTGATCCATAGGCTTCAACATAGTTACCAGCTCACTATCGGGAAGACGCCTGGTGAGATTATCAATGATTGACTGGTAAAATTGGGACTTCTTTACTTTAGGTTGAGTTCTCTAATATCAACCCCTTTGAACTGGCCGCTTGTTATGCCCGCTTTGACTTTTAGTTCAGTTTTCCCATCGTTGTCCTTCGTGGCAGAGAGCACCTCGATCGTCTGATGTATGTAGCGGCTTGCATCAACCAGGGACGTGTCGCGTTTCTGTAGTTTCAGAGAGAGACTTTGTAGTTCACGTAACACGTCTTTCATTGTCGCTAAATCAGTGAGGAATCCAGTGGATGTCAGATGCTTTAGTAAACCAGCGTACTTGGCTTTCTCTGCACCAGAACGTGAGCCATCTTCACTCGCAGATTTAAAGTGATGTGCTAACACTGGGAAGTCCTTCAGCACAGCTTTGACAGTGTTGTAACTGCTGGAAACCCATCTAATTGTAAAGACTTGTCCGATTTTCAGAATCTGCATGTTCAGTTCCGCAGCCGCTTCCTCTAACTCCCTGGCGTTTTTTCGTGGACTGGTGGTAAAGAGAATAGAGTTTAGCGAGGAAAAACTCTAAATGATTACAGCCTGCCACAGCCTTCAATGAATCATTCACCGCTAATTCCAAACGATGAGCTAGACAATGAACTGCCTGAAGACGAGGGAAATCCTTTTTCAGCCTGGCTATGAGTCCAGTCTGTCTCCCGGTTAGCACGGCAGCACCGTCTGTGGCTATGCTAATTAGGTTTTTACGAAGAAACTCTTCATCCATTCCCCCCGCCTGGAGGCTGTTTTTCAGTGCGCTACACAGCGACTCTGCATCAGTGCCCTGGTCCAGTTCAACAATGTCAAAATACACATTGTCCAATTCTCCATTCCCAGTGACATCGCACCTGACATAAATAATCATGTATGCGCGTCCATGAATTGTGCTTTCGTCTAGTGTTAGACTAATACGGGAATCAAGTGATTTGATATTAGAAATAAATGTCTTTTTCATCTCTTGTGCAATGTGCTCTACAATCTGGGCACATGAATGATCGGATCTGTGAGCAGGGCCGACTGTCGCACCATTCATTTCATTAAGTTGCATAATGGGATTCAATTTTGTATAAGGCAACCTTTCTTTAGCGACAGTATAGGCTGCCCTGAACGAACTAGCTGTCTCATTAAACATGCTGGAGCTGAGTTCTGCAACTTTCTTCGGAAGCACTTCTTTTAGTTTGAGCTCCGCTATTTCAACAGCTCGTTTATGAGCAATAGAGTCGCGGTGTATGTAAAAAAAATTTCGCAACTGCTTCTGCACAGGGCTACTCACAGTCCCATTGATCCAGGCATCCGCCAAATGCGTTCCATATTTTTTCTCCGAAAGTAAGAGAGTCTTGGTTTCCTTACAGACGAGGCATCCAAGACCACCCTCCTTTGAAAACAGCCAGGGGTTTCTTTCTTTCCAGGATCTCCACTGATTGTGTCCCCAGTTAAGTGGCGGTCCTTCTGTAGCAGTACCTCCTGCCTCCTCATACCGCTCTGCTTCGGAACTTTCTACGTGTGTGCTGGTGGTCCCACATTCAACAGCATCAGGTCCGCTAGCAAAGACAGCATCCTCCGTAGCAGCAAGGTTAGTACTAGTTGTCACGCTAGCAGGTGCATTTTGGTTGTCAAAAGCTGTTTTTTGTTTCTTTGTGAGAAAACCAAAACTAGCCAGGCTTGTAGACCCCGTCGGCGGCAGTGGCCTTTTTTTGGGCGGCATGCTAATCGTCTGCTAGCCTACGGTACTCATAGTATGTATGTGTGTATCCTGTCAATATATTTGAATGTCTGTTGATATAACGGTTCATTCTTCGGGCGCGCGCAGCACGTTCACAGCCTCACAGGCATAGATTGCGCAATATTTTATTGCGCACCTTAGAGGTGAAGTGCAGGCATATTGTCATTCAAGAGAGAATACGATGCGTAGTTCTTTTGGAAAACGTTGTTTTGTTTGCCTATTTACCTCGTTAACGTAAATAATACTCATTACATTGAAAAATGCATTATTTGTGATCAAAATAATGGTTGTTGGTAATGTATATTAGCGACCCCCACAGATGTTAAATTTACTGGGTCCGTGGGAGCTCAGGCCCCTCCTTATGGGAGCTCAGCTCCCATTGGCTCCCACGTAACTCGAACCCTGGATATACATATTTTTATATATATTTGTATTCAGGATTGTGGGAAACGGTTATTTTGATCTCTCCGTCTGTACACACAAACTGAAAGATAGACAATAAAGTCGACTTTGACTGATGCTCCTATTAAAACTGCTCTCACCGTCTGCATTGCGGACTCCTCTGAATCCTCCGCCTGGTGTCAGAAGGACGAGCGCCTCAGGTCTGGATCTGCTCCTCAGAGCGCTCAGAGGCCGGGTGCTCTTCTCCAACCCTCTCTTAACGGGGTCAGCTGCACCGGCGTGGAATCGGACCTCTTCAGCGGCGTGGATCTGACCACTTTGACGCGCTCCACCTCGGACAGCTTCCTGTTCTGCAGAGACATCGAGCGGCGGTCAGCGATGGTGGAGGAAGATGTTGGCTCCGTGTTTGATGGTGGAGCGACGAGGGCGGCCTCTGATTGGCCGGTCTGCTGGGGGCGGGGCCGCTCAGAGAGGAGTTCAGTCTACCTGAGAGGAGACACAACAACAGGGTTACAGTCGGATAGTATTTTTCCTCGCAGGAAGGTTTCTAACAGAGAGAAATGAACCTGAAATGGCAGCCATGATAAGAGCTGTTCGGTCTCTCTAACCGATACGGAAAGAGCTTCAGGGTATATGCAGGAATCCTGAAGACGAATGTAAAACCTTTTAAGACCTTTTTTAAGACCCTTTCCATACATTTTAAGACCTCATCGCCACTTCGAGTTTTAACCGGTTACATTGGCGACACACTTTACCTCACATTCACTATATACAGTATTGATTGTCCTTCCTCCTTATCTTCCAACCATTTGGACGCAAACTTGCATTTCCCCATAACGATGTTGCTTAGCAACCGGCGTCGTAACGGACCTTCGCGCGCTATCAAGCAGTGAGCGTGAGATGTCCTGTTCAGATGACGTCACATCCAACGGGATGCCATAAATAAACTACACAGAATCACACTACACACCTACGCAATGATTACATTCAGGCACACTGTAGAATACAACCTCTTTGGACCATTGATATACTTATTGAAAACAAGCTACAAAATGTAATACCTTGGAAAATGCAGTTTAATACTTTTTAATAGCCTTCATTTTCGCTAAATTGATTCATCAACTTTTAATACTTTTTAAGACCCCGCGGACACCCTGAGCTTCAACATTTTCTTTTTTAAATACTTTGACAGACAAATAAAGATCGTATAAGCCACTGTGCTTATTAAGCATTTTACAACTTATTCCATAACTTGCTTAAGTGCTTATATGTTTTTGGGAACTGTCAAATCTTGATCAAATTAGGTCATTTAAAGAGCATTTCATGGTGTTTCCCAGGCTTTAATTAACGCAACATGTTTGAATTGAAGTAGTGAAAGTATTATTTATACAAACAGTTTCATACTATCATACTAATCGGGATTCATGTTGATTAATACGAGTGGACAAGAGGGTAAGCAACGTTTCCTTTTACATTATTTCAATTCCAACCTTGGAAAAGAAGACCTTTATTTGTCTATGTTTATAAAGCCAGCAGGAAAGACCGTGATAAGAGAGCATAGGGGAAAGTATTTAGAAACTCTGTTGTTAGTCCATCTTTGAAAAATGGTTGTTTCCTCACCCAGACGCACGTCACTTTTCATCTGCTGCTGCTTTACAGGAGTGAGACCGTATTTTCTTCTCATTCTCATTAGCTTGAGTTTCATTTTCCTAAAGGAAACCATCAAAGGGTGTAGTTTTTTCTAAACCAAGAAATATGTTGTAATGTAATGTTTTCCTCCCATCTCCCATTATCAGTGCAGTCTCTTTCCCTAAAGGCCCCTACACACCAATCTGACACCAAAGAACACGACTGTTGTGTCGCCTCACGTCTCCTGCGTCTTGGCCAACAGTCGCACTGGAACACACCGCAAAGACTTCAGCCGACGGCCAAGCAGCACGTACGAACTGCGCATGCGTGAGTGGCAATAACTCTCCTTACCAGCAGGGCGGGTCGGTAGTGTGTATTCGTCATTCAAAAGAGGCAACAACCGGAAGACAGACTGCGTGATACACCGAGAGAAGAAGAACAGACTGCATGATATAAACAAACAACAAATATAGCGTGTGCGTTCCATTTTCACTCTACAGCGAGAAGCTCATGGGGCTTTCCCGAACCTGTGTCGAGAGCTGGAGTTAAATGAAATCTCAGATTTGCCTTCTTAATCGTTTGTTTGGGTCCCTCACTTCCGTTTCGCTTCTCATGCACTGATTCGCTAGCTGAACAGCCAATCAGAGTGATTTCTGTAGCCGACGGCCTTTTGCCGACAGCCTCCCGATTCAACATGTCGAATCCGCGGCGGAAGGTGTCGGCACGGCCGAAAAGACACGACGGGGCGGGACACAACAATCTGAGTAGGGCGACAGGACGCTCATCGACGGCCAGACATCTATCGACGGCAAAAATCGGCTTGGTGTGTAAGGAGCTTTAGTCCTGATGAATTATCTTTCACGTTTTTCCCTTAACCCCATGGCATTTTTTTACTTAGTTTAAGGAAAAGTGGTCAGATTTTTTTGCCAATGGTGTAGTTTTGTAAGTTCCTCACACAGCATGGATACTCTTTACATTATGTCAGCGTACCTTTGGCTGGGGACAGAGAGATGCTGGAGTTGAAGCTGGACACTGAGGACGAGGAAGGCAAGGCAAGGCAAGGCAAGGCAAGGCAAGGCAAGTTTATTTATATAGCACCTTTCAACACAAGGCAATTCAAAGTGCTTTACAAAAATGGAAGACATTATGAAAATGGCATTTAAAATCAGTCATTAAAAAGAAAAGATAATAAAATAAACATTAAAGAAAAAATACATGGATAAAAGTTAAAAGTTACAGTGCAGTTTAAGATGTGAATAGTTCAATTAAAAGCAGCGGCAAAAGAAAAGTCTTCAGCCTGGATTTAAAAGTAGTAAGAGTTGCAGTGGACCTGCAGGTTTCTGGGAGTTTGTTCCAGATACTTGGAGCATAATAACTGAACGCTGCTTTACCATGTTTAGTTCTGACTCTGGGGACAGAAAGCTGACCAGTCCCTGAAGACCTGAGAGATCTGGATGGTTCATAATTTAGCAGTAGATCAGAAATGTATTTTGGGCCTAAACCATTCAAAGCTTTATAAACCAGCAGCAGTATTTTGAAATCTATTCTTTGACACACAGGAAGCCAGTGTAAGGACTTCAGAACAGGAGTGATGTGATCCACTTTCTTAGTGTCAGTGAGGACTCGAGCAGCGGCGTTCTGAATCAGCTGCAGCTTTCTAATAGATTTTTTAGTGAGGCCTGTAAAGACACCATTACAGTAGTCCAGTCTACTGAAGATAAAAGCATGGACAAGTTTTTCCAAATCCTGCTGTGACATTAGTCTTTTAATCCTAGATATATTCTTTAGGTGATAGTAGGCTGATTTAGTAACTGTTTTAATGTGACTGTTGAAACTCAGGTCAGAGTCCATGACTACACCTAGATTTCTGGCTTCATCTGTTGTTTTGAACATTGCAGACTGAAGCTCAGCGCTAACTTTTATACGTTCTGCCTTGGCTCCAAAAACCATTACCTCAGTTTTATCTTTGTTTAATTGGAGAAAGTTCTGACACATCCAGTCATTGATTTGTTCAATGCACTTACTCAGTGTTTGAATTGGAGCATAATCTCCTGGTGAAATTGTTACGTAAATTTGTGTGTCATCCGCATAGCTATGGTAACTTATTTTGTTGTTTTTCATTATCTGAGCCAGTGGTAGCATGTAGATGTTAAAGAGAAGAGGCCCCAAGATGGAGCCTTGAGGTACCTCACATGTCATATTTGTCAACTCAGATGTGTATTTACCTATAGAAACAAAGTTTTGTCTGTCCTTTAAGTAGGACTCAAACCAATTTAGAACTGTTGCCGAAAGTCCCAACCAGTTTTCTAGTCGGTCTAGTAATATGTTGTGGTCAACAGTGTCAAACGCAGCACTGAGATCTAATAATACTAACACTGAAGTTCTGCCACTGTCTGTGTTTAAGTGGATGTCATTGAAGACCTTTACAAGAGCAGTCTCAGTGCTGTGGTTTGGACGAAATCCTGACTGGAACACATCCAAAGAGTTATTTAAATGCAAGAAGTTACTCAACTGTTGAAATACAACTTTTTCAATGATTTTACCTAGAAATGGCAGGTTTGATATTGGCCTGTAATTGTTCATTGCTGAAGCATCTAGATTATTCTTTTTTAAGAGCGGTTTAATGACTGCAGTTTCAGGGCCTCTGGAAAAATACCTGAGTGAAGAGATGTGTTTACTATATGAAGTAGATCTGAGGCCATGCAAGGAAAAACATCTTTGAAAAATCCTGTTGGAATAATATCAAGGCAGCAGGAGGAGGATTTCAGAAGTTGAATAATGTCCTCTAAGTTTTTACCATTAATCTGATGGAATTGTGTCATGGTGTTTGAATTGATATTAGGTGGACATAGGGACAACACATTTCCTGTACCTGATGCAGAGGCACTGACTGCTTGTCTAATTTTCTGAATTTTGTCAGTGAAGAAGGAGGCAAAGTCATTGCACGCCCTGGTGGATAGAAATTCAGAGGCTACTGACACTGGGGGGTTTGTTAGTCTGTCGACGGTAGCAAACAAGGCACGTGCGTTGTTTTTGTTTTTGGTTATGATGTCAGAGAAGAAAGACTGTCGTGCGTTTTTCAATTCCAAATTATAAAGGCCAAGTCTCTCTTTATAGATTTCAAAGTGAACCTGGAGATTTGTTTTTCGCCATCTACGTTCAGCTTTTCGACACTCTCTTTTTTCTGTTCTCACGGTCATGGCCTTTCTCCATGGAGATATTTTCTTGCTAATCACTTCCTTTACCTTAGTTGGAGCAATGGTATCTATAACATTTTACATTTTTTAATTAAAATGATCTACTAGCTCATTTACTGAGATGTTAACAGGGGCAAGTGTGGATGAAAAATTATGAGTAAACATTTCCCTAGTATTTTCAGTTAAATATCGCTTTGTGGTTACCTCTTTCTGAACATTTTTGTGAACAGAAATAGAGCTCTCAAAGAAAACACAGGAATGGTCAGAGAGTGCAACATCAGTCACCACAACCTTTGAGATATTCAGACCCTTTGAGATAATTAAGTCCAGAGTGTGCCCCTTATTGTGCGTGGGCTCCGCCACATGCTGAGTCAGTCCATAGTTATCAAGAACACAAAACAGTTTGTTAGCCCCTCTGTCCTGGGGGTTGTCAACATGGATGTTAAAATCACCAACAATGACTAGACGGTCAAAGTCAATACACACTATAGACAGCAGTTCAGTAAAATCATCAAAAAAGCTTGCACAGTATTTGGGTGGTCTATAGATATTTAGGAACAGAGCTCGAGAGGAGCATTTCAGCTGAAGGGCCACATATTCAAAAGAAGCAAAGTCCCCATAAGATGTCTTCCTGCATTGAATGGCATCATTGAACAAAATAGCAACTCCACCCCCTTTCTTATGCATTCTTTCCTGACTCATAAAACTGAAGTTGGGAGGGGTTGATTCGATAAGAACAGCTGCACTGTTATTTTGTTCAATCCAAGTTTCCGTTAAAAACATAAAATCCAGATTGTGCTCAGTGATAAAATCATTGATTAAAAATGTTTTTCCTGCCAAAGACCTGACATTTAATAAAGCTAGTTTAAGTTTGTTAAATACACTATCAGTAAAAACATTTGTGACAAGCTGTGGCTGACATGGAATCACTGCTAAATTTGATAACCTCACACAAACGTTTGAGCACTTCCTGTTTCTAAGCTGATTTACCGCTCTTAATCTATTACCTATCAACACAGATATCGGCAAAGCTACTGGCAGGCAGGGCCCCGGCATGTGCTGGAAAGAGTTGAGAGTGCCATATGCCCTAGGAAGAGGATGTGTTGTTCCTCTCCGTCACCCTCCTCCTCTGAAGAGGTGGAGCTTTCACACCTGACATGTTCCTCATAGCACTCTAACGGACCAAAACATGAAACATAAAGTAAGTTAATAATAAGATAATATCAGTTTCATTTAGTGTGTTGGTCTGCAGGTGGAGCTGTGTGACTAGAAATCAGTATCAAGGTCAATTTATATACCCTTTATTTAACCAGGTAAAAGTCTTTTTCAAGAGTGACCTGGCCAAGAGGGCAGCATGAACAAAGTTACAACAAATGAACACAAAACAAAACACAGGCAGAGGAATACAGCGGTCGTAAAACACAAACGAAATGGCACATTAACCAGTCAATACGCAAAATAAAATAAACTATTATAAAACATAAAAACTATTTTAAAACGACTTAAATTATGGGATAAAAGAGCAATCACATCGACCAATGGATTCTTGTTCTCTGTCCTTTCAGATGGACTTGAATCCCCCCCAAAGTGATCAAATCAATGTATCAAGTATGTGTACGCTTGCAAGGGATTTGACTTGTTTCTCTCCCCCTGTTGTAGACCACTTTTGAACAGGTGTGTTACCTTAGTGGGCGGAGCCAGCATGCGTTTCCCCAGAAGGCTGAAGTTGAAGGAGGAGTCGCTGATGTCGGACGCCACGCTCGCCGAATCAGAGAGCAGATCCTCGCTTGACCCCGCCCTGCTGGAGGGGCGAGACGACGGACTGCGCTTCCAACCCCCCACCGCCTGAAAGACGACAAAAAGAGACACAAATCCGTGGTTTCTACCAACAACAACAACTCTTTGAAACCAAGAAATACAGCAGTACAAATATACATCTCCTATAAAAAGGCAGCAAATTGTGGATGTTCAGTTGTTCTACAGATGAAACAAATAGTAACTAATTTATATGACCACTTTTTGTATTAGATTCTAATTTAATCTGGCATTATTTAATGATAACATAGTAAGGAATCAAAATAGCTCAACCTTTCAAACTGTCAACCAATGGTGACATACCTTCACCTGTTAGCGACACAATGCTTGAATAGCACGTTCTCTAACAGGGAGTTGGCTCAAGGAATAAGAGGTTAAAATAAGGGCAGTGTCTGCAAGATTCAATACAACCTGTCTGCACTGAGTAAACTAAAATATGCTATGAGACAGTGAACAAATGTGCAATCTCATAGTACGTCCCAACACACACAATATGTCTAAGAATACTTCAGTTGTACTGTGTGAATGAGGTCAAAGGTTATATTTCAATGTGTGTTCATTGAATTATACTGGAAGTAGTGTATTAGGTTGTTTCTGTGCTGAATGACAAACTAATTGACTTAACAACTGAGTAGAAGTACCAGAGTGTAGGAATACTCTGTTACTGTACAGTAAAAGTCCTGCATTCAAAATGTTACTCAAGTAAAAGTAGAAAAGTATCAGCATCAAAATATAGTTAAAGTACCAAAACATTGGTCCATTTCAGAACAATAGATATGTTTTTATAATGATTGATCATTAAAGTGTTATTAAAGCTGGTAAAGGCGCAGCTAGTTTCAATGACTTTGCAGGGTAGCTTGTGAATTTACTCCAGGTGGAACTAAAGTCTGATTTAACACTTGATTATATTTCACATCGTTCATCCAGATCTGTAAAGTAACTAAAGGTATTAAATACATGTAGTGGAGTGAAAGTACAAAGTAGCAAAAAATGGCACTTAAGTACAGACCCATTTTCAAACAGGAAGTGTCTCACCAGCTGCTCTTAAACAGGGACTATAACACAGCTTTGTGAAATATAGCTATAAATCTCCAGATGTGTAAAGAGAAGTCCTTTATGTATTGAGAAAATATTCCTACTTATGCTCAATACACAATTTGAAAAGCCTCTTGGATCAGCTGTAAAATGCATTGTTACAAAGTTAAATAACAAGCCTCAATAGTTCTTCTTCCACTTCCTCTTTGCAAACTGCCACTGAGAGGTGGGACCACACTGTCAGAGAAGAGTTTCCATTTCCCAGAAATCAAAGTTGAAGTTTGTCTGAGCGACAGCAGAGCAGCAGCCGAGACAAGTCTCTGTTTCTCTGAAGAAACACTCAACTGAATCCAGAAGCTTTTTATCAACAACACAGCAGGACTCTGCAAACACTGGTGAGTACACTACAGACACATCACTTACTAAATATTTAGTCAAAGTTGGATTAAAATCAGAATCTGACTGTATTACATCAGTTTACCATATAAAGAATATTATACAATATAAATGTGTCAGTTAAGATAAAAACCTCAACATTTACATTAGCAACAGCCAACAATAAAACTACAATGTAAACTCTAGGTTAGAGCATACAGTCAAAGCTAGCATTAGCTTATGCTAATTTTCATATTTCCTGTATTTGAAAACATCTTTATAATCGACTCTATTAAACAAAGTAGAATCTAAATATTAGATGTGTTCTGGACTGTCCAAAGCAGGGGATCTGGTGTTGTGTTAAAAGTGTTGCTTATAAAAAGGCATGACAATTAGATATTTCATTTTATATAATTTGTACACACTGTGGTAAGTAGCCTTGAGCTTTGAACCTGTTTCTGTAGTAACTGCTGTCTGCCTTTTGAAGCTGATAATGTTTACTGTTTTTTACTAGTATTAACTTCAGTGATGCTCAGCAGGAGGTTTCACTCCTCTGTTCAACAACGTGTTTAGTGTCACTACCCGATCTGCAGCCCTACCCTATCTGCAGTGCACATGTGCGAGATGGTCCGCCATATTTGACAACTACATACGGCAACTCTAATAGGACACTTGACACAGTGGCTTTTGGCAAAGCAGAAAAAGAACCGAGAGATGAGTTATTGTTATTACAACGTGACTTCACTATTATTTAAAAACTCTTTTTATTGGGTTCTTTTATTTGGGGTTAAGTACATTGTCAGAATAAGTGAGAAATGGATTTAACTTCTGTTAGACAGCTATCATACTGTAGCGACCCTGCATAGGGTGCTGGGTGTGTCACTCAAGCGTCCCCCGTCTCTCTGCCAATCACGGAGCTGCACAGTAATGCTGGTCGGTGTGCGGGCCTGTGGTTGGGGGAGCAGAGGGGGGAGGGCTGGGGTGTCGTGACGTTGACCCTGTTTTGTGTCTGGGAGTGAGGGAGTAGAGCTCAGAGTGTTGATGAACCTGCAACCTGTAACATGTAACCTGTGACCGTGTGCGAACAAAGGAGCTATTAAACACCAAGAACTTGAAGCCTATTTCCGACTCCCTTTGTCGAACGTTACATTGGTGTCAGAAGTGACTTTTTCGAACGAAGGACGTCTATCCTGACGGGAGCTCGTAACTGCGTCACGGAGTTAGCCGGTGAGCTAGCGGAGATGGATGAGTTCGGCAGGATGGGAGTGAAGCAAGAAAATAGTGACGGAGAGGAGGATGGAGCATGCGGGTGGTCGAAGGACATGAGTAGGGAGTTCAAGAGTGCACGGGAGGCGAGAGAGCGCCTGAGAGAGTCGCGGGGATGACTCCTTCCTCAGCGGCGTTTCGCGCCATTGACATTCTGGATGTAAACAACAATGGCGGCGCCCAGCAAACAGTAGCAGCCGCCGCGTCCGTGAAAACACCCAAATAGTCGGGTAGGTCAGACTGGGAGGCTTTCCATGCCCAATTTGAACTGCTAGCACATGCCGGGGAGTGGTCAATAGAGACTAAAGCGCTACAGTTAGCTTTGTGCCTCACAGACGAGGCTCTTTCATGCCTGCTACTACTTAGCCCTGAGGACCGACACAGCTATGAAGCGTTAGCGGGGGCTTTGAAGAGGCGGTTTGGACAGTGTTTCCCGTCAGAGCTGCTCCGGAATGAAATAAATAACCGCTGTAGGAAGTCTGGGGAGACGCTGCGGGCGTTGGCTAACGACGTGGAAAGCCTGACGCGGCGGGCGTATGCACACATGCCACCCGGAGTGCAGAGTGAGCTGGCACGGGATCAATTCATCAGGGCCCTCCTCCCTGCGGACTTGAGGGTCGAGGTACAGCTGCAGCATCCACAGTCCTTGCAGGCGGCTTTGGAGATGGCTGTGGAGAGAGAGAATGTGTGGAGTGTAGCTGCTAGGAGCAGCGGAGGGCCGTTACTACCGGCTGTGAGGAGCTGCAGAGAGGAGGAGAAGCCTGCATGGGTTGCCGAAATGACTGAACTGATAAGGGCTGTGACTCTGCAGTCAACACGCAGGCCAAGTAGCAGGGTCTGCTGGGAGTGTGGTCAGCCAGGACATTTGGCCAGAGACTGCCCCAAGGCACGCCGGTCCCAGGGAAACGACGGGGGGCCCGCATAAAGGGGAAGATGCGGATCCAGGCCCAAAAACCCACCAACCAAACCACAGCCGTATTGCCACCAACACAGACAGCCGAGGAAGGAGCCCGACAGCACAGCCGGGGGAGCCAGGCTCTACTCCTTCCTGAAGAAGATGACAGCACAGGCTTGGAGCCTGTCGTCGCGGTGGGCCGTGCTGGTGGTGGGGATTCCTGTTATGTCCCTGTCACTGTGGAAGGGGTGCCCTGCACTGCGCTGGTGGACACAGGCTCGACAGTGACCCTGGTGAGATCAGATGTGTTGCCCAGTGGGACTCAATTAGAACCGACAGCGGTGCGTCTACGCACAGTCACGGGAGAGCTGGCACCTATGAAAGGAAAAGGCATGCTGACTGTGTCGGTGGGGGGAGTTAAAGTGCAGCATCCGGTGTGGATAGCAGATGTACAGGATCCGTGTATTCTGGGCTTGGACTTTTTGAGGGCGTCTGGTTGCCACCTGGACCTTCAGGCAGGCACAGTGAGTTTCCACGGGGGGCCTGTGATCACTATGACCCGTATCCACACCCCTGCTGAACCGGCTGGGACACACCCCGTGAGTACCCTGGAAACGGAAAATAATCCTCCCTCTTTGCCTTTATCCCCGGTGACGCCCACTCAGGGCAACTCCACACCTGTCGCCCCCGGCCTGTGCCACCCGACCACAGCCCCTCCCCAGTTACCCCAGACTGGGGTGGAAGAGGCTCAGCCGGCAGTATGGGAGGTGTGGAGGAAGAACTGTGGCGGCCTTAATCCCGAGCAGCAAGAGCAATTGTGGCAGCTGCTGCTAGAGTTCCAGGGCAGTTTCGCCATGAGTGAGGGGGAGGTGGGCCGAACTCATCTGGTAGAACACGAGATTGACACAGGGGACTCGCGCCCCATCAAGTGTCGCCCTCGCCGACTTCCCCTGGCTCGTCAGCAGGCTTGTGACGAGGCAGTGCAGAGCATGCTGCAGGCAGACATCATCGAGCCCTCCGACAGCCCGTGGGCAGCACCTGTAGTCATGGTCCCAAAGAAGATAGGTGGCTGGCGGCTGTGCTCAGACTACAGGCCGGTGAACGGGGTCACTAAGAAGGATTCATACCCACTTCCCCGCATCGATGAGTCCCTGGACCTGGTCTCCGGGTCGTCGTGGTTCTCCTCCTTGGACCTCCGCAGTGGGTATTACCAAGTCCCTCTGGCCCCAGAGGCCAGGCCAAAAACTGCTTTCTGCACCGGCCGGGGACTATGGCAGTTCAAGGTCCTCAGTTTTGGGCTTTGTAATGCCCCTGCCACCTTTGTGCGGTTGATGGACAGGGTGCTGTCTGGTATTCCCCGTCAGCAGTGCTTGGTTTACCTGGACGACATCCTGGTGCATGGCGGCTCGTTTGAGGCGGCCCTGGGATCTCTAAGAGTGGTGCTGGAAAGGATCAGAGCCGCTGGCCTGAAGCTACACCCAGAGAAGTGCCATTTCATGCAGAGAGAGGTCACTTTCCTGGGCCACAAAGTGGGGGGCGAAGGCATCGGCACCCTACAAGAGAAAGTGCAGGCGGTCGCGGACTGGCCAAATCCTCGCAACCAGAAGGAGCTGAAGAGTTTCCTGGGCCTGGCCTCGTACTATAGGAAGTTTGTACGGGGTTTTGCTTGCACTGCTGCACCCCTGTTCCAGCTGCTACAGAAAGACAGTGATTTCCTCTGGTCTGAGCAATGTCAAGCAGCGTTTGACAGCCTTCGGCGTGCCTTGAGTGAAGCCCCGGTTCTCGCCCCGGCCAACCCCAGTCTGCCTTTCACCCTGGACACAGACGCTAGCGGAGTGGGCGTAGGCGGAGTGCTCTCACAGACTACACCAGAGGGGGAGCGGGTGGTGGCATACTTCAGCCGGGCGTTCAACAAAGCCGAGCGACGGTACTGCGTGACTCGCAGGGAACTCTTGGCAGTGGTGCTGTCCATCAGGCACTTTAAATACTACCTGTGTGGCCAGGCGTTCACGGTGAGGACTGATCACTCTGCATTACAGTGGCTCATGACATTCAAGGAGCCAGAAGGGCAGGTCGCCAGGTGGTTAGAAGAGCTCCAAGCTTTCGACTTCAGGGTGGAGCACCGGGCTGGAGTGCGTCACACAAACGCAGACGCTCTCTCCCGCCGCCCGTGTGCCGCCGGCGGATGCCACTACTGTGAGAAGAGAGAGACCCGTGAAAAGGAGCTGCTGGAGGAGGACACCGTCTGTGCTGCAGCTCGTCAAGTTAAAGAGGTCGTTTGCCGGGAGCTCCAGACAGTGGACGTGGCAGAGTGGAAGCAACAGCAAGAGCTGGACACAGACCTACAGCCTGTACTGCAGTGGGTCGAGGCGCAGCAGCGGCCACCGTGGGAGGAAGTGGCAGTGTTCTCCAAATCAACCAAGGGGCTGTGGTCTCAGTTTGAGGCTCTGCGCCTGTGTCAGGGCGTACTGCAGCGTGCGTGGAAGGAGCCAGCTACGGGAGAGAAGAGATGGCAGGTGGTGGTCCCGAAGGGTCTGCAAGAGGCGGTACTCAAGGCCATGCATGGAACGGCAGGCTCCGGGCACTTTGGCGTCACTAAGACTCTCCGCCGCCTTCGCCAGGGCTGCTACTGGGGGCGGTGCCGGAGGGATGTCGAAGACTTTTGTCGCCGCTGTGACCCTTGTATGGCTCGTAAGGGTCCCCCTGGTCGTTCCCATGCTCCACTGCAACAGTTTCCCGTGGGGGCCCCAATGGAGAGAGTAGCGGTTGATGTGGTGGGGCCTCTGCCTCTGTCAAGCAGGGGTAACCGCTACGTCCTCACTGCCATAGACTATTTCACAAAATGGCCAGAGGCGTATGCCCTCCCTGATCAGGAAGCAGTGACAGTCGCAGATGCTTTGGTGGCCGGCATGTTCAGCCGGTTTGGAGTGCCGGAGTCCCTGCACAGTGACCAGGGGAGGAACTTCGAGTCCCGGGTGTTCGCCTCCATGTGCACACAACTGGGCATGCGAAAAACACGCACCTCCCCCTTGCGGCCTCAGAGCGACGGACTAGTCGAGAGATTCCATCGCACCATGGGCCAGCAGCTGGCCATCCTCACGTCTCAGCACCAGCGTGACTGGGACGAACATCTGCCCCTTGTGCTCATGGCATGTCGCTCTGCAGTCCAGGAGTCCTCAGCCTGTTCTCCTGCTCTCCTCATGTTAGGGAGAGAGCTTCGCACCCCTGCTGTTTTGGCGTTTGGTCAACCGCCAGATTCCCTGGACACTCCTCCAGGGCCTGAGTACGCCAGGAGACTTCAAGACCGCCTGGATTCCGCTCACGCTTTTGCCCGCGATCAGCAGAAAAGTGCTGGGGTGAGACAGAAGCGGAACTATGACACCAGGACAAGAGGGCAGCACTTCCAGGCCGGGGTGCTGGTCTGGGTCTACAGCCCACAACGGAAAAAAGGCCGGTGCCCAAAACTGGACAGCCAGTGGGTTGGTCCCTGCAGAGTACTGGAGAGGGTGGGGGAAGTCGTCTACAGAGTGCAGCTGCCTCCCAAGGGGAGAAAAGTTGTGCTCCACAGAGACAGGTTGGCCCCTTACAGAGGAGTCGCTTCTCCACATGCCCAAGGGACACCGGGGCCCACGGCCTCCCCCTCGACACCCCCACCCAGGTCCCCCGGCGAGCAGAGCAGCAGCCCCCCGTCAGTGACTGAGTTCCCCCCCACTTTCTTCCCCTTTCCCCCGCCTGGACCAGAACCGGCACCCCCTGTCCCCCTGACCCCAGCCCCCCTGCCGAGAAGGCAGACACGACCCCCAAGTCGGTTCAGAGACTTTGTGTGGTAGTTAAAGTTTATAGTGAGACCCCTCGGTTCCTGTAGAGGGCAAGAATGCGCCCTGGTCTCACTGGAAGGGATGGTAGTCCACCCAGACCTTCCTAGTTCAACTAAAGAAAAATGTGTTACACGTTCTCGCTGCTGTGGGTTAGTGTTTAGTTGCAGGTTTTTGTTCTAGTTTTTTATGTGTCCCTCGTGGGCGAGGAACTTTGTAGTAGGGGGGTAGTGTAGCGACCCTGCATAGGGTGCTGGGTGTGTCACTCAAGCGTCCCCCGTCTCTCTGCCAATCACGGAGCTGCACAGTAATGCTGGTCGGTGTGCGGGCCTGTGGTTGGGGGAGCAGAGGGGGGAGGGCTGGGGTGTCGTGACGTTGACCCTGTTTTGTGTCTGGGAGTGAGGGAGTAGAGCTCAGAGTGTTGATGAACCTGCAACCTGTAACATGTAACCTGTGACCGTGTGCGAACAAAGGAGCTATTAAACACCAAGAACTTGAAGCCTATTTCCGACTCCCTTTGTCGAACGTTACATGAATAAATATTTACTGTGAATGTATGCTAAAATGTATAGCATATAGCTGTCTAACAGAAGTTAAATCCATGTCTCACTTATTCTGACAATGTACTTAACCCCAAATAAAAGAACCCAATAAAAAGAGTTGTTAAATAATAGTGAAGTCACGTTGTAATAACAATAACTCATCTCTCTCGGTTTTCGGAGTTTTCTTTGTGTGCTTTGCCAAATGCCACTGTGTCAAGTGTCCTAGTTGGGTTGCCGTACGGAGTTGTGCAATATGGCGGACCATCTCGCACATGCGCACTGCAGATAGGGCAGGGCGGCAGATCGGGTAGTGACATTTAGATTAGATTAGATCAGATTACTCTATTGTCATTACAAAATGCAAGCACAGTGTAACGAAATGAAGGAGGGTCTAACCAGAGTGCAAAACAGTCAGTTATATACACAATTATCAGAAGTATGTACAAAATAAATGATACAAAAATAAAGGTAAATAGATGGGAAATGTATAAATAAGAATAAATACACAGATAATAATAAATACAGTGAATACAGTACTGTATATAAAACAGTAATGTACAAGGATGATTGCGCTTCAGCACAGCACACGACAACAACAACTAGTATTAACTTCAGTGATGCTCAGCAGGAGGTTTCACTCCTCTGTTCAACAATGGCAAAATCCCCCAACAGTATTAGAGCTTACACATTGTGTTTCTTAGAGTTTAAACTGAATGCTGCTATGATTTTCCAGATGTATTTATGATATTAACAAACAGAGAGATTTGTTTAACATTTAACAATAACAGTGTACTGCAAATTTGAGCAATCTTTCACCCTCCGCATCATCATGATACATCAGCAGAGTTCAGTATCACCATCTATTTGACTTATAGCAAACAGATACAAGAGATTAAATAATATAAACATTACAGTTTTTGTTTTTTTCACACGTTTTGTCCTCAGAGAGACATGTCTGCTGCCAGCTGTCTGCTGACTGAAGATCAGTTTCTGTGCTCCATCTGTCTGGATGTGTTCACTGATCCAGTCGCCATACCATGTGGACACAACTTCTGTAAAGCCTGCATCTCTCAACACTGGGATACTAAAGTCCCCTATCAGTGTCCCAACTGTAAAAAGTTATTCCACACAAGGCCTGAGCTGCTGGTCAACACTTTCATCTCTGAGATGGCTGCTCAGTTCAGACAGTCAGCTCAACAGAAAGCCAGCAGCAGCAGCTCAGAGCAACAAGTTGTCAAACCAGTAGAAGTTCCCTGTGACGCCTGCACTGGAACCAGACTGAAGGCCCTGAAGTCCTGCCTGGTGTGTCTGGAGTCCTACTGTGAGACTCACCTGGAGCCTCATCTGACAAGGCCAGGCCTGAAGAAACATCAGCTGATCGACCCTGTGGAGAACCTGGAAGGCAGGATGTGTGTGAAGCACGATAAACTGCTGGAGCTGTTCTGTAAGACCGACCAGGTGTGTGTCTGCATGCTCTGCACTGTTTTAGACCACAAGACACATGATGTTGTTCCTCTGAAAGAAGGATATGAAGGAAAGAAGGCTGAGCTGGGGAAGACAGAGGCTGAAACTCAGCAGATGATCCAGAAGAGACGACTGAAGATTCAGGAGATGAATCGCTCAGTGGAGCTCAGTAAGGAAGGAGCAGACAGAGAGATAGCAGATGGTGTTCAGGTCTTCACCGCTCTGAAGGAGTCTGTTGAGAGAAGCCAGGCCGAGCTCATCGACACGATCAAAGAGAAGCAGAGAGAGACAGAGGAACAGGCTGAAGGCTTCATCAAAGAGCTGGAACAGGAAATCTCTGAGCTGAAGAAGAGAAGCTCTGAGGTGGAGCAGCTGTCACGCTCTGAAGACCAGCTCCACCTCCTCCAAAGCTTCACGTCCCTGAACGCTGCTCCACCCACCAAGAACTGGACAGAAGTCAGGGTCCGTCCACCTTCATATGAGGGGACTGTGAGGAGAGCTGTGACTCAGCTGGAGGAGACGCTCAGTAAACAGATGAAGAAGCTGCTCGAGCTGAAGAGGGTCCAGCAGTATGAGGTGGAGGTGACTCTTGATCCTGATACAGCACATCCTGATCTCATCCTGTCTGATGATGGAAAACAAGTTAAAGATGGTGATGTGAGGAAGAATCTCCCAGACAATCCAGAGAGATTTGATTATTGTGTCAGTGTTTTAGCAAAGCAGAGTTTCTCTTCAGGAAGATTTTATTACGAGGTTCAGGTTAAAGGGAAGACTGACTGGGATTTAGGAGTGGCCAGAGAGTCGATCAACAGGAAGGGACAGATCACAGCGTCTCCTCAGGATGGTAACTGGATGATAGCGTTGAGGAATGAAAATGAGTACATAGCTGGTGCTAGTCCTCCAGTCCGTCTCTCTCTGAAGTCTCAGCCTGAGAAGGTGGGGGTGTTTGTGGATTATGAGGAGGGTCTGGTCTCCTTTTATGATGTTGATGCTGCAGCTCTGATCTACTCCTTCACTGGCTGCTGCTTCAAAGAGAAACTCTACCCATTCTTTTGTCCCTGTAACAACAATGGTGGTAAAAACTCTGCCCCTCTGATCATCTCTCCTGTCAATCACACTGAGTAGAACAACCATTGGATTTTCTACAGAAAGAGTCACTCTCACTAAATGTAATACATGTATTCAACTGGGGAAGTACATTGTACACATTGTTAATGTTTCAGAATCTGATCACTTAAGGTTCACCTTGATGAGACGCATAAAAACACATCAAATACTGATGAGTATGTTCTAATGTAGTCTAGTTTATTCTACGGATTGCACTTCCTGCCGTCATGACTCGAAGTGATCAGAAAACTATTTACTCAGAAATAAACTTTTACCACTTCTTTATATGTCAGGGGGACAAGAAAAGTATTTATTGTCTCAGAATGGTGTGTTCAAAAAGTGTTTCATACTTGCACACATTACTAGTGGAAGTAATGCACTCTTTTTTCATCAGTAAAATACTGTATATATATTTTTTTTATAATTTTCAATTGAGGGGAAAATGATGGGTCTCTGGTGTGTTTTAAAGGGGAAGTTCAGGATTGATTATTGAATTATAGTATATTGGTACAAAATGTATTGACAGTTACTTGGAGAATCAACAATACCTGATCATTAAACATTAGGCTGCAGTGGTTTCACAAACCAGGGAAATTTAAATGTTACATCTCAGCTGTCTGTTGTGTTATGTTAATTGTATTTCGTCCACCTCTCTGCACACTGCTTGTAAAGTTTGAACAAAGCCTCAATGGATTAAAAAAAAAGGAACAAAGAATGTTATTTTTTGTGTTTTTTTAAATGTACTTACTGAAGTAGAGTTTTCACTAGTTCTCAACTTAGGGAAAGTAGCTTAAAAAAAATGTACTTAACTATTTCCATTTCTACTTAACTACATTTGTCTGATAGATTTGGTTCTTCTGAAACTTTATAAACTATTTAAAACCCTCTTGGATCAGCTGATCATAGATATTAAGATTGCTGTATATGTTTGTTAGAAATAAGGCCATCAGCTGGTTAGCTTAGCTTAGCATAAAGACTGGAAACAGGGGAAGACAAAGCCAGCCTGTCCAAAGGTAACAAAATTATGGATGTTGATGATCTATGGATTTTGTGTCAAAGCACTTAAGATATTCATTGCTATCAGGATGTTAAGAGCATTCCATGGAATATAACAAAAAGTGTATCTCGAGCCGGTTTCTCAAACTTACCTACCCTACCTTTAACACGTGAATACTGTGTAGTTTATTTTAACATAATAAACGTAAAATGTAAGACAAGCACACATTTCTGATATTCATTCATACTTTTAGCATTTGCTGACGGCCGATTAAAAGTGAGCAACGGGCCGCATGTGGCCCCCGGGTCGTAGTTTGGACACCCCTTGGTTTATGCATTGTCGAAACGCAATCAAAATATTTTAGATCAGAAATTAAAAAATAAAATGTTCTATTTAAAAGGGGACCTATCATGCAAAATGCACTTTGGTACGTCTTTTATACATGAATATGTGTCCCCGGTGTTCCAGGGAACTCACCAAGTGTCAGAAAACACAACCCTCTCTATTTTCCTCCATACCCAAATCTCTAAAAAAGGGGCTGCAACGGATCTGATAAAAACTGATCCAGATTTGAACACTGTCCTGACGTCAGGACGGTGGCACTACGGCTATTGGGCCAACTCCACCAATCAGGAGGAGACAGCCACGGCCATTGCCGTTAGAAAGCGCTGGAGACGCTGTAGTACATATGCCAGGCCAGTAGATGGTGCTGTTCTCACTGAATCTGCCCAGAGCTAGAAATTGTCAAATTGAGCAAAATGAGGCATGGCTAAAATGCATGATCTGTTTGGTATTTTGAAAAAAAAAAAAGTCTAAATATGCCTTATATAGGTATGGTCCTACACTATATTATTCAAATATAGCATGATAGGTCCACTTTAAGTCAAGATATGACAAAGCTCCTCATCTGCTCTTCAGCCCAGCTGCAGTCGGAGAGCGCGAGGAAGACGAGGATAGTGCACGTGAAGAGAGCCATGTTTCAGGTGAACAACACACACCTGAACCTGCTGCTTTTAAAGCCTGCAGTATATTTATTATATAACAGCTGAGGAAAACACACTCAGCGATAAGAGTCACTTTGGCGCGAAATGTGCTGGGGCAGCGAGAAGAAAACACTTCCTGCCACCCTGTGAGAGCGAGCACACTGTGTCTATAGAGCATGAGATTTCTTATGTTTCATCATGGAACACATGTTCATTTGTCTGGTTTTATTTCATTTTGAATTGGAATAATCTGTTGTATAATTACAGGAGTTTGTTTTGCTGGAAAAATAAAAATATCTGAGATTTGACCATTTTTTTCAATTTTTCATCATTTCAAATGCCAGATCTTTACAACAAAATCTTTGATTGGAGGTTTATTAAATATATATTCTAGTGTTTTTTTACTACCTAACTCTTACCTCAATCAAGTAAAGAGGACATATTATAACCACAGAAAGTAAACAAACAGCCGTGACATAATCAACATTTATTCAGACATCAATAAGAGCAAGACTGAGACAATAGAAATACAATCCGGTGCAGAAACACCTTCTGCAACCTTTGAATATTTTCACCATTTAAAAAACATAATAGTCAGTTAAGGCTACGCTGATAAAAACTTTAGGGGTCATTTTTACTAAATTATAATAATTAAGAGTCCAGTTTACGGAAGATCCTGAGGAGGAGGATGAGGAGGAGGATGAAGAGGACGAAGAGGAAGATCAGAAGGAGAGGTTGATGAGCGGAGCGTGGTTCTCCCTCTTGTCTTCAGGACTCCACTTGATGAGCGGAGAGGTCAGGTCGATCAGCTGCAGGAAAATAGAGATTTATATAAACACAGGTTGAGAGAAAACACTGTATTTAAAGATTGGCCTTTAAACTATGGAACAAAACTATGGAACAAAATGCCTCGAGTCATCAGGGACTCAGAACATATTTGTACAATTTAGCCTTTTAGGAAGCTAACTCCTGCTTTCTGCTGCCTTTTAACCTGTCACCTGACTTTGTTGTATTTGCACTATCCTCCTTTTAAAGCACGTCGTACCTATTATGTCTATTCTTTGCTATTTTTAAGTTTGTTTTATGTCTTGTACTTGTAACTGTATTCTATGTGATATATTCTGTGAGTATTCTAGGAGATGTCTACCGTCTACACTTTGAACTGCAAGTCCAATATATGCAAATAAAGATTATTATTATTATTATTATTATTATTATTATTAAAGCTCCCCTGAAGAGATATTTTAAAACATAAGAATAATTTGTGCCGGGTGTGTTTTTTTAAACCACACAGAAGTAACGCATAAAAAATGCTTTAAAATTACATTTACTTTGTCTTCCGACTCAAACGGTCGCTTCTTAGGTTATTTTATTTCAGTTTTTTTGTTTATTTATACAACTCAAATACATATATCTAAAAAACACAAACACAGCAGCCGAATCAGATTCTCTGGTTTGACTATTTATAGCTAGGTGTTTGCAGTGCTGCCCCTGGCCTAATTTGGGCTCCTATGCAGAAAAGCCCTAAATGTAATGCGTGTGTAATATTTTTACATTATAGGTTTTGTGTTTGTGGATATAATATTGTAAAGGGATGTGTCGGAGTAGCACTTAATCGAGTTGGGCTCATAGAGAGGACATGTACCTGCACATGTATCTTGCTTTGAGTTTGTTTCTTCATGGTTGAATGCACTTATTGGGAGTCTCTTTGGATAAAAGCGTCAGCTAAAGGTAATGTGTGAGTACCTGAGAGTTGGAGCAGGACTTGCTGCTGGTGCGGATCAGGTCGGGGGTGTTGCTCAGGTCGATGAGCATCTTCTCCTGAGGGAGCAGCGTCGGAACGGGGAGATCCAGGAGGAGAAACTGAGGAGAGAAACAAGAAGTGAAGTGAACTCTCAGGTCAAACAAGAAGATCTGTGAACTCTCAGACACTCATTGGTTGCCACACAAAAGGCAGAAATAAATACAGTTGAAAACAGAAGAAATGTTGAGTTATGTGAGGTGTGTGTGTTTTTATTTTTGCGTGACCTCTGACCTCCTGTGTCTTGTGGTGGCTCTCCTCTTTAGTTTCAGGTTCGATCAGGTTCCTGCTGGGCTCTGATTGGCTCTCAATCCGTGCTGCAGGAACTGTGCTCTCCGATTGGCTCTCACTCGCTGCTGCAGGATCTGTGCTCTCTGATTGGCTCTCAATCTGTGCTGCAGGAACTGTGCTCTGTGATTGGCTGTGACTCTGTGCTGCAGGAACTGTACACTCTGATTGGCCCTGACTCGGTGCTCCAGCCTCTGTGCTCTCTGATTGGTCGGAATGTGGTGAGCTGGTGGGCGGGGCAGCAGGAAGCTCCTCCTCCTCCAGGCAGAAAGGCTGGATGACAGGCACTTCAACAGGCTCCGCCTCCTGCATCTCCACGGGGGCGGGGCTACAAAAACCAAAACAAACAACCGAATGAGTCCGAAGATATTTAATGTTTCTATTTTCTCAAGAAGAAATTTGCCAATTCCACTTATTATAAGACATGATATACACTTTCTGTCTCTTAAATGGGCACACACAGCTAATCAACATGAATCAGAATCAAGTTTATTGCCAGGTACGTTAACACATACAAGGAATTTGCTTTGGTATCTGGTGGTGCGAACATAAACAATCTAAAACAAAAAAGAAGCCTAATGTGAA
Source organism: Trematomus bernacchii (assembly GCF_902827165.1). Taxonomy (NCBI): domain Eukaryota; kingdom Metazoa; phylum Chordata; class Actinopteri; order Perciformes; family Nototheniidae; genus Trematomus; species Trematomus bernacchii. The sequence goes on from NW_022987514.1 coordinate 66,046, forward strand.
CACCCGGAAGGTTTCTAATTTCTCTAATTTCCCCTCCTCGACTCCTCGGTCCTCCGGTTGTGACCCGGAAATGGATTTCAGCGCGCCATGTTGAAGGACATCTCATTTCTCTAAATGCACATCGAGGACCGAGGATCGAGGATCGAGGAGGCTCTCTGGAGGAGCTATGATCGAGGATACACTGATGGGTCCTCCGCGGATGTATTTCCGGCAACAGAGATGTTTAAAAGAGTCGTGGCACGGCCGGACTTATCTCAGCCAATGACAGCTCTGCATGCATCCCCTGGATATTATTTTATTAACTGCTTTCATCGCGACCCAATGTTTACAGTTGTGAGGTCCGTGCAGAAAGCAGAGCAGTGTGTATAATATATATCACTCTGCTAATGTAAACACTGACCATATTACGTCCAAAACAGTCGGGCATTGTTTCTGATAGCAACTTTCTGATAGGGCCGTGGGTCCACATTTCCGATATTACGTCATATCGGACGCAAATCTGGATCAGCTCCGTTGTAGCCCCATTTTTAGAGATTTGGGTACGGAGGAAAAGAGAGAGGGTTTTATTTTCTGATGCTGCGTGAGTTCCCTGACACACCGGGGACACATCAAAGACATCAACAAGTGCATTTTGCATGATAGGTCCCCTTTAATACTTGTAAATAAAACTTTTGGCCGTAATTTAAATTGAGTGAGATTCCCCATTGTAGCGACCAGAGAAGGGGGGGGGGGATATATCAAGACTCTGATCGTGTTACGTTATTATGAGAGTGCTCTCATACTTGTTTGATTCTGAAATTGTATATATTTATATAAATATGTGTGTGTCAGAGGTCGCGTTAACCGAATATTTTCCGTCTATGACAGATTTCTTTTAACAATGACGGAAAAATCTGAAAGCAGTCCGTCATTTTGACAGATTAGAACAAACTCGGAACAGCGCCAAAGTCTCCCCGCAGCGAGGCTCCGGTGTTATGCATGCCCGCCAAAAGGAAATGATACCGTTTCCAAACCTAACTTTGTCGTACAGATCATTGAAATGTCTGAGTTTTGGATTTACGCTGTGCGCGCTCCCGCGAGGTGCAGTGAGCATGCATAACACGGCGCTAAAAGTTCACGAGCGTGCGCCCCGCCCCCCCGTTGACAGTTCACTACCGTGCTCCTCCTCTCTCCTCGGTTCCCCTCCTCGACTCCTCCGCTCGCATCTCCTGTGGGCGGGACTAAGACACGAGGATAGGAGTCGAGGAGGGGAATTAGAGAAATGAGAAACCTTCCCTGTGTTGCCAAATCTCGCGAGAAGTTGTTGAGACATGTCATAAAATGCCATTTTAGTGTCAGAAGTAAGATGGTTCTTGTTTCTCTCGTGACAAATGGGTCCAATATTTACTTTAGTGAGTATCCTGAGAAATTGGGGAAACCAACATGACTTGTGCAGCATCTCATTTCTAAAATGTGTCCATTGAGACCTCTGTATGGGGTTTATAGCAGCGATCAGAATACCTGTATTAGTCCCACAGAGGGGACAGCAGAAAAGAGCCAAAGACAGCTTAATGTTGACGAAGAAGCATGCGTACAAAAAAACGTAAAGATAAAAAAATATAAGAAAATAAGAATTTACAAAATACACATCCTGTAACAGTTCTGAGGATTTAGCAGCCAGGTATATATTGCACAGTTATTAACGGCATATATATATATATATATATATAACAAGGGGTGTTCCTATTGGTCAACGGCAGCCTTACCAGCAGCTCCTGTCCCTCCTGGTGGAGGAGGGTGTGTGGGCGGGGTCAGAGTCTGGGTCAGAGCCGGGGTTGGACGGCGGTCTGCTGGCCCGGCTCTTGGTGGTGGGCGTAGCGACGGGGATGGAGGACATCCTGCGCTTCACGGGGGTTGGGAGGGCAGAGGGACGTTGAGGTTTCACCTGCAGTGACCGGACAGCAGGGGGCGTCAGAGGGCCGGAGGACTTCTGGAGACTACAGGAGAAGGAGGAGAGGGAAATGATTAATGATCTGCCCAAGGTCATACCATGGATGTATAATAAGTACTGGATACAGCGTGGGAGGCGGGGCCTCATTCATTCCTATGAGAGTTGCTCATTCGCGCATGATGATAAAATGGCCCAACTTTTGAGAGAGCGAAACGTCACAGATTACCCGGCATGCCTGAGAAGTACCCGTATGTGCGCTCATAGCGCATGCGCAACTTTAACCATGCCCCCCAAAATGCTCGTTCACATCAAGCACGTCAATTTGCGTACACGTAACAGCACCGCACGTTCATGACAGCATGGTAATGGTGGTAATTTGTTATTATGATAGATTTGATATTAACGAGGCGGCAGTTAGCGGTTAGCTAGTAATTATGCTAATTTACACATCAATCGTTATGTACTTTTATATTACACTGTAACAGGATCTAGTGATATCCAAGCAACAGAGCTTCATTTAGCATGAAAGAATTATTGCACTGTATATATATGTATATATATATATATATATATATATGTATATATATACAGTGCAATAAGCTTCTTAGTGCAATAAGAAGCTACAGGGACGTTAATCTACGTCGGTAATATTAACTTTATTTAATACAACATTTACGGTACAAGATTTAATCATACAGCCCATGTAGTATAATATTTTACAAATGATGAATTACAGCAAACATGTGCAATATATCCATTATTACAGCTCCGTGGGCTGGCAGTAAGGCGATATGGGTCCGTTCTTATTGTGCATCCATGGGTAAAGATAAACGCATGTAGTGCTGAACACGTAACATGAACGTGCCGGGCGGCGCGGTCCCGTGGGTTAGATGCGCGTTCATAATGCAGAGGGAAATAACTCACAGAATAACGTTATTAGCACATGTTTACAACTTGAGGAACGAATGTTTTTAATAAGGGCTATTCAAGTGTTCATACTGGGTAGTTTATTTAGTTTAAAAAAAATTATCCAACGATTTACAGACCACTCTTTCCCCATGTAAGTCAATGGGAAAAAGTGTTTCTGGGCCTGGCAACCAAAAGGAAGTGTAGTACCGCCGTTTGGCCAGCACGAATATTTTCATCTGAGTCCGGCGCACTTCCTGGGGGCTTGGGTCATACTCAAATGTAAGACTTTTTATTTACTAGCTGGGTGTTCTCCGATAAGGGGCCGGGGGAAACAAAGTTAGTGATTACTGGTTCCATGTTGATTTATTTCAATACAAATTGTTGGGGGGAACTGAAAGGCTCTTAACGTACTGGTTACTTTGCAGCCCGGACGTTTCCCCCAAAACACATTTAGACGCGATCGCAACACAGAAGTACATTTCAAATCTGATTATTTTTAAAGAGGACCTATCATGGAAAATGCACTTGTTGATATCTTTTATACATAAACATGTGTCCCCGGTGTGTCGGGGAACTCATGCAGTGTCAGAAAATAAAACCCTCTCTCTTTTCCTCCGTACCCAAATCTCTAAAAACGGGGCTACAACGGAGCTGATCCAGATTTGCGTCCGATATGACGTAATATCGGAAATGTGAAACTACTTCAGATCTAGACTCAGCAGAGTAACAGGACAGATGATGGTAAAAGCTGCTCTTTTAAAAAGGAGTATTTAGCGCCACCTACCTGTCCACGCTGCTCACTGACGTCAGCGCCTTTGGCTTCAACATCTTTGAGACCTCTGGAGCTAAAACAAGAACACAATGAGATCGTGAAACAGAATAAAGACTTTGTTTTATTTGGTGTGAACAAAGACATTTAAATTCAAGCCGATTATTTCTAAAAGGTAAGGACCAGAACTGTTACTCCTAAACTTTCTAAAGTCAAACATTAAGTGTGTCTTCATTTACCACAGGGAGGTTCTGTGGCGGTATAACAGAAAGGGCTGCAGCTTTGAATTCTGCATTTGGTCTCATGCAGTCATTTTGATTACTTTATTACAGTCCTGTTGAATGTCAAAACATACAAGAAGAGGGAATGGAAAATGAAATAGGTCTATATATCTGATAAATAATGTGTCAAAGCGTAGCATCAAGTCTGCTCTTGGTGATTAGCTCGCTTTGAAGCGGCCCTACTCTGCTTTTTGGGAGTTTGCTCTTTCCAGTAGTTTGTTATACAGGTTTTTAGTCTGCTAAAAGGCTAGAATCCCTGTGTTCTAGGGCTGTGCAATTAATCGTATTTTAAATTGCAATCACGATTTTGGCCTGCCACAATTACGAAAACAACATAATCGAAAAAAACAATTATTTAGCTTTGCTAGGTTGTGACCGTGCACTGCAACATATTTGATCTAATTAATTTTGGTCTCATTTATTTGTATTTATCATATTTATATATGTTTAGTAGCTTGTGGAAGTGCGCTCCAAAATATTTGTTGATCTTGTTTATTGGTATTTATTATTTTGATATTATTTATTTAAATGTATCATTTATTTTTGTATTGGTTTTTCAGTTGAATTATACGTTCAGGGTAATCAACAGTTAAAAAGATACTGTTCAAATTATTATTTGTATTTGTTTTAAAGTTCAATAAATGGATGTTTTCAAAGTCAATGAATAATCGTATTTAATAATCGTGATATCAATTATTGACCAAAATAATCGTGATTATGATTTTTGCCATAATCGCACAGCCCTAGTGTGTTCCCTCCAGAGGGAGTTTCAATCAGAGCAAACTGGGCTCTGGTTTCAGACAGAGGGTGAAAAGAGGTGCTGCATCACAGGCAGAATGAGAAACATAAACATACATACAAACATATTGAAGTGACTGTTTTTTCTATATATTGATTGTTGTGCTTTTATGTATGTCTTAATGTGTGCATATGTATAAATGTGTCTTGATTGTGTGTATCAAAAGGATATACCCAGGGTTCGAGTTATAAACTGAGCTCTATGGGGGTCTTTAAAACTAGCGCATGCGCGCGTGCGTGCAGGCGCGCACGCACAGTCACAGGCATAGATTGCGCAATAATGTATTGCGCACCTTGGAGGTGCAGACTCCAACTGATGGTATATATTGCACACCCTTGTGAGTATACAATTAGTGTCTGATGTGTTAGGGCTTCAAAGATAATTACAAAATCACAAAAACTCAGGAACTCTGTACTTGTGGAGCGTCACAAACAGCGCCTCCGTTTATTACGTTTTACTCTCTCCACAACTTCAGGACAGACTGCGCATGCTCAAACACATGAACTCGTACACAATCAATAACAACGTAAGAGCTATAAAGAAAATACAAAAATTAGCTCTCACAGATAAAACGAGAGAGAGAGAGACTGACTTCACTGCTAATTACGTGGTCAAACAAACAAACACACACACACACACACACACACACACACACACACACACACACACACACAGACAGACACAGACACACACACGCCCATACCTTTACGCAGATAAAATAGCCCAAAGTGGTCTGTTTTCAGCAGGCTGTGGTCGCGGTCCTGGAACCCATGATGTGGAAGTCCGATGTCCTTTATTTATCCACGATTGGATGAATGGGAAAGGGTCAAATTTGTTGATAGGAGGCCCATTTAAATCCACAAACAACAATGCGTTGAGGCTTCTGGCTCGCAGCCGGTTCCTGGTCTTACAGTCGGTGTCATTGCATGCAGAAAAGCCCCTCTCGCACTCTGCAGATGTCGGAAGAACAGTGTTGCTCGCCACTATCAGTCTTTTCAAGGTTTTACCCTGATGTTCCTTGCCTTGTTGTTGTAGTTTCCAGTCTCTGAACTCACTGACAGCTTCAGTTGCGGACTCTCCGAGAAGTTTAGCAAACTTCCCCACCTCCCTTTCTCCAAACAGAACAAGCTCTGTCCTCTCTTTTGGCCAGAAGTGCTGATCCATAGGCTTCAACATAGTTACCAGCTCACTATCGGGAAGACGCCTGGTGAGATTATCAATGATTGACTGGTAAAATTGGGACTTCTTTACTTTAGGTTGAGTTTCTCTAATATCAACCCCTTTGAACTGGCCGCTTGTTATGCCCGCTTTGACTTTTAGTTCAGTTTTCCCATCGTTGTCCTTCGTGGCAGAGAGCACCTCGATCGTCTGATGTATGTAGCGGCTTGCATCAACCAGGGACGTGTCGCGTTTCTGTAGTTTCAGAGAGAGACTTTGTAGTTCACGTAACACGTCTTTCATTGTCGCTAAATCAGTGAGGAATCCAGTGGATGTCAGATGCTTTAGTAAACCAGCGTACTTGGCTTTCTCTGCACCAGAACGTGAGCCATCTTCACTCGCAGATTTAAAGTGATGTGCTAACACTGGGAAGTCCTTCAGCACAGCTTTGACAGTGTTGTAACTGCTGGAAACCCATCTAATTGTAAAGACTTGTCCGATTTTCAGAATCTGCATGTTCAGTTCCGCAGCCGCTTCCTCTAACTCCCTGGCGTTTTTCGTGGACTGGTGGTAAAGAGAATAGAGTTTAGCGAGGAAAAACTCTAAATGATTACAGCCTGCCACAGCCTTCAATGAATCATTCACCGCTAATTCCAAACGATGAGCTAGACAATGAACTGCCTGAAGACGAGGGAAATCCTTTTTCAGCCTGGCTATGAGTCCAGTCTGTCTCCCGGTTAGCACGGCAGCACCGTCTGTGGCTATGCTAATTAGGTTTTTACGAAGAAACTCTTCATCCATTCCCCCCGCCTGGAGGCTGTTTTTCAGTGCGCTACACAGCGACTCTGCATCAGTGCCCTGGTCCAGTTCAACAATGTCAAAATACACATTGTCCAATTCTCCATTCCCAGTGACATCGCACCTGACATAAATAATCATGTATGCGCGTCCATGAATTGTGCTTTCGTCTAGTGTTAGACTAATACGGGAATCAAGTGATTTGATATTAGAAATAAATGTCTTTTTCATCTCTTGTGCAATGTGCTCTACAATCTGGGCACATGAATGATCGGATCTGTGAGCAGGGCCGACTGTCGCACCATTCATTTCATTAAGTTGCATAATGGGATTCAATTTTGTATAAGGCAACCTTTCTTTAGCGACAGTATAGGCTGCCCTGAACGAACTAGCTGTCTCATTAAACATGCTGGAGCTGAGTTCTGCAACTTTCTTCGGAAGCACTTCTTTTAGTTTGAGCTCCGCTATTTCAACAGCTCGTTTATGAGCAATAGAGTCGCGGTGTATGTAAAAATTTTTTCGCAACTGCTTCTGCACAGGGCTACTCACAGTCCCATTGATCCAGGCATCCGCCAAATGCGTTCCATATTTTTTCTCCGAAAGTAAGAGAGTCTTGGTTTCCTTACAGACGAGGCATCCAAGACCACCCTCCTTTGAAAACAGCCAGGGGTTTCTTTCTTTCCAGGATCTCCACTGATTGTGTCCCCAGTTAAGTGGCGGTCCTTCTGTAGCAGTACCTCCTGCCTCCTCATACCGCTCTGCTTCGGAACTTTCTACGTGTGTGCTGGTGGTCCCACATTCAACAGCATCAGGTCCGCTAGCAAAGACAGCATCCTCCGTAGCAGCAAGGTTAGTACTAGTTGTCACGCTAGCAGGTGCATTTTGGTTGTCAAAAGCTGTTTTTTGTTTCTTTGTGAGAAAACCAAAACTAGCCAGGCTTGTAGACCCCGTCGGCGGCAGTGGCCTTTTTTTGGGCGGCATGCTAATCGTCTGCTAGCCTACGGTACTCATAGTATGTATGTGTGTATCCTGTCAATATATTTGAATGTCTGTTGATATAACGGTTCATTCTTCGGGCGCGCGCAGCACGTTCACAGCCTCACAGGCATAGATTGCGCAATATTTTATTGCGCACCTTAGAGGTGAAGTGCAGGCATATTGTCATTCAAGAGAGAATACGATGCGTAGTTCTTTTGGAAAACGTTGTTTTGTTTGCCTATTTACCTCGTTAACGTAAATAATACTCATTACATTGAAAAATGCATTATTTGTGATCAAAATAATGGTTGTTGGTAATGTATATTAGCGACCCCCACAGATGTTAAATTTACTGGGTCCGTGGGAGCTCAGGCCCCTCCTTATGGGAGCTCAGCTCCCATTGGCTCCCACGTAACTCGAACCCTGGATATACATATTTTTATATATATTTGTATTCAGGATTGTGGGAAACGGTATTTTGATCTCTCCGTCTGTACACACAAACTGAAAGATAGACAATAAAGTCGACTTTGACTGATGCTCCTATTAAAACTGCTCTCACCGTCTGCATTGCGGACTCCTCTGAATCCTCCGCCTGGTGTCAGAAGGACGAGCGCCTCAGGTCTGGATCTGCTCCTCAGAGCGCTCAGAGGCCGGGTGCTCTTCTCCAACCCTCTCTTAACGGGGTCAGCTGCACCGGCGTGGAATCGGACCTCTTCAGCGGCGTGGATCTGACCACTTTGACGCGCTCCACCTCGGACAGCTTCCTGTTCTGCAGAGACATCGAGCGGCGGTCAGCGATGGTGGAGGAAGATGTTGGCTCCGTGTTGATGGTGGAGCGACGAGGGCGGCTCTGATTGGCCGGTCTGCTGGGGGCGGGGCCGCTCAGAGAGGAGTTCAGTCTACCTGAGAGGAGACACAACAACAGGGTTACAGTCGGATAGTATTTTTCCTCGCAGGAAGGTTTCTAACAGAGAGAAATGAACCTGAAATGGCAGCCATGATAAGAGCTGTTCGGTCTCTCTAACCGATACGGAAAGAGCTTCAGGGTATATGCAGGAATCCTGAAGACGAATGTAAAACCTTTTAAGACCTTTTTTAAGACCCTTTCCATACATTTTAAGACCTCATCGCCACTTCGAGTTTTAACCGGTTACATTGGCGACACACTTTACCTCACATTCACTATATACAGTATTGATTGTCCTTCCTCCTTATCTTCCAACCATTTGGACGCAAACTTGCATTTCCCCATAACGATGTTGCTTAGCAACCGGCGTAAACGGACCTTCGCGCGCTATCAAGCAGTGAGCGTGAGATGTCCTGTTCAGATGACGTCACATCCAACGGGATGCCATAAATAAACTACACAGAATCACACTACACACCTACGCAATGATTACATTCAGGCACACTGTAGAATACAACCTCTTTGGACCATTGATATACTTATTGAAAACAAGCTACAAAATGTAATACCTTGGAAAATGCAGTTTAATACTTTTTAATAGCCTTCATTTTCGCTAAATTGATTCATCAACTTTTAATACTTTTTAAGACCCCGCGGACACCCTGAGCTTCAACATTTTCTTTTTTAAATACTTTGACAGACAAATAAAGATCGTATAAGCCACTGTGCTTATTAAGCATTTTACAACTTATTCCATAACTTGCTTAAGTGCTTATATGTTTTTGGGAACTGTCAAATCTTGATCAAATTAGGTCATTTAAAGAGCATTTCATGGTGTTTCCCAGGCTTTAATTAACGCAACATGTTTGAATTGAAGTAGTGAAAGTATTATTTATACAAACAGTTTCATACTATCATACTAATCGGGATTCATGTTGATTAATACGAGTGGACAAGAGGGTAAGCAACGTTTCCTTTTACATTATTTCAATTCCAACCTTGGAAAAGAAGACCTTTATTTGTCTATGTTTATAAAGCCAGCAGGAAAGACCGTGATAAGAGAGCATAGGGGAAAGTATTTAGAAACTCTGTTGTTAGTCCATCTTTGAAAAATGGTTGTTTCCTCACCCAGACGCACGTCACTTTTCATCTGCTGCTGCTTTACAGGAGTGAGACCGTATTTTCTTCTCATTCTCATTAGCTTGAGTTTCATTTTCCTAAAGGAAACCATCAAAGGGTGTAGTTTTTTCTAAACCAAGAAATATGTTGTAATGTAATGTTTTCCTCCCATCTCCCATTATCAGTGCAGTCTCTTTCCCTAAAGGCCCCTACACACCAATCTGACACCAAAGAACACGACTGTTGTGTCGCCTCACGTCTCCTGCGTCTTGGCCAACAGTCGCACTGGAACACACCGCAAAGACTTCAGCCGACGGCCAAGCAGCACGTACGAACTGCGCATGCGTGAGTGGCAATAACTCTCCTTACCAGCAGGCGGCGGTAGTGTGTATTCGTCATTCAAAAGAGGCAACAACCGGAAGACAGACTGCGTGATACACCGAGAGAAGAAGAACAGACTGCATGATATAAACAAACAACAAATATAGCGTGTGCGTTCCATTTTCACTCTACAGCGAGAAGCTCATGGGGCTTTCCCGAACCTGTGTCGAGAGCTGGAGTTAAATGAAATCTCAGATTTGCCTTCTTAATCGTTTGTTTGGGTCCCTCACTTCCGTTTCGCTTCTCATGCACTGATTCGCTAGCTGAACAGCCAATCAGAGTGATTTCTGTAGCCGACGGCCTTTTGCCGACAGCCTCCCGATTCAACATGTCGAATCCGCGGCGGAAGGTGTCGGCACGGCCGAAAAGACACGACGGGGCGGGACACAACAATCTGAGTAGGGCGACAGGACGCTCATCGATGGCCAGACATCTATCGACGGCAAAAATCGGCTTGGTGTGTAAGGAGCTTTAGTCCTGATGAATTATCTTTCACGTTTTTCCCTTAACCCCATGGCATTTTTTTACTTAGTTTAAGGAAAAGTGGTCAGATTTTGTTGCCAATGGTGTAGTTTTGTAAGTTCCTCACACAGCATGGATACTCTTTACATTATGTCAGCGTACCTTTGGCTGGGGACAGAGAGATGCTGGAGTTGAAGCTGGACACTGAGGACGAGGAAGGCAAGGCAAGGCAAGGCAAGGCAAGGCAAGGCAAGGCAAGTTTATTTATATAGCACCTTTCAACACAAGGCAATTCAAAGTGCTTTACAAAAATGGAAGACATTATGAAAATGGCATTTAAAATCAGTCATTAAAAAGAAAAGATAATAAAATAAACATTAAAAGAAAAAATACATGGATAAAAGTTAAAAGTTACAGTGCAGTTTAAGATGTGAATAGTTCAATTAAAAGCAGCGGCAAAAAGAAAAGTCTTCAGCCTGGATTTAAAAGTAGTAAGAGTTGCAGTGGACCTGCAGGTTTCTGGGAGTTTGTTCCAGATACTTGGAGCATAATAACTGAACGCTGCTTTACCATGTTTAGTTCTGACTCTGGGGACAGAAAGCTGACCAGTCCCTGAAGACCTGAGAGATCTGGATGGTTCATAATTTAGCAGTAGATCAGAAATGTATTTTGGGCCTAAACCATTCAAAGCTTTATAAACCAGCAGCAGTATTTTGAAATCTATTCTTTGACACACAGGAAGCCAGTGTAAGGACTTCAGAACAGGAGTGATGTGATCCACTTTCTTAGTGTTAGTGAGGACTCAAGCAGCGGCGTTCTGAATTAGCTGCAGCTTTCTAATAGATTTTTTAGTGAGGCCTGTAAAGACACCATTACAGTAGTCCAGTCTACTGAAGATAAAAGCATGGACAAGTTTTTCCAAATCCTGCTGTGACATTAGTCTTTTAATCCTAGATATATTCTTTAGGTGATAGTAGGCTGATTTAGTAACTGTTTTAATGTGACTGTTGAAACTCAGGTCAGAGTCCATGACTACACCTAGATTTCTGGCTTCATCTGTTGTTTTGAACATTGCAGACTGAAGCTCAGCGCTAACTTTTATACGTTCTGCCTTGGCTCCAAAAACCATTACCTCAGTTTTATCTTTGTTTAATTGGAGAAAGTTCTGACACATCCAGTCATTGATTTGTTCAATGCACTTACTCAGTGTTTGAATTGGAGCATAATCTCCTGGTGAAATTGTTACGTAAATTTGTGTGTCATCCGCATAGCTATGGTAACTTATTTTGTTGTTTTTCATTATCTGAGCCAGTGGTAGCATGTAGATGTTAAAGAGAAGAGGCCCCAAGATGGAGCCTTGAGGTACCTCACATGTCATATTTGTCAACTCAGATGTGTATTTACCTATAGAAACAAAGTTTTGTCTGTCCTTTAAGTAGGACTCAAACCAATTTAGAACTGTTGCCGAAAGTCCCAACCAGTTTTCTAGTCGGTCTAGTAATATGTTGTGGTCAACAGTGTCAAACGCAGCACTGAGATCTAATAATACTAACACTGAAGTTCTGCCACTGTCTGTGTTTAAGTGGATGTCATTGAAGACCTTTACAAGAGCAGTCTCAGTGCTGTGGTTTGGACGAAATCCTGACTGGAACACATCCAAAGAGTTATTTAAATGCAAGAAGTTACTCAACTGTTGAAATACAACTTTTTCAATGATTTTACCTAGAAATGGCAGGTTTGATATTGGCCTGTAATTGTTCATTGCTGAAGCATCTAGATTATTCTTTTTTAAGAGCGGTTTAATGACTGCAGTTTTCAGGGCCTCTGGAAAAATACCTGAGTGAAGAGATGTGTTTACTATATGAAGTAGATCTGAGGCCATGCAAGGAAAAACATCTTTGAAAAATCCTGTTGGAATAATATCAAGGCAGCAGGAGGAGGATTTCAGAAGTTGAATAATGTCCTCTAAGTTTTTACCATTAATCTGATGGAATTGTGTCATGGTGTTTGAATTGATATTAGGTGGACATAGGGACAACACATTTCCTGTACCTGATGCAGAGGCACTGACTGCTTGTCTAATTTTCTGAATTTTGTCAGTGAAGAAGGAGGCAAAATCATTGCACGCCCTGGTGGATAGAAATTCAGAGGCTACTGACACTGGGGGGTTTGTTAGTCTGTCGACGGTAGCAAACAAGGCACGTGCGTTGTTTTTGTTTTTGGTTATGATGTCAGAGAAGAAAGACTGTCGTGCGTTTTTCAATTCCAAATTATAAAGGCCAAGTCTCTCTTTATAGATTTCAAAGTGAACCTGGAGATTTGTTTTTCGCCATCTACGTTCAGCTTTTCGACACTCTCTTTTTTCTGTTCTCACGGTCATGGCCTTTCTCCATGGAGATATGTTCTTGCTAATCACTTCCTTTACCTTAGTTGGAGCAATGGTATCTATAACATTTTACATTTTTTAATTAAAATGATCTACTAGCTCATTTACTGAGATGTTAACAGGGGCAAGTGTGGATGAAAAATTATGAGTAAACATTTCCCTAGTATTTTCAGTTAAATATCGCTTTGTGGTTACCTCTTTCTGAACATTTTTGTGAACAGAAATAGAGCTCTCAAAGAAAACACAGGAATGGTCAGAGAGTGCAACATCAGTCACCACAACCTTTGAGATATTCAGACCCTTTGAGATAATTAAGTCCAGAGTGTGCCCCTTATTGTGCGTGGGCTCCGCCACATGCTGAGTCAGTCCATAGTTATCAAGAACACAAAACAGTTTGTTAGCCCCTCTGTCCTGGGGGTTGTCAACATGGATGTTAAAATCACCAACAATGACTAGACGGTCAAAGTCAATACACACTATAGACAGCAGTTCAGTAAAATCATCAAAAAAGCTTGCACAGTATTTGGGTGGTCTATAGATATTTAGGAACAGAGCTCGAGAGGAGCATTTCAGCTGAAGGGCCACATATTCAAAAGAAGCAAAGTCCCCATAAGATGTCTTCCTGCATTGAATGGCATCATTGAACAAAATAGCAACTCCACCCCCTTTCTTATGCATTCTTTCCTGACTCATAAAACTGAAGTTGGGAGGGGTTGATTCGATAAGAACAGCTGCACTGTTATTTTGTTCAATCCAAGTTTCCGTTAAAAACATAAAATCCAGATTGTGCTCAGTGATAAAATCATTGATTAAAAATGTTTTTCCTGCCAAAGACCTGACATTTAATAAAGCTAGTTTAAGTTTGTTAAATACACTATCAGTAAAAACATTTGTGACAAGCTGTGGCTGACATGGAATCACTGCTAAATTTGATAACCTCACACAAACGTTTGAGCACTTCCTGTTTCTAAGCTGATTTACCGCTCTTAATCTATTACCTATCAACACAGATATCGGCAAAGCTACTGGCAGGCAGGGCCCCGGCATGTGCTGGAAAGAGTTGAGAGTGCCATATGCCCTAGGAAGAGGATGTGTTGTTCCTCTCCGTCACCCTCCTCCTCTGAAGAGGTGGAGCTTTCACACCTGACATGTTCCTCATAGCACTCTAACGGACCAAAACATGAAACATAAAGTAAGTTAATAATAAGATAATATCAGTTTCATTTAGTGTGTTGGTCTGCAGGTGGAGCTGTGTGACTAGAAATCAGTATCAAGGTCAATTTATATACCCTTTATTTAACCAGGTAAAAGTCTTTTTCAAGAGTGACCTGGCCAAGAGGGCAGCATGAACAAAGTTACAACAAATGAACACAAAACAAAACACAGGCAGAGGAATACAGCGGTCGTAAAACACAAACGAAATGGCACATTAACCAGTCAATACGCAAAATCAAATAAACTATTATAAAACATAAAAACTATTTTAAAACGACTTAAATTATGGGATAAAAGAGCAATCACATCGACCAATGGATTCTTGTTCTCTGTCCTTTCAGATGGACTTGAATCCCCCCCAAAGTGATCAAATCAATGTATCAAGTATGTGTACGCTTGCAAGGGATTTGACTTGTTTCTCTCCCCCTGTTGTAGACCACTTTTGAACAGGTGTGTTACCTTAGTGGGCGGAGCCAGCATGCGTTTCCCCAGAAGGCTGAAGTTGAAGGAGGAGTCGCTGATGTCGGACGCCACGCTCGCCGAATCAGAGAGCAGATCCTCGCTTGACCCCGCCCTGCTGGAGGGGCGAGACGACGGACTGCGCTTCCAACCCCCCACCGCCTGAAAGACGACAAAAAGAGACACAAATCCGTGGTTTCTACCAACAACAACAACTCTTTGAAACCAAGAAATACAGCAGTACAAATATACATCTCCTATAAAAAGGCAGCAAATTGTGGATGTTCAGTTGTTCTACAGATGAAACAAATAGTAACTAATTTATATGACCACTTTTTGTATTAGATTCTAATTTAATCTGGCATTATTTAATGATAACATAGTAAGGAATCAAAATAGCTCAACCTTTCAAACTGTCAACCAATGGTGACATACCTTCACCTGTTAGCGACACAATGCTTGAATAGCACGTTCTCTAACAGGGAGTTGGCTCAAGGAATAAGAGGTTAAAATAAGGGCAGTGTCTGCAAGATTCAATACAACCTGTCTGCACTGAGTAAACTAAAATATGCTATGAGACAGTGAACAAATGTGCAATCTCATAGTACGTCCCAACACACACAATATGTCTAAGAATACTTCAGTTGTACTGTGTGAATGAGGTCAAAGGTTATATTTCAATGTGTGTTCATTGAATTATACTGGAAGTAGTGTATTAGGTTGTTTTCTGTGCTGAATGACAAACTAATTGACTTAACAACTGAGTAGAAGTACCAGAGTGTAGGAATACTCTGTTACTGTACAGTAAAAGTCCTGCATTCAAAATGTTACTCAAGTAAAAGTAGAAAAGTATCAGCATCAAAATATAGTTAAAGTACCAAAACATTGGTCCATTTCAGAACAATAGATATGTTTTTATAATGATTGATCATTAAAGTGTTATTAAAGCTGGTAAAGGCGCAGCTAGTTTCAATGACTTTGCAGGGTAGCTTGTGAATTTACTCCAGGTGGAACTAAAGTCTGATTTAACACTTGATTATATTTCACATCGTTCATCCAGATCTGTAAAGTAACTAAAGGTATTAAATACATGTAGTGGAGTGAAAGTACAAAGTAGCAAAAAATGGCACTTAAGTACAGACCCATTTTCAAACAGGAAGTGTCTCACCAGCTGCTCTTAAACAGGGACCATAACACAGCTTTGTGAAATATAGCTATAAATCTCCAGATGTGTAAAGAGAAGTCCTTTATGTATTGAGAAAATATTCCTACTTATGCTCAATACACAATTTGAAAAGCCTCTTGGATCAGCTGTAAAATGCATTGTTACAAAGTTAAATAACAAGCCTCAATAGTTCTTCTTCCACTTCCTCTTTGCAAACTGCCACTGAGAGGTGGGACCACACTGTCAGAGAAGAGTTTCCATTTCCCAGAAATCAAAGTTGAAGTTTGTCTGAGCGACAGCAGAGCAGCAGCCGAGACAAGTCTCTGTTTCTCTGAAGAAACACTCAACTGAATCCAGAAGCTTTTTATCAACAACACAGCAGGACTCTGCAAACACTGGTGAGTACACTACAGACACATCACTTACTAAATATTTAGTCAAAGTTGGATTAAAATCAGAATCTGACTGTATTACATCAGTTTACCATATAAAGAATATTATACAATATAAATGTGTCAGTTAAGATAAAAACCTCAACATTTACATTAGCAACAGCCAACAATAAAACTACAATGTAAACTCTAGGTTAGAGCATACAGTCAAAGCTAGCATTAGCTTATGCTAATTTTCATATTTCCTGTATTTGAAAACATCTTTATAATCGACTCTATTAAACAAAGTAGAATCTAAATATTAGATGTGTTCTGGACTGTCCAAAGCAGGGGATCTGGTGTTGTGTTAAAAGTGTTGCTTATAAAAAGGCATGACAATTAGATATTTCATTTTATATAATTTGTACACACTGTGGTAAGTAGCCTTGAGCTTTGAACCTGTTTCTGTAGTAACTGCTGTCTGCCTTTTGAAGCTGATAATGTTTACTGTTTTTTACTAGTATTAACTTCAGTGATGCTCAGCAGGAGGTTTCACTCCTCTGTTCAACAACGTGTTTAGTGTCACTACCCGATCTGCAGCCCTACCCTATCTGCAGTGCACATGTGCGAGATGGTCCGCCATATTTGACAACTACATACGGCAACTCTAATAGGACACTTGACACAGTGGCTTTTGGCAAAGCAGAAAAAGAACCGAGAGATGAGTTATTGTTATTACAACGTGACTTCACTATTATTTAAAAACTCTTTTTATTGGGTTCTTTTATTTGGGGTTAAGTACATTGTCAGAATAAGTGAGAAATGGATTTAACTTCTGTTAGACAGCTATCATACTGTAGCGACCCTGCATAGGGTGCTGGGTGTGTCACTCAAGCGTCCCCCGTCTCTCTGCCAATCACGGAGCTGCACAGTAATGCTGGTCGGTGTGCGGGCCTGTGGTTGGGGGAGCAGAGGGGGGAGGGCTGGGGTGTCGTGACGTTGACCCTGTTTTGTGTCTGGGAGTGAGGGAGTAGAGCTCAGAGTGTTGATGAACCTGCAACCTGTAACATGTAACCTGTGACCGTGTGCGAACAAAGGAGCTATTAAACACCAAGAACTTGAAGCCTATTTCCGACTCCCTTTGTCGAACGTTACATTGGTGTCAGAAGTGACTTTTTCGAACGAAGGACGTCTATCCTGACGGGAGCTCGTAACTGCGTCACGGAGTTAGCCGGTGAGCTAGCGGAGATGGATGAGTTCGGCAGGATGGGAGTGAAGCAAGAAAATAGTGACGGAGAGGAGGATGGAGCATGCGGGTGGTCGAAGGACATGAGTAGGGAGTTCAAGAGTGCACGGGAGGCGAGAGAGCGCCTGAGAGAGTCGCGGGGATGACTCCTTCCTCAGCGGCGTTTCGCGCCATTGACATTCTGGATGTAAACAACAATGGCGGCGCCCAGCAAACAGTAGCAGCCGCCGCGTCCGTGAAAACACCCAAATAGTCGGGTAGGTCAGACTGGGAGGCTTTCCATGCCCAATTTGAACTGCTAGCACATGCCGGGGAGTGGTCAATAGAGACTAAAGCGCTACAGTTAGCTTTGTGCCTCACAGACGAGGCTCTTTCATGCCTGCTACTACTTAGCCCTGAGGACCGACACAGCTATGAAGCGTTAGCGGGGGCTTTGAAGAGGCGGTTTGGACAGTGTTTCCCGTCAGAGCTGCTCCGGAATGAAATAAATAACCGCTGTAGGAAGTCTGGGGAGACGCTGCGGGCGTTGGCTAACGACGTGGAAAGCCTGACGCGGCGGGCGTATGCACACATGCCACCCGGAGTGCAGAGTGAGCTGGCACGGGATCAATTCATCAGGGCCCTCCTCCCTGCGGACTTGAGGGTCGAGGTACAGCTGCAGCATCCACAGTCCTTGCAGGCGGCTTTGGAGATGGCTGTGGAGAGAGAGAATGTGTGGAGTGTAGCTGCTAGGAGCAGCGGAGGGCCGTTACTACCGGCTGTGAGGAGCTGCAGAGAGGAGGAGAAGCCTGCATGGGTTGCCGAAATGACTGAACTGATAAGGGCTGTGACTCTGCAGTCAACACGCAGGCCAAGTAGCAGGGTCTGCTGGGAGTGTGGTCAGCCAGGACATTTGGCCAGAGACTGCCCCAAGGCACGCCGGTCCCAGGGAAACGACGGGGGGCCCGCATAAAGGGGAAGATGCGGATCCAGGCCCAAAAACCCACCAACCAAACCACAGCCGTATTGCCACCAACACAGACAGCCGAGGAAGGAGCCCGACAGCACAGCCGGGGGAGCCAGGCTCTACTCCTTCCTGAAGAAGATGACAGCACAGGCTTGGAGCCTGTCGTCGCGGTGGGCCGTGCTGGTGGTGGGGATTCCTGTTATGTCCCTGTCACTGTGGAAGGGGTGCCCTGCACTGCGCTGGTGGACACAGGCTCGACAGTGACCCTGGTGAGATCAGATGTGTTGCCCAGTGGGACTCAATTAGAACCGACAGCGGTGCGTCTACGCACAGTCACGGGAGAGCTGGCACCTATGAAAGGAAAAGGCATGCTGACTGTGTCGGTGGGGGGAGTTAAAGTGCAGCATCCGGTGTGGATAGCAGATGTACAGGATCCGTGTATTCTGGGCTTGGACTTTTTGAGGGCGTCTGGTTGCCACCTGGACCTTCAGGCAGGCACAGTGAGTTTCCACGGGGGGCCTGTGATCACTATGACCCGTATCCACACCCCTGCTGAACCGGCTGGGACACACCCCGTGAGTACCCTGGAAACGGAAAATAATCCTCCCTCTTTGCCTTTATCCCCGGTGACGCCCACTCAGGGCAACTCCACACCTGTCGCCCCCGGCCTGTGCCACCCGACCACAGCCCCTCCCCAGTTACCCCAGACTGGGGTGGAAGAGGCTCAGCCGGCAGTATGGGAGGTGTGGAGGAAGAACTGTGGCGGCCTTAATCCCGAGCAGCAAGAGCAATTGTGGCAGCTGCTGCTAGAGTTCCAGGGCAGTTTCGCCATGAGTGAGGGGGAGGTGGGCCGAACTCATCTGGTAGAACACGAGATTGACACAGGGGACTCGCGCCCCATCAAGTGTCGCCCTCGCCGACTTCCCCTGGCTCGTCAGCAGGCTTGTGACGAGGCAGTGCAGAGCATGCTGCAGGCAGACATCATCGAGCCCTCCGACAGCCCGTGGGCAGCACCTGTAGTCATGGTCCCAAAGAAGATAGGTGGCTGGCGGCTGTGCTCAGACTACAGGCCGGTGAACGGGGTCACTAAGAAGGATTCATACCCACTTCCCCGCATCGATGAGTCCCTGGACCTGGTCTCCGGGTCGTCGTGGTTCTCCTCCTTGGACCTCCGCAGTGGGTATTACCAAGTCCCTCTGGCCCCAGAGGCCAGGCCAAAAACTGCTTTCTGCACCGGCCGGGGACTATGGCAGTTCAAGGTCCTCAGTTTTGGGCTTTGTAATGCCCCTGCCACCTTTGTGCGGTTGATGGACAGGGTGCTGTCTGGTATTCCCCGTCAGCAGTGCTTGGTTTACCTGGACGACATCCTGGTGCATGGCGGCTCGTTTGAGGCGGCCCTGGGATCTCTAAGAGTGGTGCTGGAAAGGATCAGAGCCGCTGGCCTGAAGCTACACCCAGAGAAGTGCCATTTCATGCAGAGAGAGGTCACTTTCCTGGGCCACAAAGTGGGGGGCGAAGGCATCGGCACCCTACAAGAGAAAGTGCAGGCGGTCGCGGACTGGCCAAATCCTCGCAACCAGAAGGAGCTGAAGAGTTTCCTGGGCCTGGCCTCGTACTATAGGAAGTTTGTACGGGGTTTTGCTTGCACTGCTGCACCCCTGTTCCAGCTGCTACAGAAAGACAGTGATTTCCTCTGGTCTGAGCAATGTCAAGCAGCGTTTGACAGCCTTCGGCGTGCCTTGAGTGAAGCCCCGGTTCTCGCCCCGGCCAACCCCAGTCTGCCTTTCACCCTGGACACAGACGCTAGCGGAGTGGGCGTAGGCGGAGTGCTCTCACAGACTACACCAGAGGGGGAGCGGGTGGTGGCATACTTCAGCCGGGCGTTCAACAAAGCCGAGCGACGGTACTGCGTGACTCGCAGGGAACTCTTGGCAGTGGTGCTGTCCATCAGGCACTTTAAATACTACCTGTGTGGCCAGGCGTTCACGGTGAGGACTGATCACTCTGCATTACAGTGGCTCATGACATTCAAGGAGCCAGAAGGGCAGGTCGCCAGGTGGTTAGAAGAGCTCCAAGCTTTCGACTTCAGGGTGGAGCACCGGGCTGGAGTGCGTCACACAAACGCAGACGCTCTCTCCCGCCGCCCGTGTGCCGCCGGCGGATGCCACTACTGTGAGAAGAGAGAGACCCGTGAAAAGGAGCTGCTGGAGGAGGACACCGTCTGTGCTGCAGCTCGTCAAGTTAAAGAGGTCGTTTGCCGGGAGCTCCAGACAGTGGACGTGGCAGAGTGGAAGCAACAGCAAGAGCTGGACACAGACCTACAGCCTGTACTGCAGTGGGTCGAGGCGCAGCAGCGGCCACCGTGGGAGGAAGTGGCAGTGTTCTCCAAATCAACCAAGGGGCTGTGGTCTCAGTTTGAGGCTCTGCGCCTGTGTCAGGGCGTACTGCAGCGTGCGTGGAAGGAGCCAGCTACGGGAGAGAAGAGATGGCAGGTGGTGGTCCCGAAGGGTCTGCAAGAGGCGGTACTCAAGGCCATGCATGGAACGGCAGGCTCCGGGCACTTTGGCGTCACTAAGACTCTCCGCCGCCTTCGCCAGGGCTGCTACTGGGGGCGGTGCCGGAGGGATGTCGAAGACTTTTGTCGCCGCTGTGACCCTTGTATGGCTCGTAAGGGTCCCCCTGGTCGTTCCCATGCTCCACTGCAACAGTTTCCCGTGGGGGCCCCAATGGAGAGAGTAGCGGTTGATGTGGTGGGGCCTCTGCCTCTGTCAAGCAGGGGTAACCGCTACGTCCTCACTGCCATAGACTATTTCACAAAATGGCCAGAGGCGTATGCCCTCCCTGATCAGGAAGCAATGACAGTCGCAGATGCTTTGGTGGCCGGCATGTTCAGCCGGTTTGGAGTGCCGGAGTCCCTGCACAGTGACCAGGGGAGGAACTTCGAGTCCCGGGTGTTCGCCTCCATGTGCACACAACTGGGCATGCGAAAAACACGCACCTCCCCCTTGCGGCCTCAGAGCGACGGACTAGTCGAGAGATTCCATCGCACCATGGGCCAGCAGCTGGCCATCCTCACGTCTCAGCACCAGCGTGACTGGGACGAACATCTGCCCCTTGTGCTCATGGCATGTCGCTCTGCAGTCCAGGAGTCCTCAGCCTGTTCTCCTGCTCTCCTCATGTTAGGGAGAGAGCTTCGCACCCCTGCTGTTTTGGCGTTTGGTCAACCGCCAGATTCCCTGGACACTCCTCCAGGGCCTGAGTACGCCAGGAGACTTCAAGACCGCCTGGATTCCGCTCACGCTTTTGCCCGCGATCAGCAGAAAAGTGCTGGGGTGAGACAGAAGCGGAACTATGACACCAGGACAAGAGGGCAGCACTTCCAGGCCGGGGTGCTGGTCTGGGTCTACAGCCCACAACGGAAAAAAGGCCGGTGCCCAAAACTGGACAGCCAGTGGGTTGGTCCCTGCAGAGTACTGGAGAGGGTGGGGGAAGTCGTCTACAGAGTGCAGCTGCCTCCCAAGGGGAGAAAAGTTGTGCTCCACAGAGACAGGTTGGCCCCTTACAGAGGAGTCGCTTCTCCACATGCCCAAGGGACACCGGGGCCCACGGCCTCCCCCTCGACACCCCCACCCAGGTCCCCCGGCGAGCAGAGCAGCAGCCCCCCGTCAGTGACTGAGTTCCCCCCCCACTTTCTTCCCCTTTCCCCCGCCTGGACCAGAACCGGCACCCCCTGTCCCCCTGACCCCAGCCCCCCTGCCGAGAAGGCAGACACGACCCCCAAGTCGGTTCAGAGACTTTGTGTGGTAGTTAAAGTTTATAGTGAGACCCCTCGGTTCCTGTAGAGGGCAAGAATGCGCCCTGGTCTCACTGGAAGGGATGGTAGTCCACCCAGACCTTCCTAGTTCAACTAAAGAAAAATGTGTTACACGTTCTCGCTGCTGTGGGTTAGTGTTTAGTTGCAGGTTTTGTTCTAGTTTTTTATGTGTCCCTCGTGGGCGAGGAACTTTGTAGTAGGGGGGTAGTGTAGCGACCCTGCATAGGGTGCTGGGTGTGTCACTCAAGCGTCCCCCGTCTCTCTGCCAATCACGGAGCTGCACAGTAATGCTGGTCGGTGTGCGGGCCTGTGGTTGGGGGAGCAGAGGGGGGAGGGCTGGGGTGTCGTGACGTTGACCCTGTTTTGTGTCTGGGAGTGAGGGAGTAGAGCTCAGAGTGTTGATGAACCTGCAACCTGTAACATGTAACCTGTGACCGTGTGCGAACAAAGGAGCTATTAAACACCAAGAACTTGAAGCCTATTTCCGACTCCCTTTGTCGAACGTTACATGAATAAATATTTACTGTGAATGTATGCTAAAATGTATAGCATATAGCTGTCTAACAGAAGTTAAATCCATGTCTCACTTATTCTGACAATGTACTTAACCCCAAATAAAAGAACCCAATAAAAAGAGTTGTTAAATAATAGTGAAGTCACGTTGTAATAACAATAACTCATCTCTCTCGGTTTTCGGAGTTTTCTTTGTGTGCTTTGCCAAATGCCACTGTGTCAAGTGTCCTAGTTGGGTTGCCGTACGGAGTTGTGCAATATGGCGGACCATCTCGCACATGCGCACTGCAGATAGGGCAGGGCGGCAGATCGGGTAGTGACATTTAGATTAGATTAGATCAGATTACTCTATTGTCATTACAAAATGCAAGCACAGTGTAACAAAATGAAGGAGGGTCTAACCAGAGTGCAAAACAGTCAGTTATATACACAATTATCAGAAGTATGTACAAAATAAATGATACAAAATAAAGGTAAATAGATGGGAAATGTATAAATAAGAATAAATACACAGATAATAATAAATACAGTGAATACAGTACTGTATATAAAACAGTAATGTACAAGGATGATTGCGCTTCAGCACAGCACACGACAACAACAACTAGTATTAACTTCAGTGATGCTCAGCAGGAGGTTTCACTCCTCTGTTCAACAATGGCAAAATCCCCCAACAGTATTAGAGCTTACACATTGTGTTTCTTAGAGTTTAAACTGAATGCTGCTATGATTTTCCAGATTTATTTATAATATTAACAAACAGAGAGATTTGTTTAACATTTAACAATAACAGTGTACTGCAAATTTGAGCAATCTTTCACCCTCCGCATAATCATGATACATCAGCAGAGTTCAGTATCACCATCTATTTGACTTATAGCAAACAGATACAAGAGATTAAATCATATATACATTACAGTTTTTGTTTTTTTCACACGTTTTGTCCTCAGAGAGACATGTCTGCTGCCAGCTGTCTGCTGACTGAAGATCAGTTTCTGTGCTCCATCTGTCTGGATGTGTTCACTGATCCAGTCAGCACACCATGTGGACACAACTTCTGTAAAGCCTGCATCTCTCAACACTGGGATACTAAAGTCCCCTATCAGTGTCCCAACTGTAAAAAGTTATTCCACACAAGGCCTGAGCTGCTGGTCAACACTTTCATCTCTGAGATGGCTGCTCAGTTCAGACAGTCAGCTCAACAGAAAGCCAGCAGCAGCAGCTCAGAGCAACAAGTTGTCAAACCAGTAGAAGTTCCCTGTGACGCCTGCACTGGAACCAGACTGAAGGCCCTGAAGTCCTGCCTGGTGTGTCTGGAGTCCTACTGTGAGACTCACCTGGAGCCTCACCTGACAAGGCCAGGCCTGAAGAAACATCAGCTGATCGACCCTGTGGAGAACCTGGAAGGCAGGATGTGTGTGAAGCACGATAAACTGCTGGAGCTGTTCTGTAAGACCGACCAGGTGTGTGTCTGCATGCTCTGCACTGTTTTAGACCACAAGACACATGATGTTGTTCCTCTGAAAGAAGAATATGAAGGAAAGAAGGCTGAGCTGGGGAAGACAGAGGCTGAAACTCAGCAGATGATCCAGAAGAGACGACTGAAGATTCAGGAGATGAATCGCTCAGTGGAGCTCAGTAAGGAAGGAGCAGACAGAGAGATAGCAGATGGTGTTCAGGTCTTCACCGCTCTGAAGGAGTCTGTTGAGAGAAGCCAGGCCGAGCTCATCGACACCATCAAAGAGAAGCAGAGAGAGACAGAGGAACAGGCTGAAGGCTTCATCAAAGAGCTGGAACAGGAAATCTCTGAGCTGAAGAAGAGAAGCTCTGAGGTGGAGCAGCTGTCACGCTCTGAAGACCAGCTCCACCTCCTCCAAAGCTTCACGTCCCTGAACGCTGCTCCACCCACCAAGAACTGGACAGAAGTCAGGGTCCGTCCACCTTCATATGAGGGGACTGTGAGGAGAGCTGTGACTCAGCTGGAGGAGACGCTCAGTAAACAGATGAAGAAGCTGCTCTCTGAGGTGGAGCTGAAGAGGGTCCAGCGGTATGAGGTGGAGGTGACTCTTGATCCTGATACAGCACATCCTGATCTCATCCTGTCTGATGATGGAAAACAAGTTAAAGATGGTGATGTGAGGAAGAATCTCCCAGACAATCCAGAGAGATTTGATCATTGTCCTAGTGTCTTAGCAAAGCAGAGTTTCTCTTCAGGAAGATTTTATTACGAGGTTCAGGTTAAAGGGAAGACTGGGTGGGATTTAGGAGTGGCCAGAGAGTCGATCAACAGGAAGGGACAGATCACAGCGTCTCCTCAGGATGGTAACTGGATGATAATGTTGAGGAATGAAAATGAGTACACAGCTGGTGCTGATCCTCCAGTCCGTCTCTCTCTGAAGTCTCAGCCTGAGAAGGTGGGGGTGTTTGTGGATTATGAGGAGGGTCTGGTCTCCTTTTATGATGTTGATGCTGCAGCTCTGATCTACTCCTTCACTGGCTGCTGCTTCAAAGAGAAACTCTACCCATACTTTGGTCCCGGTCATAATGATGGTGGTAAAAACTCTGCCCCTCTGATCATCTCTCCTGTCAATCACACTGAGTAGAACAACCATTGGATTTTCTACAGAAAGAGTCACTCTCACTAAATGTAATACATGTATTCAACTGGGGAAGTACATTGTACACATTGTTAATGTTTCAGAATCTGATCACATATGGTTCACCTTGATGAGATGCATAAAAACACATCAAATACTGATGAGTATGTTCTAATGTACTCTAGTTTATTCTATGGATTGCACTTCCTGCCGTCATGACTCGAAGTGATCAGAAAACTATTTACTCAGAAATAAACTTTTACCACTTATTTTATATGTCAGGGGGACAAGAAAAGTATTTATTGTCTCAGAATTGTGTGTTCAAAAAGTGTTTCATACTTGCACACATTACTAGTGGAAGTAATGCACTCTTTTTTCATCAGTAAAATACTGTATATATATTTTTTTTATAATTTTCAATTGAGGGGAAAATGATGGGTCTCTGGTGTGTTTTAAAGGGGAAGTTCAGGATTGATTATTGAATTATAGTATATTGGTACAAAATGTATTGACAGTTACTTGGAGAATCAACAATACCTGATCATTAAACATTAGGCTGCAGTGGTTTCACAAACCAGGGAAATTTAAATGTTACATCTCAGCTGTCTGTTGTGTTATGTTAATTGTATTTCGTCCACCTCTCTGCACACTGCTTGTAAAGTTTGAACAAAGCCTCAATGGATTAAAAAAAAAGGAACAAAGAATGTTATTTTTTGTGTTTTTTAAATGTACTTACTGAAGTAGAGTTTTCACTAGTTCTCAACTTAGGGAAAGTAGCTTAAAAAAAATGTACTTAACTATTTCCATTTCTACTTAACTACATTTGTCTGATAGATTTGGTTCTTCTGAAACTTTATAAACTATTTCAAACCCTCTTGGATCAGCTGATCATAGATATTAAGATTGCTGTATATGTTTGTTAGAAATAAGGCCATCAGCTGGTTAGCTTAGCTTAGCATAAAGACTGGAAACAGGGGAAGACAAAGCCAGCCTGTCCAAAGGTAACAAAATTATGGATGTTGATGATCTATGGATTTTGTGTCAAAGCACTTAAGATATTCATTGCTATCAGGATGTTAAGAGCATTCCATGGAATATAACAAAAAGTGTATCTCGAGCCGGTTTCTCAAACTTACCTACCCTACCTTTAACACGTGAATACTGTGTAGTTTATTTTAACATAATAAACGTAAAATGTAAGACAAGCACACATTTCTGATATTCATTCATACTTTTAGCATTTGCTGACGGCCGATTAAAAGTGAGCAACGGGCCGCATGTGGCCCCCGGGTCGTAGTTTGGACACCCCTTGGTTTATGCATTGTCGAAACGCAATCAAAATATTTTAGATCAGAAATTAAAAAATAAAATGTTCTATTTAAAAGGGGACCTATCATGCAAAATGCACTTTTGTACGTCTTTTATACATGAATATGTGTCCCCGGTGTTCCAGGGAACTCACCAAGTGTCAGAAAACACAACCCTCTCTATTTTCCTCCATACCCAAATCTCTAAAAAAGGGGCTGCAACGGATCTGATAAAAACTGATCCAGATTTGAACACTGTCCTGACGTCAGGACGGTGGCACTACGGCTATTGGGCCAACTCCACCAATCAGGAGGAGACAGCCACGGCCATTGCCGTTAGAAAGCGCTGGAGACGCTGTAGTACATATGCCAGGCCAGTAGATGGTGCTGTTCTCACTGAATCTGCCCAGAGCTAGAAATGGTCAAATTGAGCGAAATGAGGCATGGCTAAAATGCATGATCTGTTTGGTATTTTGAAAAAAAAAAAAGTCTAAATATGCCTTATATAGGTATGGTCCTACACTATATTATTCAAATATAGCATGATAGGTCCACTTTAAGTCAAGATATGACAAAGCTCCTCATCTGCTCTTCAGCCCAGCTGCAGTCGGAGAGCGCGAGGAAGACGAGGATAGTGCACGTGAAGAGAGCCATGTTTCAGGTGAACAACACACACCTGAACCTGCTGCTTTTAAAGCCTGCAGTATATTTATTATATAACAGCTGAGGAAAACACACTCAGCGATAAGAGTCACTTTGGCGCGAAATGTGCTGGGGCAGCGAGAAGAAAACACTTCCTGCCACCCTGTGAGAGCGAGCACACTGTGTCTATAGAGCATGAGATTTCTTATGTTTCATCATGGAACACATGTTCATTTGTCTGGTTTTATTTCATTTTGAATTGGAATAATCTGTTGCATAATTACAGGAGTTTGTTTTGCTGGAAAAATAAAAATATCTGAGATTATTTGACCATTTTTTTCAATTTTTCATCATTTCAAATGCCAGATCTTTACAACAAAATCTTTGATTGGAGGTTTATTAAATATATATTCTAGTGTTTTTTTACTACCTAACTCTTACCTCAATCAAGTAAAGAGGACATATTATAACCACAGAAAGTAAACAAACAGCCGTGACATAATCAACATTTATTCAGACATCAATAAGAGCAAGACTGAGACAATAGAAGTACAATCCGGTGCAGAAACACCTTCTGCAACCTTTGAATATTTTCACCATTTAAAAAACATAATACTCAGTTAAGGCTACGCTGATAAAAACTTTAGGGGTCATTTTTACTAAATTATAATAATTAAGAGTCCAGTTTACGGAAGATCCTGAGGAGGAGGATGAGGAGGAGGATGAAGAGGACGAAGAGGAAGATCAGAAGGAGAGGTTGATGAGCGGAGCGTGGTTCTCCCTCTTGTCTTCAGGACTCCACTTGATGAGCGGAGAGGTCAGGTCGATCAGCTGCAGGAAAATAGAGATTTATATAAACACAGGTTGAGAGAAAACACTGTATTTAAAGATTGGCCTTTAAACTATTCCTCAAAGCTATGGAACAAAATGCCTCGAGTCATCAGGGACTCAGAACATATTTGTACAATTTAGCCTTTTAGGAAGCGAACTCCTGCTTTCTGCTGCCTTTTAACCTGTCACCTGACTTTGTTGTATTTGCACTATCCTCCTTTTAATGCACGTCGTACCTATTATGTCTATTCTTTGCTATTTTTAAGTTTGTTTTATGTCTTGTACTTGTAACTGTATTCTATGTGATATATTCTGTGAGTATTCTAGGAGATGTCTACCGTCTACACTTTGAACTGCAAGTCCAATATATGCAAATAAAGATTATTAAAGCTCCCCTGAAGAGATATTTTAAAACATAAGAATAATTTGTGCCGGGTGTGTTTTTTTTTAAACCACACAGAAGTTAAAGTAACGCATAAAAAATGCTTTAAAATTACATTTACTTTGTCTTCCGACTCAAACGGTCGCTTCTTAGGTTATTTTATTTCAGTTTTTTTGTTTATTTATACAACTCAAATACATATATCTAAAAAACACAAACACAGCAGCCGAATCAGATTCTCTGGTTTGACTATTTATAGCTAGGTGTTTGCAGTGCTGCCCCTGGCCTAATTTGGGCTCCTATGCAGAAAAGCATGTAATGTAATGCGTGTGTAATATTTTTACATTATAGGTTTTGTGTTTGTGGATATAATATTGTAAAGGGATGTGTCGGAGTAGCACTTAATCGAGTTGGGCTCATAGAGAGGACATGTACCTGCACATGTATCGTGCTTTGAGTTTGTTTCTTCATGGTTGAATGCACTTATTGGGAGTCTCTTTGGATAAAAGCGTCAGCTAAAGGTAATGTGTGAGTACCTGAGAGTTGGAGCAGGACTTGCTGCTGGTGCGGATCAGGTCGGGGGTGTTGCTCAGGTCGATGAGCATCTTCTCCTGAGGGAGCAGCGTCGGAACGGGGAGATCCAGGAGGAGAAACTGAGGAGAGAAACAAGAAGTGAAGTGAACTCTCAGACACTCATTGGTTGCCACACAAAAGGCAGAAATAAATACAGTTGAAAACAGAAGAAATGTTGAGTTATATGAGGTGTGTGTGTTTTTATTTTTGCGTGACCTCTGACCTCCTGTGTCTTGTGGTGGCTCTCCTCTTTAGTTTCAGGTTCGATCAGGTTCCTGCTGGGCTCTGATTGGCTCTCAATCCGTGCTGCAGGAACTGTGCTCTCCGATTGGCTCTCACTCGCTGCTGCAGGATCTGTGCTCTCTGATTGGCTCTCAATCTGTGCTGCAGGAACTGTGCTCTGTGATTGGCTGTGACTCTGTGCTGCAGGAACTGTACACTCTGATTGGCCCTGACTCGGTGCTCCAGCCTCTGTGCTCTCTGATTGGTCGGAATGTGGTGAGCTGGTGGGCAGGGCAGCAGGAAGCTCCTCCTCCTCCAGGCAGAAAGGCTGGATGACAGGCACTTCAACAGGCTCCGCCTCCTGCATCTCCACGGGGGCGGGGCTACAAAAACCAAAACAAACAACCGAATGAGTCCGAAGATATTTAATGTTTCTATTTTCTCAAGAAGAAATTTGCCAATTCCACTTATTATAAGACATGATATACACTTTCTGTCTCTTAAATGGGCACACACAGCTAATCAACATGAATCAGAATCAAGTTTATTGCCAGGTACGTTAACACATACAAGGAATTTGCTTTGGTATCTGGTGGTGCGAACATAAACAATCTAAAACAAAAAAGAAGCCTAATGTGAACACCCGGAAGGTTTCTAATTTCTCTAATTTCCCCTCCTCGACTCCTCGGTCCTCCGGTTGTGACCCGGAAATGGATTTCAGCGCGCCATGTTGAAGGACATCTCATTTCTCTAAATGCACATCGAGGACCGAGGACCGAGGATCGAGGAGGCTCTCTGGAGGAGCTATGATCGAGGATACACTGATGGGTCCTCCGCGGATGTATTTCCGGCAACAGAGATGTTTAAAAGAGTCGTGGCACGGCCGGACTTATCTCAGCCAATGACAGCTCTGCATGCATCCCCTGGATATTATTTTATTAACTGCTTTCATCGCGACCCAATGTTTACAGTTGTGAGGTCCGTGCAGAAAGCAGAGCAGTGTGTATAATATATATCACTCTGCTAATGTAAACACCGACCATATTACGTCCAAAACAGTCAGGCATTGTTTCTGATAGCAACTTTCTGATAGGGCCGTGGGTCCACATTTCCGATATTACGTCATATCGGACGCAAATCTGGATCAGCTCCGTTGTAGCCCCATTTTTAGAGATTTGGGTACGGAGGAAAAGAGAGAGGGTTTTATTTTCTGATGCTGCGTGAGTTCCCTGACACACCGGGGACACATCTTTATGTATCAAAGACATCAACAAGTGCATTTTGCAAGATAGGTCCCCTTTAATACTTGTAAATAAAACTTTTGGCCGTAATTTAAATTGAGTGAGATTCCCCATTGTAGCGACCAGAGAAGGGGGGGGGGGATATATCAAGACTCTGATAGTGTTACGTTATTATGAGAGTGCTCTCATACTTGTTTGATTCTGAAATTGTATATATTTATATAAATATGTGTGTGTCAGAGGTCGCGTTAACCGAATATTTTCCGTCTATGACAGATTTCTTTTAACAATGACGGAAAAATCTGAAAGCAGTCTGTCATTTTGACAGATTAGAACAAACTCGGAACAGCGCCAAAGTCTCCCCGCAGCGAGGCTCCGGTGTTATGCATGCCCGCCAAAAGGAAATGATACCGTTTCCAAACCTAACTTTGTCGTACAGATCATTGAAATGTCTGAGTTTTGGATTTACGCTGTGCACGCTCCCGCGAGGTGCAGTGGGCATGCACCCCGCCCCCCCCGTTGACAGTTCACTACCGTGCTCCTCCTCTCTCCTCGGTTCCCCTCCTCGACTCCTCCGCTCGCATCTCCTGTGAGCGGGACTAAGACACGAGGATAGGAGTCGAGGAGGGGAATTAGAGAAATGAGAAACCTTCCCTGTTGCCAAATCTCAGCGAGAAGTTGTTGAGACATGTCATAAAATGCCATTTTAGTGTCAGAAGTAAGATGGTTCTTGTTTCTCTCGTGACAAATGGGTCCAATATTACTTTAGTGAGTATCCTGAGAACATTGGGGGAAACCAACATGACTTGTGCAGCATCTCATTTCTAAAATGTCGTCCATTGAGACCTCTGTATGGGGTTTAAAGCAGCGATCAGAATACCTGTATTAGTCCCACAGAGGGGACAGCAGAAAAGAGCCAAAGACAGCTTAATGTTGACTAAGAAGCATGCGTACAAAAAAACGTAAAGATAAAAAAATATAAGAAAATAAGAATTTACCAAAATACCACATCCTGTAACAGTTCTGAGGATTTAGCAGCCAGGTATATATTGCACAGTTATTAACGGCCATATATATATATATATATATATATATATATAACAAGGGGTGTTCCTATTGGTCAACGGCAGCCTTACCAGCAGCTCCTGTCCCTCCTGGTGGAGGAGGGTGTGTGGGCGGGGTCAGAGTCTGGGTCAGAGGGCGGTCTGCTGGCCCGGCTCTTGGTGGTGGGCGTAGCGACGGGGATGGAGGACATCCTGCGCTTCACGGGGGTCGGGAGGGCAGAGGGACGTTGAGGTTTCACCTGCAGTGACCGGACAGCAGGGGGCGTCAGAGGGCCGGAGGACTTCTGGAGACTACAGGAGAAGAAGGAGAGGGAAATGATTAATGATCTGCCCAAGGTCATACCATGGATGTATAATAAGAACTGGATACAGCGTGGGAGGCGGGGCCTCATTCATCCTATGAGAGTTGCTCATTCGCGCATGATGATAAAATGGCCCAACTTTTGAGAGAGCGAAACGTCACAGATTACCCGGCAATGCCTGAGAAGGACCCGTATGTGCGCTCATAGCGCTATGCGCAACTTTAACCATGCCCCCCAAAATGCTCGTTCACATCAAGCACGTCAATTTGCGTACACGTAACAGCACCGCACGTTCATGACAGCATGGTAATGGTTGTTATGATAGATTTGATATTAACGAAGGCGGCAGTTGGCAGTTAGCAGCTAGCGGTTAGCTAGTAATTATGCTAATTTACACATCAATCGTTATGTACTTTTATATTACGCTTTGTAACAGGATCTAGTGATATCCAAGCAACAGAGCTTCATTTAGCATGAAAGAATGATTGCACTGTATATATATGTATATATATATATATATATATATATATGTATATATATATATATACAGTGCAATAAGCTTCTTAGTGCAATAAGAAGCTACAGGGACGTTAATCTACGTCGGTAATATTAACTTTATTTAATACAACATTTACGGTACAAGATTTAATCATACAGCCCATGTAGTATAATATTTTACAAATGATGAATTACAGCAAACATGTGCAATATATCCATTATTACAGCTCGTGGGCTGGCAATAAGGCGATATGGGTCCGTTCTTATTGTGCATCCATGGGTAAAGATAAACGCATGTAGTGCTGAACACGTAACATGAACGTGCCGGGCGGCACGGTCCCGTGGGTTAGATGCGCGTTCATAATGCAGAGGGAAATAACTCACAGAATAACGTTATTAGCACATTTTTACAACTTGAGGAACGAATGTTTTTTAATAAGGGCTATACAAGTGTTCATACTGGGTAGTTTATTTAGTTTAAAAAAAATTATCCAACGATTTACAGACCACTCTTTCCCCAATGTAGTCAATGGGAAAAAGTGTTTCCGGGCCTGGCAACCAAAAGGAAGTGTAGTACCGCCGTTTGGCCAGCACGAATATTTTCATCCGAGTCCGGCGCACTTCCTGGGGGCTTGGGTCATACTCAAATGTAAGACTTTTTATTTACTAGCTGGGTGTTCTACGATAAGGGGCCGGGGGGAAACAAAGTTAGTGATTACTGGTTCCATGTTGATTTATTTCAATACAAATTGTTGGGGGGAACTGAAAGGCTCTTAACGTACTGGTTACTTTGCAGCCCGGACGTTTCCCCCAAAACACATTTAGACGCGATCGCAACACAGAAGTACATTTCAAATCTGATTATTTTTAAAGAGGACCTATCATGCAAAATGCACTTTTTCATGTCTTTTATACATAAACATGTGTCCCCGGTGTGTCGGGGAACTCATGCAGTGTCAGAAAATAAAACCCCCTCTCTTTTCCTCCTTACCCAAATCTCTAAAAACGGGGCTACAACGGAGCTGATCCAGATTTGCGTCCGATATGACGTAATATCGGAAATGTGAAACTACTTCAGATCTAGACTCAGCAGAGTAACAGGACAGATGATGGTAAAAGCTGCTCTTTTAAAAAGGAGTATTTAGCGCCACCTACCTGTCCACGCTGCTCACTGACGTCAGCGCCTTTGGCTTCAACATCTTTGAGACCTCTGGAGCTAAAAACAAGAACACAATGAGATCGTGAAACAGAATAAAGACTTTGTTTTATTTGGTGTGAACAAAGACATTTAAATTCAAGCCGATTATTTCTAAAAGGTAAGGACCAGAACCGTTACTCCTAAACTTTCTAAAGTCAAACATTAAGTGTGTCTTCATTTACCACAGGGAGGTTCTGTGGCGGTATAACAGAAAGGGCTGCAGCTTTGAATTCTGCATTCGGTCTCATGCAGTCATTTTGATTACTTTATTACAGTCCTGTTAAATGTCAAAACATACAAGAAGAGGGAATGGAAAATGAAATAGGTCTATATATCTGATAAATAATGTGTCAAAGCGTAGCATCAAGTCTGCTCTTGGTGATTAGCTCGCTTTGAAGCGGCCCTACTCTGCTTTTTGGGGGTTTGCTCTTTCCAGTAGTTTGTTATACAGGTTTTTAGTCTGCTAAAAGGCTAGAATCCCTGTGTTCTAGGGCTGTGCAATTAATCGTATTTTAATCGCAATCACGATTTTGGCCTGCCACAATTACGAAAACAACATAATCGAAAAAAACAATTATTTAGCTTTGCTAGGTTGTGACCGTGCACTGCAACATATTTGATCTAATTTATTTTGGTCTCATTTATTTGTATTTATCATATTTACATATGTTTAGTAGCTTGTTTAAGTGCGCTCCAAAATATTTGTTGATCTTGTTTATTGGTATTTATTATTTTGATATTATTTATTTAAATGTATCATTTATTTTATTTATTTTTGTATTGGTTTTTCAGTTGAATTATACGCTCAGGGTAATCAACAGTTAAAAAGATACTGTTCAAATTATTATTTGTATTTGTTTTAAAGTTCAATAAATGGATGTTTTCAAAGTCAATGAATAATCGTATTTAATAATCGTGATATCAATTATTGACCAAAATAATCGTGATTATGATTTTTGCCATAATCGCACAGCCCTAGTGTGTTCCCTCCAGAGGGAGTTTCAATCAGAGCAAACTGGGCTCTGGTTTCAGACAGAGGGTGAAAAGAGGTGCTGCATCACAGGCACAATGAGAAACATAAACATACAAACAAATTGAAGTGACTGTTTTTTGTATATATTGATTGTTGTGCTTTTATGTATGTCTTAATGTGTGCATATGTATGAATGTGTCTTGATTGTGTGTATCAAAAGGATATACATATTTTTATATATATTTGTATTCAGGTTTGTGGGAAACGGTATTTCCATCTCTCTGTCTGTACACACAAACTGAAAGATAGACAATCAAGTTGACTTTGACTGATGCTCCTATTAAAACTGCTCTCACCGTCTGCATTGCGGACTCCTCTGAATCCTCCGCCTGGTGTCAGAAGGACGAGCGCCTCAGGTCTGGATCTGCTCCTCAGAGCGCTCAGAGGCCGGGTGCTCTTCTCCAACCCTCTCTTAACGGGGGTCAGCTGCACCGGCGTGGAATCGGACCTCTTCAGCGGCGTGGATCTGACCACTTTGACGCGCTCCACCTCGGACAGCTTCCTGTTCTGCAGAGACATCGAGCGGCGGCCAGCGATGGTGGAGGAAGATGTTGGCTCCGTGTTGATGGTGGAGCGACGAGGGCGGCTCTGATTGGCCGGTCTGCTGGGGGCGGGGCCGCTCAGAGAGGAGTTCAGTCTACCTGAGAGGAGACACAACAACAGGGTTACAGTCGGATAGTATTTTTCCTCGCAGGAAGGTTTCTAACAGAGAGAAATGAACCTGAAATGGCAGCCATGATAAGAGCTGTTCGGTTTCTCTAACCGATACGGAAAGAGCTTCAGGGTATATGCAGGAATCCTGAAGACAAATGTAATACCTTTTAAGACCTTTTTTAAGACCCTTTCCATACATTTTAAGACCTCATCGCCACTTGGAGTTTTAACCGGTTACCTTGGCGACACACTTTACCTCACATTTACTATACACAGTATTGATTGTCCTTCCTCCTTATCTTCCAACCATTTGGACGCAGACTTGCATTTCCCCATAACGATGTTGTTTAACAACCGGCGTAAACGGGCCTTTGCGCTATCAAGCAGTGAGCGTGCGATGTCCTGTTCAGATGACGTCAAATCCAACGGGATGCCATAAATAAACTACACAGAATCACACTACACACCTACGCAATGATTACATTCAGGCACACTGTAGAATACAACCTCTTTGGACCATTGATATACTTATTGAAAACAAGCTACAAAATGTAATACCTTGGAAAATGCCGTTTAATACTTTTTAATAGCCTTCATTTTCGCTAAATTGATTTATCAACTTTTAATACTTTTTAAGACCCCGCGGACACCCTGAGCTTCAACATTTTCTTTTTGAAATACTTTGACAGACAAATAAAGATCGTATAAGCCACTGTGCTTATTAAGCATTTTACAACTTATTCCATAACTTGCTTAAGTGCTTATATGTTTTTGGGAACTGTCAAATCTTGATCAAATTAGGTCATTTAAAAAGAGCATTTCATGGTGTTTCCCAGGCTTTAATTAACTCAACATGTTTGAATTGAAGTAGTGAAAGTATTATTTATTCAAACAGTTTCATACTATCATACTAATCGGGATTCATGTTGATTAATACGAGTGGACAAGAGGGTAAGCAACGTTTCCTTTTACATTATTTCAATTCCAACCTTGGAAATTAAGACCTTTATTTGTCTATGTTTATAAAGCCAGCAAGAAAGACCGTGATAAGAGAGCATAGGGAAGTATTTAGAAACTCTGTTGTTAGTCCATCTTTGAAACATGGCTGTTTCCTCACCCAGACGCACGTCACTTTTCATCTGCTGCTGCTTTACAGGAGTGAGACCGTATTTTCTTCCCATTCTCATTAGCTTGAGTTTTATTTTCCTAAAAAGGAAACCATCAAAGGGTGTAGTTTTTTCTAAACCAAGACATGTTGTAATTTAATGTTTTCCTCCCATCTCCCATTATCAGTGCAGTCTCTTTCCCTAAAGGCCCCTACACACCAATCTGACACCAAAGAACACGACTGTTGTGTCGCCTCACGTCTCCTGCGTCTTGGCCAACAGTCGCACTGGAACACACCGCAAAGACTTCAGCCGACGGCCAAGAAGCACGTACGAACTGCGCATGCGTGAGTGGCAATAACTCTCCTTACCAGCAGGCGGCGGTAGTGTGTATTCGTCATTCAAAAGAGGCAACAACCGGAAGACAGACTGCGTGATACACCGAGAGAAGAAGAACAGACTGCGTGATATAAACAAACAACAAATAGCGTGTGCGTTCCATTTTCACTCTACAGCAAGAAGCTCATGGGGCTTTCCCCAACCTGTGTCGAGAGCTGGAGTTAAATGAAATCTCAGATTTGCCTTCTTAATCGTTTGTTTGGGTCCCTCACTTCCGTTTCGCTTCTCATGCACTGGTTCGCTAGCTGAACAGCCAATCAGAGTGATTTCTTTAGCCGACGGCCTTTTGCCGACAGCCTCCCGATTCAACATGTCGAATCTGCGGCGAAAGGTGTCGGCACGGCCGAAAAGACACGACGGGGCGGGACACACCAATCTGAGTAGGGCGACAGGACGCTCATCGACGGCCAGACATCTATCGACGGCAAAAATCGGCTTGGTGTGTAAGGAGCTTTAGTCCTGATGAATTATCTTTCACGTTTTTCCCTTAACCCCATGGCATTTTTTTTACTTAGTTTAAGGAAAAGTGGTCAGATTTTTTGGACAATGGTGTAGTTTTGTAAGCCCCTCACACAGCATGGATACTCTTTACATTATGTCAGCGTACCTTTGGCTGGGGACAGAGAGATGCTGGAGTTGAAGCTGGACACTGAGGACGAGGAAGAGGATGTGTTGTTCCTCTCCGTCACCCTCCTCCTCTGAAGAGGTGGAGCTTTCACACCTGACATGTTCCTCAAAGCACTCTAACGGACCAAAACATGAAACATAAAGGAAGTTAATAATAAGATAATATCAGTTTAATTTAGTGTGTTGGTCTGCAGGTGGAGCTGTGTGACTAGAAATCAGTATCAAGGTCAATTTATATATCCTTTATTTAACCAAGAGTGACCTGGCCAAGAGGGCAGCATGAACAAAGTTACAACAAATGGACACAAAACAAACACAGGCAGAGGAATACAGCGGTCGTAAAACACAAACGAAATGGCACATTAACCAGTCAATACGCAAAATAAAATAAACTATTATAAAACATAAAAACTATTTTAAAATGACTTAAATTATGGGATAAAAGAGCAATCACATCGACCAATGGATTCTTGTTCTCTGTCCTTTCAGATGGACTTGAATCCCCCCAAAGTGATCAAATCAATGTATCAAGTATGTGTACGCTTGCAAGGGATTTGACTTGTTTCTCTCCCCCTGTTGTAGACCACTTTTGAACAGGTGTGTTACCTTAGTGGGCGGAGCCAGCATGCGTTTCCCCAGAAGGCTGGAGTTGAAGGAGGAGTCGCTGATGTCGGACGCCACGCTCGCCGAATCAGAGAGCAGATCCTCGCTTGACCCCACCCTGCTGGAGGGGCGAGACGACGGACTGCGCTTCCAACCCCCCACCGCCTGAAACACGACAAAAAGAGACACAAATCCGTGGTTTCTACCAACAACAACAACTCTTTGAAACGAAGAAATACAGCAGTACAAATATACATCTCCTATAAAAAGGCAGCAAATTGTGGATGTTCAGTTGTTCTACAGATGAAACAAAGTACCGTATTGACCCGAATATAAGACGGGTCGTCTTATATTCGGGTCAATACGAACTCTTTAGTTCTCATGAACTAAGGACAGATCGCGTTCACACCGGAATAAGTCCCTGGGGGAGGATTAGGCAAATGAAGCCGCTGACGTCACTTCTTCTTCTGCTTTGGGTTTACTGGCAGGCCGCAAACAACTTCACGGTGTATACTGCCACCCGAAGTCCCCGGCCGGAAGTCCCCGGGGTTGGGGACTGGCTTCAGTCGAAGCTGCTGGGACTCCCAGCAGCTTCTACTGAAGCCTTCCGAGTAAATCGCCAGAACGCCGACACCTCCTCATCTCCACCGCTCCCATGTTTTCTTTTGTGTTGCCATAAGTTAGTCTCTCTGCGTTCGTGCGCTGGGCTAATGCTAATAATGCTAATGCGAGGATAATAAAATGGCGGCTTCACAAAACTTTTTGGGAGTTTAACGGGGCGCGGTTTGCAATCAGCCCAGCCAATCAGAACCACGGAAGTCCCTGACGGAAAAGGGGGTAATAAGGTTCTCATTAACTAATTTTAGTTTAGTCAGTTTTTTTGGAGTGAACGCAACATTTCAGAACTATATCGGAACGTGGGAAAAGTACTGCGGTGTGAAAGCGCATAATGGTGCTCTAGGAGGAGATTCAGGTGATAAGGGGGGGGGGGGGGGGGGGGGGTTACCTTGGTTGGTGATTGGCTAATGGTTACACAAGACAAAACATCGTTATGATATCATAAAGTGGCCAAAATCTGATCAGCTCATTTTCAGACAGGTTTTTATATAAATGGATCAGGACAAAAAGAGAGAGAATCTTTGTTCCTGAAACTTTCAGAGTCTCTTTACACAGAGGGGACACATGTTGATGAAGAAGAGACATGAAGAAGAGGGGACACGTGTTGATGTAGAAGAGACATGAAGAAGAGGGGACACATGTTGATGAAGAAGAGACATGAAGAAGAGGGGACACATGTTGATGTAGAAGAGACATGAAGAAGAGGGGACACGTGTTGATGTAGAGGAGACATGAAGAAGATGGGACACATGTTGATGTAGAAGAGACATGAAGAAGAGGGGACACATGTTGATGTAGAAGAGACATGAAGAAGAGGGGACACATGTTGATGTAGAAGAGACATGAAGAAGAGGGGACACATGTTGATGTAGAAGAGACATGAAGAAGAGGGGACACGTGTTGATGTAGAGGAGACATGAAGAAGATGGGACACATGTTGATGTAGAAGAGACATGAAGAAGAGGGGACACATGTTGATGTAGAAGAGACATGAAGAAGAGGGGACACATGTTGATGTAGAAGAGACATGAAGAAGAGGGGACACATGTTGATGTAGAAGAGACATGAAGAAGAGGGGACACATGTTGATGTAGAAGAGACATGAAGAAGAGGGGACACATGTTGATGTAGAAGAGACATGAAGAAGAGGGGACACATGGTGATGTAGAAGAGACATGAAGAAGAGGGAACACATGTTGATGTAGAAGAGACATGAAGAAGAGGGGACACATGGTGATGTAGAAGAGACATGAACATGTGGATTTTGCATAATAGATGGAAAAAGAAAAACGTCTCTCCTACTTGTCTCGGCGGTTGCAGTCTGGTTTTCTCCACCTGGCTCTTGCTGGATGAACAGGAAGTTGTCGGGGCGGCAGGTTTGCTCGGCAGCACGTTGCCCAGCGCCGCCCTCCCCCGAAGCCCCGTCCTGAGCTGAGGCTTCCCCCCCCGCCATGGAGGTGGAGGTGCTGAGTCTGGAGGTGGCTGCGGGGCGGGAGGATGAAGGGAGGGTAACGGAGGAGCGTCGGGTGGAGGAAGCTGTGTTGGTGGAAGCAGGTCTGGTGGATGGCACAGTGTTGGTGGTTGAAGGTTGGGTGGATGACATAGTGTTGGAGCTGCTTCCTCTGAGCAGG
Organism: Trematomus bernacchii; assembly: GCF_902827165.1. NCBI lineage: Eukaryota > Metazoa > Chordata > Actinopteri > Perciformes > Nototheniidae > Trematomus > Trematomus bernacchii. The sequence continues at coordinate 106,183 of NW_022987514.1, forward strand.
CGGAATTGCACGGCGGGCGGCAGCTGCTTCATGGGACTGTCCTGCACGCAGAAGGTCTCCCGTTTGATGGGGCTCAGAGCACTCGGGATGCGATCCAACATGCCCAGTTTGGCCTCAGCGTTCTGGACAAACTCGTCCCTGTGAGATGTGGCGTCGGCGGTTACGTCGGCGGTCACGTTGGTGGTCATGTTGGCGGTGACGTCGGCGGTCACGTTGATGCTCTGATTGGGTTTTCTGTCCTGCAGCTGGTCGGCCAGTCTGTGTGCTTCCTGACACACGGCATCCAGCTGATCTCCGCTCAGAGGACTCCAGCTCGCACGCACGCCGCCGACATTCTCAAGACGCGACGTCACGTTGACAGAGACGCACCTCTCCGCATGGCTGACCGGACCCATGAACACCTCGTCCTCATCTTCATCACCTTTGGAGCTGCAGAGAGAAATATCAACTTTTAGATAGAACAACTTTTTCTATTGTTTGTTTATTTTAATCAAGGTTCAAGGTCAGTTTGTTTGTATAGCACATTTTAAGAAACAGAGGCAATTCAAAGGGCTTTACATAGGCATTTAACACATAATAATTCAAAACAAAACAAAGACAAAAAAGACAATTCATAAAAGCGATAAAATAATGGTTGTAGCTAAAAATGCAACGATAAAGGCACAGTTAAAGGATTTCTAGTTTGTGTTATAATTGCTTTTGTTTAAAACGTTTATTAAAGGTAGGGTAGGTAAGTTTGAGAAACCGGCTCGAGATACACTTTTTGTTATATTCCATGGAATGCTCTTAACATCCCGATAGCAATGAATATCTTAAGTGCTTTGACAACAAATCCATAAAAAAATGTCATCTGTGGAAGCCGTAATACTGTAAAAAGCACGACCAATCATTTGAGCCGGCCCGGCTAAAATAACTGGATGGCCTACCTGCCTGTCAGCCTTCATACTTGTTTTTCACCTGACAAGAAGGGAGTGTGGAGCAGAAGTATTACGTTGATTTGAGTGGAAGTGCAAATCTTAAAGGTAGGGTAGGTAATTCACTTCAGAAACACTTGTTATATTCCATGGAATGCTCTTAACATCCCGATAGCAATGAATAAATTAAATGCTTTGACAATAAATATATACAAATATTTAATCTGTGGAAGCCGTGGCGCTGTAAAAAGCACGACCAATCATCTGAGCCCTGCTAAAATAACTGGATGGCCTACCTGCCGGTCAGCCTTCCATCTCGTGCACAAACTTATCTCGTGCCCTCATTGGTCATGTGCGCGTTTGTGTGTGTTGGAGGAGGGGCTCTGGAAGGAAGTGGCAGATTTTTTCCGGCTGTGTATTTTCAAATTCTAGCGCACTCGAGCTGGTTTCTCCAAAATTACCTACCCCACCTTTAAGGATTATGTATGGATATCATAATTGTACAAAGCTTTGGCAATACTGTATGTCATTATGGTCATGCCAATAAAGCTATTTAAATTGAATCACAGCTGAGAGGAAATTACCTGGCAGGTGACAGAGAAACATCGAAGTCAAATTTCTCATCAGCCAGAAAGAACATATCTGTATGGAGACATAAACACGGGTTTAAAAGAGGTAACAAAACAAATGGTGTGTTTAAATACACACAGACTCTGGCTTTAGTGTTAACCTACCGCTGTTAGCTCGACAGTCCATCCCGATGTTGTCTCCTCTCTGTGGGATACAGATTGATCCAGATCACACCTGCAGCAACAGTACATTAACACATGTTATGACATTGTATAATAACTTCTGACAAACAGAGGTGGGAGAAGTACTCAGATGTTGTACTTGAGTAAAAATAGAAGTACTCAGATCTTTTACTTGAGTAAAAGTAGAAGTACTCAGATATTGTACTTGAGTAAAAGTAGAAGTACTCAGATCTTGTACTTGAGTAAAAGCAGAAGTACTCAGATGTACTTGAGTAAAAGTAGAAGTACCAGAGTGTAGGAATACTCTTTTACAGTAAAAGTCCTGCATTCAAAATGTTCCTCAAGTAAAAGTATAAAAGTATTCTCATCAAAATATAGTGAAAGTAGCGACAGTAAAAGTAGTCATTGTGCAGATTGGTCCATTTCAGAATAATATATATGATATGTTTTATAATGATTGATCATTAAAGTGTTCTCAAAGCTGTTAAAGGTGCAGCTAGTTTGAATGACTTTGTATACTGCAGGGTAGCTTGTGAATTTACTCCAGGTGGAACTAAAGTCTGATTTAACACTTGATTATATTTCACATCATTCATCCACATCTGTGAAGTAACTAAAGGTATTAAATACATGTAGAGGAGTAAAAGTACACAATTTACCTCTGAACTGTAGTGGAGTAGAAGTACAAAGTAGCATAAAATGGAAATATTAAAATACAAATATCTCAAAAGTATACTTAAATACAGTACTTGAGTAAACGTAATTAGTTACTTTACACCACTGATTAACAGTTAAAACACGAACGTTACTCGTCATGCTAACTTTAGCATGCTAGCCCGTTGGTTCGCAAACCAGCTGAAGCAAATGTTAACTAATTAATAGCTTTACATTGAGAATTCCAACATGACGTTAAGTCCACGGAAGTCACAGTGTCATTACATTAAAACACAACAAACCTGAAGCGCCTCTTACAACTCTCAAAGGTTATTTTCTGCTCTGCATTCAAAACGGCGACACGGAAAACACATAAACCACCACACACATTCAAATCTGCTGCGGTGCTGGTCAGGTGACCCGTAGTCAGTCAACCATTGGCTGGAAGTTGGTGACGCGAGCGTGAACAGAACTCTGGGGGTTGTAGTCCCGTTCACCGTCGTCTGCAAGGTGCAGCAACACCGAAAAATGATCAAAGTCACTTCACACATCGTCTAACACTTCCCCTGCTGGTTATTCTACATTACATTAATACTTTGTTTAGGGTACAAATACTTTTATTTGATCAAATAAATGTATATGTTGAATTTTGGTTAATATCTTTTTAGAAATATATTTTTTAAGGCATGATTTGGGTGAAAGTATTTTTGCAGATAGGCCTACAGTGTTAAAGGCTGATGTATCTATGTATCTATACTGAAATGTACTGCCAAGGATGGGATTTGAACCCATATACACAAAGTTACGGGACACCTGCTCTATCAACTGAGCCATGCAGCTGCTTGATCAATGAGGAATTGATCTGGACTCAGTTGATCACATGACCAGAATTGTCACCCGTCCCTCGTCATTTATTGATGTTTTATTTTCATACTTTTTATATACATTATTAATTATATAGTTATTATATTTGTATTTTTTGTTATTATATTTTGTATTGTTTTATTATTATTATTATGGTTTTTATTATTATATTTTAAGGATATTCCTTTATTGTTATAATTTAATTGTATTTATGGCAGTGTTGTGGTTATATTGTTTGGAATAGTTGTATTATTATTAATGCATTTATGTACCTTATTATTATTTATAATATTTATTGTATGTTTTTATTATATTTTTTTCTACAAATTATGAAATTGAATAATTATATTTTATTTATTTATTTGTATTGTTTTTCTTGTATTATTTAATTGTTTTAATTATAATTATTTATTTTTCTACTTTTCTAAGCCCGGCAGCCACTTATTATTTAATTTTTTAACAATGTGCTTTAATTATTGGTCGTCAAGTTCGAATCCGTCAATATCTTGCTAACTTTACCAAACTACCGTTTTGTTGTTTCTGGGCTACAATTTATAACTTGACGGTAAATAATAGAAAAACTAAAATACACGTCAGAGTGATGCTCTTGAGTTGTATCGGTTATTTGTCTTTAGTCTTTGCAGGGACTAAACTGTATCAGATCATCCGATTTCCAATGGTTAAAGTGGTTAAAGTATTCAGAATCTTCACTTGAGTTAGAGTGATAATACCACACTGTAAAAATACTCAATTTGCATCGAGAATGGTACCTGATTAAAAGTATTTAATGACGATTAGGAAAATGTATTGTAAGAAGAAGATCCCTGCAGAATGTGATAACATTTTGAGCTGGAGAACACACAACTTAGTGGTTGAACTGGGCAGCTTCCAGTGTGAAGCAGGAACCATGTGCAAATCATCCACCAGGGGGAGCTGTTGTTTCCTGTCAGGATCATTACATTACATTACATGTCACTTGTTAGACGCTTTTATCCAAAGCGATTTACATACTCAATACTGTGGGCAATCCCCACAGGAGCAATTTGGGGTGAAGTGTCTTGCCCAGGGACACAACGACATGCTGACTGCAGTGGGGTTTGAACCTGACCCCCTGATCCGAACACCAACGCACAACCCACTGCACCACACGCCTCTCATCAAAGGTGAATTGTAATTAACTCGATTTACTAAATACTGTACTTAAAGGTAGGGTATGTAAGAATGGAGAAACCAGCTCGAGTGCGCTAGAATTTGAAAGTACACAACCTAAACAAATCTGCCCCTTCCTTCAGACTTCCTTACAGAGCCCCTCCTCCAACACACACGAACGCGCACATGACCAATGAGGGCACGAGATAAGTTTGTGCACAGATGGAAGGCTGACAGGCAGGTAGGCCATCCAGTTATTTTAGCCGGGCCGGCTCAGATGATTGGTCGTGCTTTTTACAGCCACGGCTTCCACAGAGGAAATATTTGTATATATTTATTGTCAAAGCATTTAATTTATTCATTGCTATCGGGATGTTAAGAGCATTCCATGGAATATAACAAAAAGTGTTTCTGAAGTGAATTACCTACCCTACCTTTAAGATTTGCACTTCCACTCAAATCAACGTAATACTTCTGCTCCACACTCCCTTCCTGTCAGGTGAAAAACAAGTATGTTTATGATAGGCTAAATATAGTCTTCTCTTGGATCAGCTGGAAAATGCATTGCCACAAAGTTGAAAACAGGCTGTTTTTCTGAAAAACTCATGAAAAATTACTCTTTAGAGATACGTGGGTCTCACAGGACAAAGCTACACACATTTGATAACTTTATAGAATGTGGTGCAAGCTGTAGATTAATTTACCCACAGCAAATAAAGGAGAACTAGATGGTGTCATAAATACATTTTAAATGGTGCAGAGCTTTGAAGGTTGATATGAAGGTAAAATTATCAGTTTCTCTGTATTAACTGAAACATTTATTTTTCTGTCTGATATGACAAATATCCCACTCTGTTGTTGTTTTTAAAATTTAATTACTTTTGGTTTTAACATCTTTTGAAACGACAACAACCTATAACGTTTTGTTTTACAAAAATACTAGAATAAAATCCAATGAATAAACAATTACTTAAAACTTTTCTGTCTACAAACACATATTTTTGTAAGAACAGCCCCCCACCCATCCTCATCAAAGGTGACTGACTAAACATTTCAGTCACAGATCCTCAAAGTTAAAAACTCGACACAAAACTAACCTGAATCAGCTCGTTGATGACAAACTGAAACTACGTCTGAACACCAACATCAATATTTACAGATCAGAAACGGATTATTGATCACCTTACAAACACGTCTTCTTCTAAACAACAACTGCAGAGTTCATGTCTAGTAAAAATAAAGAAACTTGAGTCCGTGTGAAGCTGCACCGCCGCTCAGTACACAAACACAAACACAGCGGAAACATTTCTGCTTCCTGGATTCTAAAAACCGGCAGGTGAAGTCCTGACGGGAACCAATCGAAACAAGTTTTTAAAATGTATTTTCGTTCTTTCGGAAGAACCAGAACTCTCGTTGAGACATTCGTGACAGGAAGTGGTTGTATGTGGGCCTCAGAGTGACGTCTCCAGGCTGTGCAGCGGGCTCCCCGGACACGGAGGTAACCCGGCTGAGTTAAGCGCTGCCAGGCCGGGGAGAGGGATCCTGCGCTCCGTCGCGTTGTTGTTCTGGTTGGGCGAAGTCGGGAGCGTTGTCGGGAGTGTTGGCTGGGGCGACGGCTGGGGCGACGGCTGAGGCGACGGCTGGGGCGACGGCTTGGTCTCTGGCGTCGGAGGAACGGTGGAGTTTCGTTTGGTCGGGGGTTCGTCCTCACAATCGGCCTCATCGATCAGGGGGATCTGAGGCATTGAATCATGGATACGGAACTCCGGGTTGCTCATGAAGCTGTGGATGGAGTTGCGAGACTCAACTGTTTCGAGTCCTTCGTACTTCGTGTCTCTGAAGGCGTTCACTACACGAATCTGTAAAACACAAAGGAAAACTGTTAGAAAAATATCACTCGTCACCGGCTTGAGCTTCAATCTCAGGATCCATGTATTTCTGATCCTCTCCAGAATGGAAGTAGTCATCACATACAGAGCATCAACTAGTTCCTGAACAGTGTCCTTCACATGCTGATATCCAAGAGAGGGAGTTACACAGTCACAAGATGGAGGAATATAAAGCAGTATTCAATGTTTACTTCAGATTAGCTCCACGTCAGAAATGATCATGCTTGTCATATGTCTATCTCCATAGAGGCTGAATCATCATGTTAATCACATAGCTATCATATGCCTAAAACAGTCCTGATGCTCTTCTAGGTCAGGGGTTCCCAAAGTGGGGGTCGCGACCCGAGATGATTACAAAATACAAATTGTAAATAAAAAAAATATTATTAATAATAACGTGTGCATAGACATTTTTCAGGGGCGGACTGGCCATCTGTATAATTTCCCCGCAGCGAGGCTCCACCCGTTGACAATCCACTAGCGCAGTGTTTCTCAAACATTTTCATACCAAGGACAATTAACCAATAAAAAAACACTATCCAAAAACAATAGGCCTGCTTACCACTCCAACAGTACATAACAGCCTAATAATGACAGCTTAACCTTCTCTGTATCGCCTCGTTCACACAATAAATCAACAATACAAATACAACTACAGATCATAAGCATTTTGTTCAAATGCGATTTAAAATGCTCTCAGGTTTTACACCTCTTATGAAATGTAGACTATATTTATTACGGAGTTTATGTCCGAGACAACAGACTACTGAGAGATATGCAAAACACACCGCATGTAGTACGACACAAACCTCTGTTTTCAAAACATAATACAGTAAAACTATGGTCGCAGGCCCAAGTTTAACTCTCTGAGGCCTGCATGGTCTGCCTAAACAAAAATAAAAAAACGTTTATGCAGCCCCAACAACAGCCTCTGATCATCAACAGACTTCATGCAATGCTTCATTGGATGCATATATTAGATAATAATCTCTATCTCACTCCTAAAACATCTAAATCTACTTTCAGCATGGATAAAGGTTCATGAAATACATCCATTGTTTGTTTTATACGCTTCTTGAAATCCTAAAAAACACATTGTTTTTCTAGAACAGATTACAAATCGCCTGAAAATGGTACAAACAAGTGGCAACATGTTTGACGAAGGTGTTGCGCTGGGCTATATCATTCAATCGAAAGTGAAACTTAAGCTCACTCCATTGCGGAGATATTCCCGCGAGAGTGCGGAAAATTTAAATGAATTCACTAGCTTTTCCACATCTAGTAATCCCGACCACCTAAACTGATAGTCCACGATACAAACTAAAGTTGGAACTATTGAGGAAGAAGGTTAAGTTATCCCCCTGCCATGTAAATGTATAACATCTATACATACCTAATACATAAAAGTTGTGAAAATTGTAGTTAACATCTTCTCAGTTTTTCTATGATTTGGACCCGAACTCAATCACCTGAACGAAACATAGGAATTTTCCTTCTAATAATAATAATAATAATATAAAAATAAACTTTATTTGTATAGCACCTTTCATGCAGAAAGCAGCCATATTAAAATAATATTAAAAATAAATACAGAACATGATAAAACATCTACAGTGTACCTAATGAAATTCCATTGAAATAAAGCTGCCAATAAATTAAAATAGGTTAAAATAAAACAATTTAAAAAACAAAATTTAAAATGTAAAATAAAAGCAATGAAAATGCTAAAGATGAGTCCAGTACCTGTGTGGAGATGCGATTGAGTCCTCGGCACCACAGCACCTGTCCCCTCTTCAGCTCCATCTCTGCGTGGTCGATCTCGTCCAGGTCGTCCATGTCCTCCAGCTCCTCCTCGGGGATCTCGTCCTGCTGAGTGCCGTGACCCGCCGTCGTCAGGAACTTCAGCCAGCTGGTGGGAACACTGGACACCACCTGAGAGGAGGAAACACACAACACACACTGCAGTCAGACACAACAACAGCAATTCCTGTGGGACCTCAGTATGTTGCCACCTGAGGGTGAGGTTATCTGCACTGTAACTTTTTATTCATGTATTTTATACCTGTGTTATTCTATATTAGCTTGTCTTGTGTTTATTTTACTCTCTTTGCCTTTTAATGACTGTTTTTAAATCCCATGTTGCAATGTGTTTCTGCTGCACTATTTCTTAATGTTCGTAAAGGTCCCCTATTATACAGTTTCTCATCAATATATTATAGGTCTCAGATATATACAAAACGTGTCTCTGAAGTGTTTGGCTCCAAACACCAAACAGATCATTGCAGCATCCCATAATCCCCTCTGTTTCAGCCCTGTTTCAAAAGTGCTGATTCTCTGTCTGTTACTTTAGATGAAAATAAGGAGCCCCTCCCCACGCCCCTCTGAGAGATATTTGGTTAAAAAGAATCAGCTCATTTTCAGACAGGTTTTTATAGAAATGGATCAGGACAAAAAGAGAGAGAATCTTTTTTCCTGAAACTTTCAGAATCTCTTTCCACAGAGGGACACATGTTGATTTTGCATAATAGGTGACTTTTAATGTTCTTAATGTTTTCAATCTTTGTAAAGCACTTTGAATGACCTTCTGTCGAAAGGTGCTGTATAAATAAACGTGCATTGCCTTGCCTTGCCTTACTCTCCCATCACTTCCTGTCTCATATCAAATTAAAAGTAGCCTCACCTGTCCCCACAGCAGACTGCCGATACCCAGGAAGACGCACCACAGCCACTGCTCCATGTTCAGAGACACACAGCTGAACGGTTTACCACCAAACTGGACAATTAGAATCTACAAGAGGAGAGAAAAACATCGTCATACAGAAGAGAATGGAAAATAAATCCTTTAATGTCATTGTACAAAAATATACAACAAGATTTTGGAGTCAAACCCTGTCATAGTCTGAGTAACGACAGCAGACAAACAATAACAACACCCTAGTAGGGCAGACGAACATAAACACTTATCCAGTGGGGAATAAATAGTTAATAGCAATGGCATTACAAGCTATAAAGTGCATTAAAAACATACATAAAATGCATATGAGTTAGGTCATTGAAAGGTATTGCACTTAGGACTGTTGGGCTAGCAGCCTGGTGGCTCAGGGGAAGTTTTTGAGTCTGTTTGTCCGAGTTTTAAAGCCCCTGTATCAGTTTGTGGGAACAGTTTGTGACCTGGGCGGAGGTTGTAGGTCAGTGAGAAACTCTATGATTCAGCCTACCATAACAACATAGTGAGGCTGGCAAACAACATTGTCTTTGACCAAAACAATGTCCTGAATACTGAATCTGAATTCATACCATCGAATATGAGCTACAGGGTATTTGATGAAGTAAGACTGAAGCATTGCACCAGTCAATCAAGTTGTTTTTCAGTGATTCTAATGTTATGTTAAAGGTCCCCTATTATACTGTTTTTCATCAATATATTATAGGTCTCAGATATATACAGAACATGTCTCTGAAGTGTTTGGCTCGAAACACCAAACAGATCATTGCAGCATCCCTTAATCCCCTCTGTTTCAGCCCTGTTTCCAAAGTGCTGATTCTCTGTCTGTTACTTTAGATGAAAATAAGGAGCCCCTCCCCACGCCCCTCTGAGAGAGATTTGGTAAAAAACAACTCAATGGTGCTCTAGGAGGAGATTCATGTGATAAGGTGTGGGGGGGGGGTTACCTTGGTTGGTGATTGGCTAATGGTTACACAAGCCAAAAAATCGTCATGACATCATAAACTGGCCAAAATCTGATCAGCTCATTTTCAGACAGGTTTTTATATAAATGGATCAGGACAAAAAGTGAGCGAATCTTTTTTCCTGAAACTTGCAGAATCTCTTTCCACAGAGGGGACACATGTTGATGTAGAAAAGACATGAAAAAGTCGATTTTGCATAATAGGTCCCCTTTAAATGTCTATTTCCTTGTATTCATGTCTTAATATTTCCCCTTGAAGGAAGAAACATTTCCAACTTGAGCTGACTATAAAGTATTATCGTATCGTAGGTCTAGCTCCGCCCCTCACAGCTCACCTGTAAGATGAAGGTTCCCAGGATGATGGAGCAGAAGATGGGGTTCTTGAAGACGCCGTCAAACACATTTCTCTCGCCGTGGATCTTGCGGGCGTTGAGCTCATTGAAGATCTGCATGAGGACAAACGTGTTGAAGACGATGGTGTAGTGCTCGGAGGGCGGCGCGTGGAGGGGGGCATACCTGCCGCTGTCGATGTTGAACACGTTCTCACCTGAGAAAGAGAGGGTCAAGTTAACCCATTTAATCTGTCCATGTTTTTATACAAAAATACATAAATTGTACACTGAAAGAAATGTGGACAGAGATTCAGAGATGGCAAAAGTACACATATCCTCTACTCAACTAAAGTGTAAAGAAGTATGGGCTTTGAAATGTACTTAAGTAAAAAGTACCCATAACTAGCAGCTGTTTTAAAGAGTACCTGACCTCCCTTTATATTAATAGAACAATAATGTCATTGTTAGCTAATGAATGTTTCCATGCTGAACAACGGCAACATGACAACGTTTCCATTGGTCCCTCTTCTTTAGAGAAGACCAGGAAATGATGGATACACGGATCGTGTTCAAATCAATAGGCACGCAATGACTCTAAATAATAATGATCACGCCACCAAACACACATTCAAACTAAAGGAACCAGCCTGTTTGGAAAATGTAAGAAGTAGAAAGTAAAAAGTTGTCAGAAAAATAAGTCGTGGAGTAAAGTACTGATACCAGAAAAATGTACTTAAGTACAGTAACAAAGTATTTGTACTCCACTACTTCCACCTCTGGTGAGATTTACTGCATTCACTGTAGTGATGTGTCGGTCGCGAACGAGCCGATTCTTTTGAACGGCTCTTTGGTACGAACGAGGGGAACCGAGTCCTCCTTGGTGAGAGCCGTTCTTGTTATCGTTCAATCGTTGGTCCGCACTCACTGCCTGCCAAAATCCACTCACCTTTTAAAAAGCTTGATTTTGTTCCCCAAACGTATTCTGTGAAGACCCGCCCCTACTCTGATTGGTAGGTTTCAGCACGAGGAGTTAGGTGGGGTTGATCTTAACGGAATACGCGAGAGAGAGAAGTCATAACAAGTGGTACAGGACAGGTAGATGATGTGTTTTTCGGATGGAAAATGAGCCAAACGCGAAAACGCAGCAGCATTTGGATGCACTTCAACCAAAACCCAGGCAGTGATAAAGCGTACCATTTGTAAAGGCAAAATATCCTTTAAAGCAGGGTCAACAAATAATCTCCATCGCCACTTAAAAACACACTATCTAATATTAAGAGTTGCATGAATTTCATTCAAGGCAAGGCAACTTTATTTACTTAACACATACAGAGGGTAAATTCAAAGTACATTCACTGACATGATGACATGGATATGGCGCCACCTTGTGTCATGTTTACAATGCCGATTATTGACATTAGGTCTGACAATACAGTCAATCATTATCCTGGTGATTATTTCGCAGATAAACCTAGTAACCCCGCCCCCTTTTAAAAAACGGCTCTTTTGAACGGCTCTTTGAAAGGAACGGAGCCATAAGATCCGGCTCCCTTCAAAGAGCCATAATTCCCATCACTAATTCACTGACCCAAGAAGAGGAGGGTGAAGATGACAGTCAGCTGGTAGATGGCGTGTCCGAGGATGTTCTTCATCATGGTGCGGGAAACGAGCGGCTTGTTGCGTCCGTACGGTTCCCGGAGCAGCAGATCCTCGGTGGGCGGCTCGGTGGCCAGAGCGAGCGAGGCGAAGGTGTCCATGATGAGGTTCACCCACAACATCTGCACTGCCTTCAGAGGGGAGTCCTGGAGACACACACATGGATATGATGTATGAGGAAAATAATAATTACAGGTCGCCTATTATACTGTTTTTCATCAATATATTATAGGTCTCAGATATATACAAAACGTGTCTCTGAAGTGTTTGGCTCCAAACACCAAACAGATCATTGCAGCATCCCATAATCCCCTCTGTTTCAGCCCTGTTTCAAAAGTGCTGATTCTCTGTCCGTTACTTTAGATGAAAATAAGGAGCCACTCCCCACGCCCCTCTGAGAGAGATTTGGTTACAAAGAACACAATGGTGCTCTAGGAGGAGATTCAGGTGATAAGGTGGGGGGGGGGGGGTTACCTTGGTTGGTGATTGGCTAATGGTTACACAAGACAAAACATCTTTATGACATCATAAAGTGCCCAAAATCTGATCAGCTCATTTTCAGACAGGTTTTTATATAAATGGATCAGGACAAAAAGAGAGAGAGAATCTTTTTTCCTGAAGCTTTCAGAGTCTCTTTACACAGAGGGGACACATGTTGATGAAGAAGTGACATGAAAAAGTGGATTTTGCACAATAGGTGACCTTCAACCCGGATGATGATACTTGTTTTTCCGATGATAGATTGCTGTGTTGACTTTAGATTTGTGTTTTTGGTTTCATGTTACTGTAAGTATTGGTTGTGAGCAGCTGTGATTGACAGACCATCTATTTTTGAGTAAGGGGTTAAATAGGACTATCTTCTCCCTGCTCATTTCAATCATGGGCTACAAAGTCAAAATCTCTGAGCCAGGAGCCATTAGATGTTCTGGTTGCAGACGCTGTTGGACTATTAAGACTATCAAAGGCTTATGTTATTTCCAGAGGTGGGAAGTAGTGGAGTGCAAATACTTTGTTACTGTACTTAAGTACATTTTTCTGGTATCAGTACTTTACTCCACTACTTATCTTTCTGACGACTTTTTACTTTTACTTCTTACATTTTCCAAACAGGCTGGTTACTTTAGTTTGAATGTGTGTTTGGTGGCGTGATCATTATTATTTAGAGTCATTGCGTGCCTATTGATTTGAACACGATCCGTGTATCCATCATTTCCTGGTCTTCTCTAAAGAAGAGGGACCAATGAAAACGTTGTCATGTTGCCGTTGTTCAGCATGGAAACATTCATTAGCTAACAATGACATTATTGATCTATTAATATAAAGGGAGGTCAGGTACTCTTTAAAACAGCTGCTAGTTATGGGTACTTTTTACTGAAGTACATTTCAAAGCCCATACTTCTTTACTTTTACTTGAGTAAAGAAGTATGGTCAGTACTTCTACTTTCACCAGAGTATTTTTAAACACGAGTATCCGTACTTCTTCTTGAGTAAAGGATGTGTGTACTTTTTTTGCCATCTCTGGTTATTTCAGTGTTTTCAGTGTTTCTCACCTGGGTGATGCAGGCTCCGGTGAAGGCCACGGTGACGGCCACCACGTTGACGGTGAGCTGGAACTGCAGGAACTTGGAGATGCTGTCGTAGACGTTCCTGCCCCACATCACAGCCTTCACGATGCTGCTGAAGTTATCGTCTGTCAGGATGATGTCCGACGCCTCCTTTGCCACGTCCGTCCCCGCAATGCCCTGCACAACAAAGCAAGTGTTATAAAGTTATAATCCTTCCACTTAATCAGCCTCCCAGTACATATCCGGGCTGCTTAGTCTATTGAACTTTTTAAATCTCAGCTAAAAACTAAACTCTTTGCCCTGGCTTTTAGTACTAGTGTGTTTTTATATGTTTCTAGTTATTGTGCTTTTCATCATGTTTTTAATTATTGTTTTATTATTTCACTCCCATTGTGTTATTTTACATTGTTTGTATTGCCTGTACAGCACTTTGGTCCCCTGAGGTTGTTTTAAATGTGCTATATAAATGAATAAAGATTGAGATTGAGATTCTGAACCTGCCGCTGTCTGTTTGTACGTGAAGAATGATCTAAAACCATTAAAATGCTTTTCACACAACTCCGATTGGTCTAACCATCAGTGGATCCCATTGAGAAACAGTAAGGGGTGGATAGAGAAACTGTCCTTTCTGAGAGGAATGGAGAAACTAGTTGATAAAAATGTAAAAAAGCACAATCAATCGTCAAATTTGAGTCGATGGAATAAACAATAGATTCAGAACATGACCTGAAAAAAAAAAAAAACCTGGAATAACCTGAAGATCTGGGGGCGGAGCCACAGCAACCAGGACGTTCAAAGTTCTGCTGGACATTTGTTTGTTGATATTAAAGATTGTTCTCACTACTCGATGGGAAATGTTACAAAGTTTGCTAAAGGCAGCAGTTTGATGAAATCCTCACCATAGCGAAGCCGACGTCTGCTTTCTTGAGGGCGGGGCCGTCATTTGTTCCGTCTCCAGTTACAGCGACGACCTGACGCTTCTCCAGCACAGTGCTGTCGATGATACCTGAGAAATGACAGCAGAAACAAAAATGAGACACAAATTCATGGACCAAATCAGGACGATAGCTAATGTACTCTGACGGACCTTAAAAACACCTTAATGCCAGTTTTCTCCACTGTGATGAGCTGTTGATTTCTTGGTTTCATTTGATATCAGGGTTCCCATTTCATGCTTTGTTTTCTATACATTTTTACATAGGTTAAAAAAACATCTCTGCCTGTATGACTCTTTGACTCTCTGTGTCCCTCAGGTCTCTTTGTCCTCCTATAGTTACTAACCTTTGACCAGAGTGTGTTTGTCTGTCGGAGAAGATCTGGCGAGGACTCTCAGCTTTGGCCAAATCTTGTCGATACGCTCCTGCTCAATCTGTATAAAAAGAGAGAAGACATAAATATGAAGCATTGGTTGCAAAACATTTATTCATTTAAGTTTAGCAGACCAATTGTCCCCTAAAGCATGGAAAAACAGAACATTTATGTGGCAGGAAATAAACCAAAATTGACAAAAGTCTTCAACACAAAATCTTATATTTTAGAACTGACACAATCTGTATAGTGCCAGAAGGGTGGAGCTAGAAGACATGTAATAGGGTCTTTCAATCTGTACTATATTAAAATTTGATTTAGAAACCGACACGGACCTCTCCCTGCTCGTTGCGGATGCGTCGGTTGAACTCTTTGCCATCAATGCACAGGAAGTCGTCTCCAGGTTGGATGATGCCACATTTGGTGGCGATGGCGCGGGCGGTGTCGATGTTGTCTCCGGTCACCATGCGGACAGTGATCCCCGCCCGCTGGCACTTTCTGATCGCATCTGGGACCTGATGGGAACAACCAAAGAAACTTAGATTTAAAGAAACTTAAATGACAAAAACTGTTACTGTTGATAAACTCAGAATTCCAGATATTAGCACAGGTAGTAGTCAAACTTATTTCCTTTATCTGATAAGCTTAAACAACATTCATGCCATCATTTTACGAGTGAAAAATCTTCATTAAGTAATTAAAATAAAGTATATTTGTTGTGAATGCTGTGTCAACATTCACAACATATGTTCTTCATCGGGAAAATTATTATTCCCCCGCATTTTTTTGCCCCTTCTCTGCCACATTTTACATCGCAGAAACTCTGTTCGAACATTTAAACGTGCAGCTCAATTAGGACATGCCCGCTATTAATCTAGACATCTTTCATAATTCCAGAAATATTAACCATAATTCTTCAAAATGTTCCCCCATTGAGATAATTGTCAAACTCTTCAAACTTACACAACTTATGAACAGTTTGCCATAGTCTCTCGTTGGAAATATCATCGTACTCAGCACAGAGTTCGTGTTTCATCGGTGAAGCTTTGCTCCGCCCCATACTTTAGCCCCTCCCCTTTACATAACTTACATACAGCATTCCCACCGCAATCTCTTCAGGAATTGCATTCTCTAGTTTGTACTTTACCCTAGGTGAAGACTGGTGTTGAAGCCATTTTGCATTTCTATCTTATTCATATTTATAATTAAATATTATGAATGTTTTTGATTGATGCCGACTATCAATGTATTATTATGGTGGCGTCACATAGGCGTGGTTTTGGCCCTTTAATAGACGACAGGTGACAGGTTTTCACGATGAGTGGAAGGCAAACTATTTATTAACCGCACGATTGAGACCGCATGGTGAAATCTGGATGAGAAAATGTACCCAAGATACGCCGAATGGCTTTGAATCTTTTGTTTAAGAGTTTAGAGTTTTGTTTAGTATTTCGTCAGTTTTTCTTTAAAGGGGACCTATCATGCAAAATGCACTTTTGTACGTCTTTTATACATGAATATGTGACCCCGGTGTTCCAGGGAACTCACCAAGTGTCAGAAAACACAACCCTCTCTATTTTCCTCCATACCCAAATCTCTAAAAAAGGGGCTGCAACGGATCTGATAAAAACTGATCCAGATTTGAACACTGTCCTGACGTCAGGACGGTGGCGCTACGGCTATTGGGCCAACTCCACCAATCAGGAGGAGACAGCCACGGCCATTGCCGTTCGAAAGCGCTGGAGATGCTGTAGTACATATGCCAGGCCTGTAGATGGTGCTGTTCTCACTGAATCAGCCCTTGCAAAAACAGGGGTAAAAAAGTGCAAACTGAGCAAAATGAAGCATGGCTAAAATGCATGATCTGTTTGGTATTTTGAAAAAAAAAAAAGTATAAATATGCCTTATATAGGTATGGTCCTACACTATATTATTATAATATAGCATGATAGGTCCACTATAAATAAACGGCGATATCTGATCATTAATGTGGATGCGCGTAGATAACAACTGGTCTGACGTACCTCGGGTCGGACAGGGTCTTCGATGCCGACCACGCCGAGGCAGGTGAGTCCGGTGAGGATGTGCACCTCGTCTTCCCAGTCGGGCTCTCCCTCAGCAGCGGGGAAGTCTCTGTAGGCGAGGCAGATGGTCCTGAGGCCCTGCGACGCCATCGGCTCGATCACCTGCTTCACCATGTCTTCTCGGTTGCAAGATTTGAAGGGTTTGGCTGCGCCGGTAGTGGTCAGGATCTTACAGCACCTTTAACAACAGGAAGGAGTCATGAAATCATCATATAACTGAGCGCAGAGTTGTGTGAGCAGCGGTGTGGAAGAAGTACTCAGATTCGTTACTTAACTTGTTACAAGTAAAAGTCCTTAATTCGACATCTTACTTAAAGGTCCCCTATTATACTGTTTTTAATCAATAATCTATATACAGAGGGGACACATGTTTATGTATAAAATACATGAAAAAGTGGATTTTGCATAATAGGTGAACTTTAAGTAAAAATACAAAAGTATCTGCATCAAAAATATACCACCAAAAGTACTCCCAAACGTACTTCCTGAGCAGGATCTCAGAGGCGCCCTTGCTGAACATTCGATAGCTGCCATCGTGGTTCTTCAGCACGGTGCTCATGGACTTCCTCACAGAGTTGAAGGTGTAGACCTTGAACAGTTTCTCTTCTGGGATTTCGTTGCGGACGGCCTGGTAATCTCGGTTCAGGTCGAGGGAGAATCCCAGTAAGGCACATTCAGTCTTGTTTCCTATTTGGCGAGCCAGGCCGCCCTCCTTCTCTGGAGGCTGCAGGAAACAGCAGCAGAGAGGGGGTTACAGCACAGCAGGAGGTTCATTTATATCAGGGGTAGGCAAGTAAGTTTGGACTTGGGACAATTTTTTTCTGAGCCACTAGATGGCGGGCCAGAACATAATCAAAGGTTAATTTAAGTAATTGATTTTGCACACTAAAAGTAAGAGGACGCAGCGCCCCTGTTCCCCGGTTCAGAAAAAAATCTGATAAATTACAGCATATTTTACTTTGCAATTTATTTAATATATTATAACCTAAATTAATCAGTAACCAAGTATTTTAATCAAACTCAATTTATTTAATAGTTAAATAAGTACTTTAATTTACCTGGTTCCCCACAACCACACATCATATATGTGGAGGAAACTTCTGTGTAGCAATGCATGGAGTCACCGACTCAGGAAGGAGACACGGTGAGAGTTGGAGCTTTGATGTTAAACACTGATGGGTTTATTCAGAGTATTCGGCCGGAGGATTCACATCACAAATCAAAGAGTCAGAGGTTCCGACTTCACGGTAGAGTTGCCACGTCAATTCTGAAGAGCCTCTCTCTATGTTAGACCTTTTAACTGGTTCACAGAGAATCAACATCTCTGAAGGAGTAGACTAAATAGCTAGGAACACTGAGCCACCTGCGTCCGACACTCATGGCCTCAAAGATTTCACATCTTAGAGTTCACAAACACAGATAAAGAAGTGCCTCAGCGTTCTCACAACAAGTACCATTCGTGCCAGACAAGTTGACCGGTCACAAACTGGTGACAACAACACATATGGCACCAATGCCTTTCCTTAAAGGAGATAACAGACGTCAGAGTAGATCATAAAATGTCACAGAGCAAAAGGTTAGATATCTAGAATAATTATTCCTTAATAATATACATACATGCTTAAACATGTGCATGTATATGTTACCCGCTCTATCGAAATCAGTCGGAAGTCGCAACGGCTCATTTAAAAATAAACGTGTATTTGTGTAAAAAAATTGTATTTCGGGGTTTGGGTTTTTTGTTTGATTTTAAATGAACAAAGTCTTGGCTTTCAGAATATGAAACTTTTATTTCCAAAATCAAACGATAAATATATTTTTGAAGCTTGTGAAGGGAAGATGACAGGCACCTCTCACTCGCACTCTGCTGTTCCGCAGCACCGCTCTCCCTCCCTCCCGCTAAGTTATGAATGTAAGGCGTGTATAGTAATCATAACACGGCAGGGCCCGTGAGAGTTTGTTTTCATCTGATTTCAAATAAACAAAGTCTTGGCTTTCAGAATATTAAACTTGTTTCGGCAAATTCAACTGATAAATACAACTTTGAAGCTTGTAACGGCCTCCATGATCAAGCGGCTTCTCCGATTTTGTAGTCAATGTTTTGACTGAACTTTGTTACTGTTCACATATAAGTAAACATTACGTTGGAATGATTTAGTGAGCTGGTGTTATTTTTTTCAAACCACACACCGCATGTTGGGTAGATTCTCTATTCGGACATTATAGCCTATATGTGCGACTGTCGGTCCGATATTGTAAAAATTGAATAAAAAAAAATAAAATGTATATATTTTTTATTTTCAAATTTCCAGGCCAAATATTATTGCTGGCGGGCCAACAATGGCCCACGGGACTCCTGTTGCAGACCCATGATTTATATCATGACAAATCTTTATCTTGTGTGGGAATCAAACTCATAAATGCAGCAGCACAGGACCAAAACACAGATTTAAACAAACAGAAAACAGATATGTTTAATGTCAAGGACCTTAGATAGAAAGAAGCCATTCTGGAGATTAGGCTGTTGTAACTTAAGGACAGGGGGTCCAACTGGTATTCTTTAGTAATGGGTTAACAATGGAACATTTAAAACTGTCTGCAAAAGGCCAGACCAAATATAATGAAAGTATTGCTATAAAAACATTACCAGCAGTGGAAAATACTTGAACAGCTTAGTAGGGATAATATCTAGGATACAGGAGGAGGGGTTGATTTGGGATACTATACTCTCTGACACTGAAAATGCAATGGGTTGAAATGGGGTAAAAGAATAAGAATTAAGATGGAAATGGAAAAAATGCAAGGGCCAGGGCTGGATCTTTGGACATGATATTCTCCCCCTTGTTCACAAAACAATTGAGAATTTTTTTGGACGGCTCACTAACAGATAGAGGCATGCAACATCATCAGGGGTTAAAAAACGTTGACAAAGATGCAGTATAAGTATTAAAAAAACGGAATAAATAGTATAATATAAAAAAAGTATTGTGCACTATGAAGAGTGTTTCAAGTACTTTCACCTTTTATACTCATTGGTCAAAATACGGTAATATTGCACTATTTAATTTCTACTCTGTTTCTTCTTGCACTATTATTATTATAATTAGTTCTATTGTTTTATGTCCTATATATACACACACAAAAATGAACCGTTGACTTTAATAAAAATGTATTATGTACGTATTTCACATAAATGTATTAGGTTAGTTCAAAGCAATTATATTAAGTTTATCATTTGGTTTAACTTAAAGGGGACCTATTATGCAAAATGCACTTTTTGATGTCTTTTATACATAAATATGTGTCCCCAGTGTGGCGGGGAACTCACGCAGCGTCAGAAAATAAAACCCTTTCTCTTTTCCTCCGTACCCAAACCTGTTAAGCTCGAAAATGACATGCCCAAAACAAATGACTACAACTTAACTTCTAAAAGGGTTATATGAATAATTTCTTTTTATCAAAGCAAGGTTACATCTGTGAGTTGGATGTAGAAGTGTCAGAATCAATATAGATGTTTTTTATTTTAAAGAAAATTCAGATTTTACATAGTAAAAAAACTGTAAATTATAGTGTCCGTCCAAAAATTCTTTTTTACAGATAGTGAAAACTGTTGTGCACCGACAGAAATGCTAGAGAGATGCATGTTATTTACGTTTGCTTTCTCTCATTCCAGGCTTCCTGATTATTTTCACCTGTGTCTCCTGTGCTCATCAATGTCAGCCCCGCCCCTGATTGGTCCCACCTGTGTCTAGTTACCCTGTGCTTATATTCCCCTGTCTCCCAAGTGTTCTTTGTCAGTTCGTATTGTCTCTTGCTATGGTCAGGTCTATGCTCTTTGTACTCTTGTAAAGTTTGATTCCTCACTACGTGAGCGCTTTCATTTTGTTCCTCTATTTTTGTCATCTCGGTTAGAGATTTGATAGTTACCTTTTTTGTTGTTCATTGCTGTATTTCGGAAAATAAAGTATCTTACTAATACTTTACCTCTGTCTCCCGGGTCGTGCAATTGGGTCCTACATCCTAAGTGTCTGAGTTCGTAACAGAACGAACTGACCATTATGGACCCAGCCGACCCAAGAACGCTTCACGCAGCGCTGTCAGCACAGGGCGTGAAGATCTTTCATCACGAGGAACAGCTGGGCCTAGTCAACCAGGAAATGCAAGAACTAAGAGGACGCCAGGCCGGGATTCAGGAAGCATTATCCACACAGATGCAACAACTGGCTGTCCAAATGAATCATTTTTTCACTCACCAACAGACTGCTCCTCCGGTGACGTCATCCACAACTGAGAGGTTGCCTGTCAATGCTCCAGCTGATTTCCCAAGTCAGGCTGTTTCTTCCCCTTTACGGCTGGCTCTTCCGGAGAGATTTTCCGGAGATTCTTCTAATTGCAGAGCCTTTTTGGTACAGTGCGATCTGCATTTTCAACACAACCCAGGAGCCTTTTCATCGGACCATGGTAAAGTGGCGTTTATTGTGTCTCATTTAACGGGAAGAGCTGCAGCCTGGGCTACTGCAGAATGGTCAAGAGAAACTGAACTATGTCACTCATTGACCGATTTCATAGAGACTATGAGTCGTATTTTTGACCACTCATCGCCTGCTACAGAGGCCAGCAGAAAACTTTTTCATATACGCCAGCTCAACCGCCAGGTGGTTGATTACGCCATCGAGTTTCGCACAGCAGCAGCGGACAGCGGATGGAATGTTCCGGCTCTTCGTGACGCCTTCATGACGGGACTTTCGGAACCGATAAAAGACCAGCTGGCTCCACTGGAGACACCCCGGGATCTGGAATCTCTCATCGCCGTGGCCATCCGGATCGATAACCGTCTTCGGGAAAGAGAGAGGGAGCGTCGACGCAACCGAGACGTTATTCCCAGCTCCCAGAATGCATCTTGGTGGGTCGCGCCGCCAGCCGAGGATGTCCAGCCCATGTTACCACACCGTCAGAGGATTACACTTCCGAATGACTCCGGGGAACCCATGCAGCTGGGAAGAACCAGGCTTTCTCTGGAGGAGAGGCAGCGCCGTCTACGGGAGGGTTGTTGTTTCTACTGCGGCCAGTCGGATCATCAACTCGCTTCATGCCCGGGAAAAGATCGTGCTCACCAGTCAAAAGGAGGGCGCTGGTGAGCAAGTTTCCCGCAGACTTTCCTCCTCGACCTGTTACGCAGGTAAACATTTGTATTAACAATCAAACCATTGACCAGGGTGTGTTAATAGACTCAGGGGCTGACGAAAGTCTTATGGACTGGGGCGTAGTAAATCAGCTAGAAATAAAGACTGTTCCGCTATCTCATCCTATTAATGCCAGTGCCTTAGACGGCCGCTTGTTGTTCACAGTCACCCATTGCACTGAGCCCATTCAGATTACTGTGAATAAGGACCATACCGAGAGCATGCAATTCCATATTTTTGAGTCGGCTCAGCACCCGATTATTTTGGGGTTTCCATGGCTAAAGATCCACAATCCTCACATTGACTGGCGTTCAGGGAAAATTAAGGAATGGGGAGAGGATTGTATGGGCAGGTGTAAACTTTCACAACCTGTTAATGCACCAACAGACTCTAGTAAAATCATTATAGATCACCCCGACTATCCTGATCTACAGAAGGTACCTTCCTGTTACCATGATTTAAAGGAAGCCTTTAACAAATCCAAAGCCATGTCGCTACCTCCTCACCGAGATTTTGACTGTCCCATTGATCTCTTACCGGGAGCCCCCATTCCCAAGGGGAAACTTTATTCGATTTCGAGACCTGAGAGAGCAGCAATGGACGAATACATTTCCTCTTCACTCAAATCAGGAATTATCCGTCCTTCATCTTCTCCAGCCGGAGCGGGATTTTTCTTTGTGGGAAAGAAAGACGGGTCTCTGAGACCTTGCATAGACTACAGTCCACTAAATGACATTACGGTGAAGAACCGCTATCCTCTGCCACTCATGACATCTGCCTTTGAACTACTTCAAACTGCCAAAATATTCACCAAGTTAGATTTAAGAAATGCATATCACTTGGTTAGAATAAGAAAAGGGGATGAGTGGAAGACAGGATTCAACACTCAGAGTGGTCACTATGAGTATCTAGTAATGCCCTTTGGACTATGCAATGCACCGGCTGTGTTTCAAGCTCTTGTGAATGAGGTTTTACGGGAATCTTTGAATATTTCAGTGTTTGTGTATCTGGATGATATTCTGATTTTCTCCCCAGACACTAAGTCTCATGTTAACCATGTCCGTCAGGTTTTGCAGAAACTGCTAGAGAATCAGTTATATGTCAAGGCAGAGAAGTGTGAGTTCCACACAAAAGAGGTATCCTTCTTAGGATACATAATCTCACCTAATCATATGCAAATGGATCCGGCTAAAATCAGTGCAGTATCCCAGTGGCCTACACCAGACTCCAGGAAGAAGGTCCAACAGTTTCTAGGGTTTGCTAACTTCTATAGGAAGTTATTAGGAATTTCAGTTCTGTTGCTGCCCCTCTACATGTTCTGACTTCTCCTAAGGTTCCTTTCAAGTGGACTCCCCAGGCGGACTTCGCTTTCCAACGTCTCAGAGAGAGATTCACATCAGCCCCCATACTCACCATTCCAGATCCCCAGCGCCAGTTTATGGTCGAGGTTGATGCTTCCAATGAGGGAATTGGAGGAGTACTGTCTCAACGTTCTGCAGAAGACAACAAGATGCATCCATGTGCTTACCTGTCGCGGAAACTGACAACGGCAGAGCGGAATTACGACGTGGGGAACAAGGAACTGTTAGCTGTAAAAGCTGCCCTCGAGGAATGGAGACACTGGTTAGAGGGTGCAGAGCAGCCGTTTTTAGTCTGGACAGATCACAAGAATCTGGAATATATAAGAAAGGCTAAGCGTCTCAACTCCCGTCAGGCCAGGTGGACACTATTCTTTAGTAGGTTCAATTTCACCCTCTCTTTTCGTCCCGGGTCTCAGAATCAAAAACCCGATGCTTTGTCTCGTCTTTATGATCCGGAACCACTTGCGGTAGAGCCCAAGACCATCCTTCCACTTAACCGTGTGATCGGAGCCTTTTCCTGGCAAGTGGAGTCGGACGTAAAAAAGGCGAATGTCAAGAATCCAGCACCTAGCGAGTGTCCCAACAATCTGCTGTTTGTTCCTGAGGCTCTTCACTCCAAGGTCATCCACTGGGCTCACTCATCTGTGCTTTCGTGCCATCCGGGGGTAACAAGGACAATGTTCAGGATACAACAACGTTTCTGGTGGCCAGCCATGAAGAAAGATGTGGCAGAGTACGTAGCGGCTTGTCCGGTGTGTGCGTGTAATAAGACCTCATCACAAGTCAAGATGGGCTTGCTCCAGCCCCTGCCGATTCCCCAACGTCCTTGGTCACACATTTCAATGGATTTTGTGACAGGATTTCCTTCATCCAGAGGCAAGACTACGGTCCTAACAGTGGTGGATCGATTTTCAAAGATGGCTCACTTCATCCCATTGACCAAGCTTCCCTCTGCCAAAGTCACCGCAGAGGTCATGATGAATCACATATTCAGGATCCATGGATTCCCTGATGACATTGTTTCCGACAGGGGTCCACAATTCATTTCCGTTTTCTGGAAGGAGTTTTGTCGACTCATAGGTGCCACCGTCAGCTTGTCATCAGGATATCATCCTCAGTCAAATGGACAGTCAGAGCGTCTGAACCAGGAACTAGAGACTACGCTACGTTGTCTCGTCTCCCGGAACCAGACTACCTGGAGTGACCACCTCACATGGGTCGAGTTTGCCCACAATACTCTTCCTACGGCAGCCACAGGTCTCTCTCCATTCCATTGTGTCAATGGTTTCCAGCCTCCATTTTTCCCTAACAACGAGGAAGAGGTGAGGGTTCCATCGGCTCATGCCATGATCAGACGTTGTCGACGAGTTTGGGCTGGTGCTCGCCAGGCTCTTCTCCGAAGTTCAGCTCGGATGAAGGCTGTTGCAGACGTCCATCGCAGGGTCGCTCCCTCCTACAGACCAGGCCAAAATGTTTGGCTTTCCACTAAGGACTTACCACTCCATGTCGCCTCAAAGAAACTGGCTCCGAGATTTGTGGGTCCTTTCCCGGTGTCCAGAGTCATCAACCCGGTGTCTGTACGCTTGCAACTCCCCAGAACTATGAGAGTACATCCGACGTTTCACGTCAGTAAAATCAAGCCGGTGTGCGAGAGCACACTTGTTCCCGCCTCCAAGCCCCCTCCACCGCCCGAGTTCTTTGAAGGGGGTGAGGTTTACAAGGTCCGTAAGCTACTGGAGGTCCGTAATAGGGGGAGGGGGGAAGCAATTCCTGGTAGACTGGAAGGGTTACGGTCCTGAGGCTAGAAGCTGGGTAGCTGCGTCATTTATCGTAGACAAGACGCTTATCCACGATTTTTACAATCAGCCTGGGCCATCAGGAGTTGGCCCTAGAGGGGGGGGTACTGTTGTGCACCGACAGAAATGCTAGAGAGATGCATGTTATTTACGTTTGCTTTCTCTCATTCCAGGCTTCCTGATTATTTTCACCTGTGTCTCCTGTGCTCATCAATGTCAGCCCCGCCCCTGATTGGTCCCACCTGTGTCTAGTTACCCTGTGCTTATATTCCCCTGTCTCCCAAGTGTTCTTTGTCAGTTCGTATTGTCTCTTGCTATGGTCAGGTCTATGCTCTTTGTACTCTTGTAAAGTTTGATTCCTCACTACGTGAGCGCTTTCATTTTGTTCCTCTATTTTTGTCATCTCGGTTAGAGATTTGATAGTTACCTTTTTTGTTGTTCATTGCTGTATTTCGGAAAATAAAGTATCTTACTAATACTTTACCTCTGTCTCCCGGGTCGTGCAATTGGGTCCTACATCCTAAGTGTCTGAGTTCGTAACAAAAACTACCCTTGGATGATGGGTTAGTAGACTAAAAGCTTTAGGAATCCAAAGTACTTGTATTAAGATTGATGCAAAACAAGTGACATTTAACCTTTTTAGAGAGGTTTAGCCAAAACCTCCCCACCTCTGAGGTGATTTGGGTGAAAATGTTTTTTTTTCCATATCTCTGGCCCCCCTTGCTCGATTTTGATGGTTGACACCTCTTTCTGACCGTTAGAGCCAATAGAATCGAAGGGGGAGGCCCCCACACACACACGTTGTGAAGAGAAAAGGTGGGGGCTGCGCGCATGTAATTTTGCATCAGAGTGGACCGATTTCTCGCTCTGACATTTGGAAACGAAAAAGCAGTTTTATTGCTTATGGATTATCAGAAATAATTTCAAAGAGTACACAAACACATAGGATTAACCCATGGATTAACTGCAGCATCGTTTTTTTATCGTTTTAATGCCATTGAAGACCAGTTTTGACCAAGGTAAGCCAGAGGCTGAGTGTTAGCATTGTGGGGTTTTTTTGGATATTTTTTTTAAAAAATCAGTTAGCTGAGTTTCTTCCCGTTACATGGATATAAAACATTCATAGTTTATTAAATATTAAGATTCCTTAGACGTTGTTTCCTGCAAATGACGCGTTTATCCGCCCGGTACCGGGCGGATGGTGCGTAACAGGTTAAAAACGAGCGGATACAGATTTGCTGCCGATATGACGTCAAATCGGCAGTGGACCCACAGAAAGTTGCTATCAGAAACAATGCCTGACGTGTTTTGGACGTAATCTCGTCTTTGTTTACATTAGCAAGCCTCGCTAACACTCGGAGCTAACCTGTACTGGAGAGCACATGTGTTTAAAAAGCAGGAAATAAAAAAAGGAACTCACCTTGTGATAAACCCGCAAGAGAAAAAGCATTTGAGCTCCATACTGTTTCAGAAATAATCCTTGATTCGGTTTAGAACAGGATGGCGTTTTATCACAGCAGAATTGAACTTTATCTCCGGTAGAATTCTGATCAGGCATTAGCTCCGCCTCCTCTTTTTTTTTTTTTTCAAGCTAAGGACCCAAAATCCGCGTTTCTCTAACAGGGCTGCAAAAGAGGGGTATGAGCAGTATGAGGCATGGCTACAATGGGTGAACTGTTTGGTATTTTAAGCAAAACACTTCACAGACATGTTTTGTATAGGTATGGCCCTACAATATATTTTTCCAATATAGCATAATAGGTCCACTTTAAAGTAGTTGGTTTCGACTAACCTAATACAGTCAATAGAGTGTGACATTTGTTGAAATAATATATACTTAATTAAAGTCAACGGTTCAGTTTTTCAGTGTATTTATGTTGCATTGTTGGAGGAGCCTCAGACTTAAAAGTTCCCTTGCCATAACTACACTGTAGCTACTGTGCATACGAGAATAAAGCCTTTGCATCTTGAGTCTTTAATTGAATATAAGCTATTAGCTGTTGAAAGTGTGTTGGACAGAACTTAAACCCTAAAAGCTACACCTGTTGGTATCATGTATGCATGTGCTGTGATCCTTGCAGTGATCAGATGAGTCCTGAGCTGTGGCTGCTCTCCAAACCAACCCGCTCTCTCAGCCAAATGCTTAACTCTCATGGCGCTTCCTGAACGGCCGGCTATTTTTAACCGCTCACCATAATCTTGGTGGTGTAGGCGCAGTTGACCCCTATTCCCTGGATGAGCAGGTCCATGGCTGATGCCGGGATGTCTTTCGGATCCGGCAACCTTTTGTAATATTGTCCCGCGATGTAGGCCTGCACCACTGTCATGCGGTTCATAGTGAGCGTGCCGGTCTTGTCGGAGCAAATGGCCGTAGCGTTGCCCATCGTCTCGCAAGCGTCCAGGTGGCGGACCAGGTTGTTGTCCTTCATCATTTTCTGGAATAAACAAGAAACGCAGCATTACTTAGAAGTCCCTTATTATACTGTTTTTTATCAATATATTATAGGTCTCAGATATATACAAAACATGTCTCTGAAGTGTTTTGCTGAAATACCAAACAGATCATTGCAGCATCCCATAATCCCCTCTGTTTCAGCCCTGTTTCCAAAGTGCTGATTCTCTGTCTGTTACTTTAGATGAAAATAAGGAGCCCCTCCCCACGCCCCTCTGAGAGAGATTTGGTTAAAAAGAACACAATGGTGCTCTAGGAGGAGATTCAGGTGATAAGGTGGGGGGGGGTTACCTTGGTTGCTGATTGGCTAATGGTTACACAAGCCAAAACATCGTTATGACATCAAGTGGCCAAAATCTGATCAGCTCATTTTCAGACAGGTTTTTATATAAATGGATCAGGACAAAAAGAGAGAGAATCTTTGTTCCTGAAACTTTCAGAATATCTTTACACAGAGGGGACACATGTTTAAAAGACATGAAAACGTGGATTTTGCATAATAGGTGACCTTTAAATTAGAGTGCTTTGTTCTTAAAGGTAGGGTAGGTAAGTTTGAGAAACCGGCTCGAGATACACTTTTTGTTATATTCCATGGAATGCTCTTAACATCCCGATAGAAATGAATATCTTAAGTGCTTTGACAAATCCATACAAAAATTTCATCTGGGGAAGCCGTAATACTGTAAAAAGTACGACCAATCATTTTAGCCGGCCCGGCTAAAATAACTGGATGGCCTACCTGCCTGTCAGCCTTCCATCTGTGCACAAACTTATCTCGTGCCCTCATTGGTCATGTGCGCGTTCGTGTGTGTTGGAGGAGGGGCTCTGTAAGGAAGTGGCAGATTTTCTCCGGTTGTGTATTTTCAAATTCTAGCGATCTCGAGCCGGTTTCTCAAACTTACCTATACCTTTAATGTACTCAAAGCATTTACAGTATGAACAATGTTCTTATCCAGGATAGTGTGAATGGGGTCAGACGGGCCCATTAGTAGCCTTCTTTCCAAAGTGGCCATTGCTCCAAGCACGAAGAGCCAAAAAACATTCTGTGTGCTAAAAATGACATTACATTTTTACAAATTCATATAGAAAATAACAGTACGTGGGTTCAAATCCAGTTCGAGGAACCTGCAGGCCAAGTCCTCCCCTTGGTCTCCCCCTTTAATACAGTTTCTATCAATAAATGTACTCTCTGGTCCATCAACCTACTTTCCAAAGTGGTCATTGCTCCAACCACGAAGAGCCAAAGACCATTCTGGGTGCTACTGAGTGCTAGAAATTACGTTAAAATGGCATTAGAACTTTAAAACTGTAGAGCGTTTTTTTACAAAATCATATAAAACATAAAAGTACGTGGGTTAAAATCTGGCTCGAGGAACTTACAGGCCAAGTCCTTTAATACTGGTTCTATCACTAAAGGCACTCTTTGGTCCATCAGCGACAAACCTCATTGGGAGTTCTTGACGCTACAAGTCTTTTGAGCAGTGACAATATGTCGTGATATATAAGTGACGTTATACACTAACACACCTACTTTTCTAGGTGGTCACTGCTCCAAAACAATTCTGTGTGCTACTAAAATTACGTTAAAATGGCATTAGCACTATAAAACTGTAGAAAGTTTTTACAAAATCGTATATAAAATAACAGTACGTGGGTTAAAATCTGGCTCAAGGAACCCAGGTCCACCACTTGGTCTCCCCCTTCAACACCGTTTCTATCACTAAAGGCACTCTCTGGTCCATCAGAGAGTGCCTTTGTTGTTTTTGTCATGCCTTTATCAGAATATCCCAGTTTTTAAATCCATTTTATTATCAAATACTCTCTGTTCTTCTAGCCCTGGTTGTGTTGTATTTTTGTTGAATATTCTCAGGTATTTCATATTGAATATTCTACAGTGATTTAACTCAAAGTTTTTTCCAAACCTCATTGGGAGTTCTTGACACTACAAGTCTTTTGAGCGGTGCCAATAGGTCGTGATATATAAGTGATGTTATATACTAACACACCTTGACTGAGTAGGCCAGGGAGATGGTGACGGCCAGAGGAAGACCTTCAGGCACGGCCACCACCAGCACCGTCACGCCGATGATGAAGAACTTGACGAAGAACTGAACGTAGACGGGAACACACTCGCTGGTCCACGTGACGCCCTGAATCCAGAAGGTGTCGATCAGGAAGCGAGTGATGAGGATGACGACAGTGATGGACGACATGAACAGACCTGAAGACAGAAAGACAAAGAGAGACAGTGAAAGTTAGTTCAGAATCAGGATCGGTTGTATTACCAAGTAGGGTTACACATACGAGGAATTTGCTTTGGTGTAGATGGCGCATATAAAAGATATAAACCTGATCATAAGCACAACACATGCTGAGCACAGTAAGGAGAAGTTAGGATTACAGCTGTACAAGAGAGCTATCAAGGTTTTTGACAGAAAGCCAAATTCATGCCACCACTGTACCATCCTTGAAAAACACAATTTCTTGAGTTTTGACAATTTTAAGTATTTTGAAAGTATGTGTTTTTTTATAAATGTTTACATGGACTGGCCCCCCCTCCCTTAGGGGAATTCATCCACAGAAAACACACTGGACGCTGCACTAGGTCAGAAACCAGAGGAGACTGTGAAGTCCACCGCAGACGGACCACTTTTGGACAAAATGTCCTCTCCATTAAAGGCAGCTCATTGTGGAATAGCCTCCCAACTGAGATACGGGATTGTCCCACTCTCAATAGTTTTCATTTACACTTGTAAGCATTATTTTGTTTTAAAGTGTTCATCAATGTGCACTGTCCCGGTTCAAATAAACGATGAAATGAAAATGATTGTCTCTATGTCAATGCCTAGAGATGACACTGAGAGTGTAAGTAAAAATAAAAAGCCTGTTGTCCTCATAGACTCAGAGTAATCAAGGAAGTGTTTTCTACGGTCCACAAAAAGGACAAACCCTTGGAGAGAGTGTGAAGTCACTGTTCTTATCCTAACTATCATGGATCTACAAAAAGGCAACCTCTTTGAGTGTGTATTATAAGACAATAAGGGGTCAAAAAGTATATATGTGTAGGCTCTATGTGTCACATACAGAAATATAATAACAATATGAAGTCATAGCAAATCCTTAATCTCATATTTAACTATTTGCTAGTTGTGTAAGGCAAGGCAAGGCAAGTTTATTTATATAGCACCTTTCAACACAAGGCAATTCAAAGTGCTTTACAAAAAATGAAAGACATTACGAAAATGGCATTTAAAATCAGTCATTATTATGTAGTAGGTGCTTAACCCTAAAACGGTTTCTGTATCCTGGGGGATACATTTATTTGACAAGCTGTGTCCGTGTGTAAAATAGGTCTAATAACAGTGTAATTAAGGTGTAATATGGGTCTAATAACAGGGTAATATAGGTGTAATAACAGAGTAATATGGCTGTAATAATGGTGTAACATGAGTGTAATAACAGAGTAATATGGGTGTAAAACGGATGTAATAAAAGGGTCACATGGGCGTAATAAGGATGTATTATTGTGCCATCAGTGTAATAGGTTTGTAATAACCATGTAATATGGGAGTTATAACAATGTAATTACAGTGTAATATGGGTCTAATAACAGTGTAACTGTGGTGTAATAACAGAGTAATATGGGTGTAATATGGGTGTAATAACACATGTCAAACTAAATCAACTCGCATCATGAAAATGAAATTAGCCCTAGCACATTACAAGGGGCCCTAATATAAAAAAGCTCTGAAGGAGAGGAATAACTATACAAGTCCTGTTCAAAATGAATTAAACCCATATGTGGCATCATCATCTTTACAACCAAAGTGAAATGGATTGCTTCATTGATGAAGAGTACTATGATACTGACGCTCAGTTGATTCATCAGATTGGTATCGTACCTGCTTTTCCGATCTGCACAGCCAGTTTGGTCAGCTTCCCCTGGAGGACGGACTTCTCCTTTTTGAGGTTTTTCTTCTTCTCCGGTTCTCCATCATCGTTGAGCGGCTGCATCTCCACCGGGCCTCCATCCTTTTTTTTTCCTAAAGAAAACAAGGGAATTAAACACACTTCAAGATACGATTACATTTTTTTCCTCCATTATAAAAACATATATAATCGACAAATAGTTAACTGAGCCAATTAAGACAGATATGTATTCTTGTAATAGACTTTAACAACTTGAAGGTTACATTATATTAGGATCAAATGTACCCGTCTCTAGAAAACAGTAGATGTGAAGTGTTGTTCTTGATTTACAGGGACTTTGCAAAAACTAAGCAGCTCACTAATCACAGTTAGAGTCGTCGTTTACAAAAAAGAATGCCACCAAAGAAGAATTGGAGTTTTATTTTCCCTGCTGATAAAGAATATGGTTGAATAAAGTTACAGCAGTTCCTCTTTCTCCCGCAGAGAGGGACGTTTGTCCTGAGGCTGTGTATTTATAACTCTTCACCTCACAGAAGGGTCCTTCGTTCAGTATGTGACTACAAACAGAGTTCAATCTGTCAGGCAGTGGGAGGGTGCACGGGCCGGATTAGAAGAAGCCCTGGAGAGTGAGGGTATCTGCAGGTGTGTGTGTTTGTTTCTCTGTGTGTGAGAGCATGCTGATCCCATCTCAGTAATGAGTTTATTAGGGGACAGGCAGGCAGGAGAAGAAAGCAGCTGCCGAGCTTAAGGCCGATAATCTGTTTTGTCCTAATCACCAGCAACAGAGTCAGGAGCACCTGCTGCTGCTCAGAGGGACACACATTGCACCATGTGGGAGAACCAGGAAGACTGGACAGGGACCTGGAACCAGGAGTCTGCCTTAGATCAGACATCCACTCAGTCATAAACTACACTACCTCACAGAACTAAAGCAGCTTTGGGTTGCTCACCTTTCTTTGCTTTCTCCTCTTTTTTACCTGTAAGAGAAAAACATGCAACAGTTAGTGGTTTTTGGCGAAAGGTGCTTTTTTTGCCGGCACGCAACGGCTAGGACGTTAGTAAGTAAATAAATACGGTAGGCGCTAAAACAAGTTAAAAGACATGATGTAGACAAAAAGCTTGTGATAACTTTTGATCCTCATGGTCTTTACATGATACTGACCACATTTAAAGTCGATCCGAATAAAACTGTAGGAGTTAGCTCAAATATGGGGCTAAAAAAGTGCAAGAAATGGCCAGGTCTTGTACATCAAATTAAAATGGCCGACTTCCTGTTGGGTTTACAGTATGTCTCCAAGAGGGTTTCTTGTGCATCTCACCATCCTACATTTGCCTACCAAATGTCAGACTTGTAGGTGAAAGTACAATGAGGAGCTGCTTGTTAGCAAATTTGTACAGGGTGCTATACTGGAGAGACATTTCACTTGCATCAATTATGAAACCCCAAAAATATCAAATTGTTCACAAGTCCTGACAAGTGTGCAAAACATCTCCGTCTTGAATTGCTCTTGTATAGTTTCATTGTTAACCCCTAACAGTTTGATAAACACAGAGTGGTTGGAGTGAAATCAGAGCTTCACAGGTTCAGGTGATATTTACCAGTTGTATTTTGTCTGTAGTTCTCAGATTTTATATTGCTCCTCTTAACGAGTCACCAGAACTATGAGGAGAACTTGTTGACAGTCTTATTAAACCGATCCCTTTATTCTCTGAACTTACTTTTCTTGTCTTTCCTCTCCTTCTTTTTCTTCTCCTTCTTTTCTTTCTCAGCCTTCTCGTCCACATCACTGTCTTCACTAGCGCCGAGCAGCGTGAAGATGATCCCAGTCTGAGAGTTTTCCCCCACAGCCGTGACCAGCATCTTACCAGAGCCCTCCATCACATGGGTACCTGGGAGAGAGATGAAGGCGAATCACAATTACTTCCGTTAATATTGAGATAGACATTATAAACACGATTATTACATGGCTAAGTTGAATACTCGATTCTGATTGGTCAATTTGGACACTTCAGAGGTTGTTAATAAGCAATAACACACCGCTGCTAAGCAAAATAATGAACATTGCTAAGGACGATCAAGAGAGAAGGAAAGATGTTAAAAGACAGAGCATTGGACGATGCGTTGGAAGATGACAGACAGGAAGTAAACACTAAAGGGAACAGTAGAAGAAGACAGGCAGGAAGTAAACACTAAAGGGAACAGCAGAAGAACACAGACAGGAAGTAAACACTACAGGGAACAGCAGAAGAAGACAGACAGGAAGTAAACACTAAAGGGAACAGTAGAAGAAGACAGACAGGAAGTAAACACTAAAGGGAACAGCAGAAGAAGACAGACAGACAGGAAGTAAACACTACAGGGAACAGCAGAAGAAGACAGACAGGAAGTAAACACTACAGGGAACAGCAGATGAAGACAGACAGACAGGAAGTAAACACTAACGGGAACAGCAGAAGAAGACAGACAGACAGGAAGTAAACACTAACGGGAACAGCAGAAGAAGACAGACAGGAAGTAAACACTACAGGGAACAGCAGATGAAGACAGACAGGAAGTAAACACTAAAGGGAACAGCAGAAGAAGACAGACAGACAGGAAGTAAACACTACAGGGAACAGCAGAAGAAGACAGACAGGAAGTAAACACTAACGGGAACAGCAGAAGAAGACAGACAGACAGGAAGTAAACACTAACGGGAACACAGTATGGGCTCTGGCAGTGTTTAAGGACTTGTTAGTGGAAAATAAACGTGAATAGACTTTGACAGTTACAGAAAACCTTGATACTGTAAGTGACGCTGTCATTTAAAGTTACGTTGTTGTTGTCCCATTTTCAATTAATATTGGGAGTCAAATATTGCACTATTTCACTATTTCACTTTTTTAAACTATTTTTCTTTTTGTATTTACTATTTACTATTTACTTGCACTATATTTTTATGTTTATCTGTGTTATTGTGTTGCACTGTTGGAGAAGCCTGTGACCTAAGATTTTCATCGGCATAACTACAATGTAGCTATGTTCGTATGACAAAATAAAGAACCTCGAACCTTGAACCTTGAAATAGTTTGTTTATTTAGTATGTGACCGTGTAATAAGCGGGATAATGCACTTACTCTCTGACTTTGAACAAATCTTGCATTTATGAAGAATATTTTGTGGCCTACAAAGTCAAATGCATCAATCTGGTGAGTGTAAAATTAAGAGGATACTGTACATTCATGAAAAATGTTCTGTTCTAGTAAAAACTGAATTATGAACTAATTGGTTGAATCAATATGAATGTCTGCTATTTCTGAGGTTTCTTCAATGTCAATGTCCCTTATTGAAGCAAGGCGAGAAACAACAGGCGGTGTGATATGCCGTACACATTGTAAAGACCACTGTGTTATTTAGCAAACTGACTTGACTTGAAATAATTCAGATCTTCATTACCTGACAGCAACATGGGGTCCTTGTCGACGCTCTTCTTCACGTGGTCCGACTCTCCGGTCAGAGAGCTCTCGTCAATCTTCAGATCGTTGCCCTGAATCAGGATGCCGTCAGTCGGCAGGAGGTCACCTGGAACCGCAAAACACACACAGGTACACTGTAACAACAGCTCTCCTTCATCACGTCTCTGTGTTACAACATTAAGTCTGTCACATGAATACAGATGGAGGAAAACAACCAACAATGAAATATTCCACTTTTAAATAGTGATGTTGAGATTTAAATACAAATAACATTTTTCAATATAACTTCCAGCCGATGATGAGCTGTACTATAGCTGATGCGTTTGGTTCTCTCCAACACATTCTCACTCCCGACTCAATACAGATGTCAGTATTCTGAGACCCTACTCTCCCCCTCACTGACGGCAAAAAAGTCCGATATAATACATTTAAAATAAAGAAGTAAAAAGTGTGGCTTGATATTGAGTAAGAAAAAGGTTGATAAACGCTGTGAGAATGGGTCTGCGGAGAGCATTTCTCCATGATCTCAACTGGTCTATTTCCAACGTTCAGGGAGCTCTATGCAAGTCTATGGGACTCCCTGATAGTTGGAAATCGACGCTAAAGGGCCCCCCACTGAGTTTGATGGTGACGCCAAAGGATCCTGACATAACGTCACTATAGGACGAGTTGGGAGTGAGAAGGTGTTGCTTGAAATTACTTTCTGCAGCGTTCTATACTCAAAAAACACATTTTCTTTAAACATGCCAATGTTCTGCTGAAAGAAGGCTCTATGATGAATCGAGAAAATCACTGCGGTTCAGTTTTTTTTTGTATTGATTTATTCTTCTGTACAACACTCTCTTACATTTTGGCTATATGGTCTGTTTTGGTTATAATTGTGGTTTAAATATTGCACGCCTTCAAGTGTAGATCAACTATGTATGGCTTGTCAATTGATGTACAATAGTAGAGACTAAGCTGAACACTATTAGCTCTGAACTGTTGAACATTTGTAACTTGTACCACATTTATTTTCTATGAGTAAAAAAGGGGAAAGCAATCCAGCAGAAATGGGCTTAGGGCACTGCAGCATCAACAAGGTCACTTTGGAAAACCCTTTGGTCATTTTAATTGGTTGTGTTATTTTTAAGTCTATGAATAGAAATAACCTTTCCTGTGTTTTTTTATATAACAAAAATCCTTGTACTTAGATTGAAAGGGTCATTTTGTATTTTGTAATACCAGGAACATGTAAACAGAAAGATAAATGAATGAACTCAGACACCCTTGAATAAGATCTTCAGCTATTAAGATGCAGCTCTGAGATTATACACGATTTAAAGTCTCAGCATTTAGACGAAAAACAACAACTGGAGTTATTCTTTGTTTTGTTCACTACTTTACACCACTGGCTGTACTATAGCCACTATGCATTATGATCTCTCACCATATTTGACTTGTGCGACGTCCCCTACGACGATCTCTGACACCAGGATCTGGAGCATCTGCCCCCCTCGCACCACGGTGAACTTCTGCTCCTGCTCGATGCGGTTCTGGAGGCCTCGAAACTGCTTCTCTTTGCTCCAGTCGTTGAAGGCGGTCACCAGGACCACGCAGACCACCGACAGCAGGATGGCGGCGCCCTCGATCCAGCCGGCCTCCGCCTCGCCGTCCTCGTCCACGCCGCCGGCCGCACTGCCGCAGTCTGAACAGAGACAACGAGAGGCTGGAGTTTAGTTTTCTGTGTCGACCTTAGAGTCATGAACTCTGCTTTTTTAACCATATCTCAAAGGACTCAAAATTGATCTTTGAAGCAAATTGTGAAGCTGTGTGCAAAAAGGAGCTCCAGCCTTTGTTTTGTCTTAGGAAACTGTCTTATGTTAACTGTTGGGAAAATACTGAATGTACTCTTCAATATCAGAGTCCACATGATAACAAAGGTATCCCAACTGTAGCTGTGTACATGACAGGATGTATGATTACCTAGAAGAGCATCAGGACTGTTTGAGGCATATGATAGCTATGTGATTAACATGATGATTCAGCCTCTATGGAGATAGACATATCACAAGCATGATCATTTCTGACGTGGAGCTAATCTGAAGTAAACATTGAATACTGCTTTCTATTCCTCCATCTTGTGACTGTGTAACTCCCTCTCTTGGATATCAGCATGTGAAGGACACTCTTCAGGAACTAGTTGATGCTCTGTATGTGAGGACTACTTCCATTCTGGAGAGGATCACAAATACATGGATCCTGAGATTGAAGATCAAGCCGGTGACGAGTGATTATTAACATTTTTAATATTCAGAAAAAGTCCGAATTTTGAGATTTTGAGAAAAAGTCCGAATTTTGAGAAAAAGTCCGAATTTTGAGAAAAAGTCCGAATTTTATTATTAACTTTCTGGATTGCTCAGGTTGGTAGTAGTTGTTTTTAAATGTTGTTAGATGTGATGGAGCATCTGACCTTCCTGTGCACGAGGATTCAAGACCAACTGACTTTAGGAGGGGTGAGATACTTCTGCTTTGATGTTAAAATCTCAGCTAACTCTTAGAGCAGGGATGCCAAACTTATTTTGGTTCAGGGGCAACATACAGCCAGATCTGATCTCAAGTGGGCTGGAACAACGGCTTTGGCAACAGCAACAACCTGCTTCAAAGTTGTAAATAGCTGGTTTTTGAACGCTGTGAGATGCCTACACACAGGTTCAAAATACAAGTAATCGAAAGTAACTTATCTGAAGATGTAAAGGTTTCATCGGAGTGTTTAAAATCCAGACTCACTCTGTCTTTCGGCGTTGGGTGGATTGTAGAAAGAAAGGCCTAGAGAAATGATGGCTGCCACCTCCAGGATGATGAGTGTGACATCCTGCAAGGCTTCCCATACTAACTGCAAAAAGGTTTTTGGCTTTTTAGGAGGGATGAGGTTCTGTCCAAACTCCTCTTTCCTTCTGTCGATGTCCTCCGACGTCCCGTCCAAACCTGCGGGAGGAGACACAGAGACATTACATTACATTACATGTTACTTGTTAGACACTTTTATCCAAAGCGACTTACATACTCAATACTGTGGACAATCCCCACAGGAGCAATTTGAGGTGAAGTATCTTGCCCAGGGAGACAATTACATGCTGACTGCAGTGGGGTTTGAACCTGTGCTCCCCTGATCTGAACACCTACGCACTTGTCTACTGCGCCACACGCCTCTGACATCATCAGAGACATGTCCTCCTGTGAGCCTCGTTCACACCGTTAGACCAGGTTCATTTAACAACTGTTGATCCCAGATAACCTACTTTAATCAGAGGTGGAAGAAGTACTCAGATCTTGTACTTGAGTAAAAGTAGAAGTACCAGAGTGTAGCAATACTCTGTTACAGTAAAAGACCTGCAATCAAAATGTTACTCAAGTAAAAGTAGCTAAGGTATTGGCATCAAAATATACTTAAAGTACCAAATCAAAAATAACTCATTATCCAAAGTGGCCATTTTGGGAATAATATATATTATATGTCCGTAGTACAGTGATGCATTCACGTGGCTTTCATTCTCTCATCCATAATAAAACATACAGTACATTAAACTGTGTGGATTTAAAAGTATGATATTTCCTAAAATATAATGGAGTAGCATAAAATGAAAATACTCTGGTATCTCAAAAAAGTACTTAAGTAGAACTTGAGTATTGAATACATTTACTTTCCACCGTGTGTAAATGGGCACACAGTTACTTAGCACAACTATTAGCAACAGTTGCTCATCATTTAGCAAGGCCTTGTCAGATAACGCTATAGCATAAAGTTGAATTTAGGGATAGTGGTAGATAGTGGTGGTCTAATGGATAGTGAGGTGGGCTGAAGATTGGAAGGTTGTGAGTTCAAATCCCGCCAGGAACACCACCACTAGTGTGCCCTTGAGTAAGGCACTTAGTCCTTAGTTACTCCAGGGAGAATGTCCCTGCAATTGGTAAAAGTCGCTTTGGATAAAAGCGTCAGCTAAATGAAAATGAAATGTAATGAATTTGAATAAGTTCAGTGTTGTCTTTTAAAATATAATAATAATATAATACTTTATTTATGTAGCCCCTTTCATGCAAGGTGCAGCCCAAAGTGCTTTACAGAGCCAGATCAAATACATACAAACAATAACAATGAGTGAACATAAATAGTAAGAAACATAATTAAAAACAACACAGAAAGAGTTAGATCACAAAACCGTAAAACAGTAACAGTGATACCACAAAATGACCCCAAATCAAAAGCCACATCAAAAAGGTAGGTCTTTAATTGACTTTTAACAATTCAAAGGGGGTTTGCTAAGATCCAAGGGGCCATAAAAGCAGAAGGCAGCCTCCCCAGATTTCTTGTGTAATACTTTTGGTACTTCTAAAAGGATTCTTGCAAAGATGGAGGGTTACGTTAAGCCTTGTAAATCATTAAAAGCACTTTCAAATCAACTCTGAAAGACACCGGTAACCAGTGCAGTGATGCCAGCAGCGGGGAAATGTGATCCATGTTTGGTTTGTTTGTTAAAATCTTGCCCGCAGAATTCTGAATGAATTGCAATTCAAGATATTTAAAACAATAAAAATGGAATTTCAACAGTCCAAGCGTTAAGTAATAGTGTCTGGCAATGTTATTCAGGTGGAAAAATGTATTTCTTGCCACCTTGACACACGATAAACCAACATGACGCGTGGTTTATCCTGTCTCTCAGCAGTGGTGTGTTGTTGTAGATGTGTTTCCTCCGAGGAGCAGGAGGACATGTTGGGACTCGCTCAGATCCCTCGGGACTCCCTGACTCAGCAACTGAAACTCAGAGAGCGAGCCCTCTGCTTTCAGGTGAGTCTGATTTCACTGTAAACTAAGTGAAATATTGGACAAGTTTAAACTAAAACTATTATTTAGAAACCGAATCGTTAATGGTTCTGAGCAGGACCTGTGAACTCATACTTGTCATTTTTTGTCATTGTAAAAGTTATTTCTTTTTTGGTTGTTTTGTACAAAAAAAAGTATTTGTTTACAACATGACGAACATGACGCTGATGACAACGACATAATCTTTTATTTTCAAGACAAATGTACGCTAGAGGGGGACCAGAAAAGTTTTTAAGCTTCTTCTTGCGCCTTTTGAATATGACGGAGACTATTTGAGAATTTCTTCTTTTTTTTTTTACCTTGAACGTATTTCTTTCTGTTTTTTTGTTTTGCATCTCTTTGTTATAAGTATTATTATTATTATTATGAAGAAAAAAAAATTCTTTCTGACCTTTTCAATAAATTGACTAATAATAATAAATGTCCCCCTGCTGTCCCCAGACGCACAGAGCAGTAAAGCAGAGTGATGGATTTTCCAGTTGTCCAGCTGCTGCTGACATTTCACCTCTGTGTGTCAGCAGGAGTCCAAACACTCTGAGTGTTTACTGAGTGTGAACCAGACAGACACACGGAGTGAATTAATGATGACGAGGACTAAATGTCAAGGGGCAGAGACTCAGAGTGAGAGACACAACGTCCACTGTCTGCAGAGGTGGGAAGTAGTGGAGTACAAATACTTCGTTACTGTACTTAAGTACTGTACATGTTTCTGGTATCAGTACTTTACTCCACTACTTATTTTTCTGATGACTTTTTACTTTGACTTTTAACATGTTGAACACAAATACCTGTACTTTCTACTTCTTACATGTTGAACCCAAATATCTGTACTTTCTACTTCTTACATGTTGAACCCAAATATCTGTACTTTCTACTTCTTACATGTTGAACCCAAATACCTGTACTTTCTACTTCTTACATTTTGAACACAAATACCTGTACTTTCTACTTCTTACATGTTGAACACAAATACCTGTACTTTCTACTTCTTACATGTTGAACCCAAATATCTGTACTTTCTACTTCTTACATGTTGAACCCAAATATCTGTACTTTCTACTTCTTACATGTTGAACCCAAATACCTGTACTTTCTACTTCTTACATTTTGAACACAAATACCTGTACTTTCTACTTCTTACATGTTGAACCCAAATACCTGTACTTTCTACTTCTGACATGTTGAACACAAATACCTGTACTTTCTACTTCTTACATTTTGAACACAAATACCTGTACTTTCTACTTCTGACATGTTGAACCCAAATATCTGTACTTTCTACTTCTTACATGTTGAACCCAAATATCTGTACTTTCTACTTCTTACATTTTGAACACAAATACCTGTACTTTCTACTTCTTACATGTTGAACCCAAATATCTGTACTTTCTACTTCTTACATGTTGAACCCAAATATCTGTACTTTCTACTTCTGACATGTTGAACACAAATACCTGTACTTTCTACTTCTTACATGTTGAACCCAAATATCTGTACTTTCTACTTTTTACATGTTGAACCCAAATATCTGTACTTTCTACTTCTTACATGTTGAACCCAAATACCTGTACTTTCTACTTCTTACATGTTGAACACAAATACCTGTACTTTCTACTTCTTACATGTTGAACCCAAATACCTGTACTTTCTACTTCTTACATGTTGAACACAAATACCTGTACTTTCTACTTCTTACATGTTGAACACAAATACCTGTACTTTCTACTTCTTACATGTTGAACACAAATACCTGTACTTTCTACTTCTCACATTTCCCAAACAGGCTGGTTCCTTTAGTTTGAATGTGGCGTGATCATTATTATTTAGAGTCATTGCGTGCCTATTGATTTGAACACGATCCGTGTATCCATCATTTCCTGGTCTTCTCTAAAGAAGAGGGACCAATGAAAACGTTGTCATGTTGCCGTTGTTCAGCATGGAAACATTCATTAGCTAACAATGAACATTGTTAATAGAACATTATTGTTCTATTAATATAAAGGGAGGTCAGGTACTCTTTAAAACAGCTGCTAGTTATGGGTACTTTTTACTGAAGGACATTTCAAAGCCCTCTTTACTTTGACTTAAGAAGTTTAGTCAATACTTCTACTTTCACCAGAGTATTTTTAAACACGAGTATCTGCACTTCTACTTGAGTAAAGGATGTGTGTACTTTGGCCATCTCTGGCTGTCTGTAGGTCGGCACGAGACACACTGTGAAGAGGCTAATCCTGGGTTTTAAACTTTCCAAAGCCACAGGAGGTGACCGTGTCTCAACTCACGTTGCCAAAAAGTGCGCATATAGACATGGTGTTTAATTCCGCTTGTTAATATTATTACACGGCTTAGTTGAATACTCAATTATGATTGGTCAATTTGGATATCTCAGAGGTTGTTAATATTCGACAAAGCCTGTTAAATAAATGTATACCCCAGGATACTGAAACCATTTAAGGGTTAAAATAGTTGTTGACATTTCAAGTTTTCCTTTTACAACAATAACAGAGAAACATCCACACAAAAAACAGCACCAAACAGTCATTGCTAATAATATTTAAGTACAGGCTTCTTTCGCCTAAGCTTGTTAAAGAGGCATACTTAAGCCTTTGTTTTTGTGATATAATATTGCTGTTGTGCGACGAAACAAATCAATGATGGTGTTTATATTGACATTTCTCATGAAATAAAAAAAAATGTAATCAAAATCAGCCCTGAACCTCGCAAGGCCAATGAGTTTAGGACTTATCAATCTAGTGAAATGTATGTAATAAAGTATGTTAATGCATTTCATGAGTCCTGCCTCACACAACCACACCAGCACCCCACCTGTTCTGCTTAATGAGGTCCCTATCAGAATCAATACCAATCATAACTCATTGATTAAATGATCGGTGCGTCCCTCATTAAAGACTCACAGCAACACCAATAGTTAAATGTCAACCTCCTGAAGCCTTTTCAGTCAAACGTTGTACAACATTACTAACACCGCCTCGGAAACAGCAAGATAAATCATATTGTGCTTGCTGCAGTCAATCCTCTATTCAAATTATCTTAATTTAAATTCATTATTTACAGACGGGAAAATACTTAGTTTGTCTCATATGGTCCTGAAGCTGAGAGACAACAGAGCAGAGGTGGGAGATAACTAAGTACATTTACTCAAGTACTGTACTTAAAGGTCACCTATTATGCAAAATCCACTTCTTCATGTCTCTTCTACATCAACATGTGTCCCCTCTTCTTCATGTCTCTTCTACATCAACATGTGTCCCCTCTTCTTCATGTCTCTTCTACATCAACATGTGTCCCCTCTTCTTCATGTCTCTTCTACATCAACATGTGTCCCCTCTTCTTCATGTCTCTTCTACATCACCATGTGTCCCCTCTTCTTCATGTCTCTTCTACATCAACATGTGTCCCCTCTTCTTCATGTCTCTTCTACATCAACATGTGTCCCCTCTTCTTCATGTCTTTTCTACATCAACATGTGTCCCCTCTTCTTCATGTCTCTTCTACATCAACATGTGTCCCCTCTTCTTCATGTCTCTTCTACATCAACATGTGTTCCCTCTTCTTCATGTCTCTTCTACATCAACATGTGTCCCCTCTTCTCCATGTCTCTTCTACATCAACATGTGTCCCCTATTCTTCATGTCTCTTCTACATCACCATGTGTCCCCTCTTCTTCATGTCTCTTCTACATCAACATGTGTCCCCTCTTCTTCATGTCTCTTCTACATCAACATGTGTCCCATCTTCTTCATGTCTCTTCTACATCAACATGTGTCCCCTCTTCTTCATGTCTCTTCTACATCAACATGTGTCCCATCTTCTTCATGTCTCTTCTACATCAACATGTGTCCCCTCTTCCTTATGTCTATTCTACATCAACATGTGTCCCCTCTTCTTCATGTCTCTTCTACATCAACATGTGTCCCCTCTTCTTCATGTCTCTTCTACATCAACATGTGTCCCCTCTTCTTCATGTCTCTTCTACATCAACATGTGTCCCCTCTTCTTCATGTCTCTTCTACATCAACATGT
The DNA here is from genome assembly GCF_902827165.1 of Trematomus bernacchii. Classification (NCBI taxonomy): domain Eukaryota; kingdom Metazoa; phylum Chordata; class Actinopteri; order Perciformes; family Nototheniidae; genus Trematomus; species Trematomus bernacchii. The sequence goes on from NW_022987514.1 coordinate 150,122, forward strand.
GTCCCCTCTTCTTCATGTCTCTTCTTCATCAACATGTGTCCCCTCTGTGTAAAGAGACTCTGAAAGCTTCAGGAACAAAGATTCTCTTTCTTTTTGTCCTGATCCATTTTTATAAAAACCTGTCTGAAAATGAGCTGATCAGATTTTGGCCACTTTATGATGTCATAACGATGTTTTGGCTTCTACTTTACTTGAGTATTTCCGTTTTATGCTACTTTGTACTTGTTCTACTTCAGAACTCTGTTTGTCTACAGCAGTAAAATGCGACTTGATGCAACAATATTATCTATAAATGTCACATATATAAATATAATTATAAGCACAATAATGTCTTCTACTTTTTATACTTTACTTACATTTTGCTGATAATACTTTTGTACGTAAGATTTTGAATGCACACTAAAAATATTGAAAACGTCGACTTTAATTAAATGTATTATGTCAACATATTACACATAATTGTATTTGGTACATTTAAATAAAAAAACATGAAGTTCAATATAATAGTATTGCTTTCAACAAGCTTAATACAGTTATGTGACATTTGTTGACATAATACATTTACTTAAAGGGGACCTATCATGCAAAATGCACTTTTGTACGTCTTTTATACATGAATATGTGTCCCCGGTGTTCCAGGGAACTCACCAAGTGTCAGAAAACACAACCCTCTCTATTTTCCTCCATACCCAAATCTCTAAAAAAGGGGCTACAACGGATCTGATAAAAAAAAATCCTGACGTCAGGACGGTGGCGCTACGGCTATTGGGCCAACTCCACCAATCAGGAGGAGACAGCCACGGCCATTGCCGTTCGAAAGCGCTGGAGACGCTGTAGTACATATGCCAGGCCTGTAGATGGTGCTGTTCTCACAGAATCAACCCTTGCAAAAACAGAGCTAAAAAATGTCAAACTGAGCAAAATGAGGCATGGCTAAAATGCATGATCTGTTTGGTATTTTGAAAGAAAAAAATTATAAATATGCCTTATATAGGTATGGTCCTACACTATATTATTATAATATAGCATGATAGGTCCACTTTAAAGTCAACGTTTTCAATACTTTTAGTGTGCTTTCAAAGTCAACGTTTCAGCCTTACAGTGCAGGACTTGTAATGCAGTATTTTGACCATAATGTTTTGGTACTTTTACTCTAGAAAAGCATCTGAATACTTCTTCCACCTCTCAGGGTTAACAGAGGCTGCAGGTCATAGAGACTCTGACCCTCAATGAGTCAACAGTCCTGTGAGCCAGACTGACCTCAGGGAGTCCTACTGCGATCCTGTGTGTGTGTGTGTGTGTGTGTGTGTGTGTGTGTGTGTGTGTGTGTGTGTGTGTGTGTGTGTGTGTGTGTGTGTGTGTGTGTGTGTGTGTGGTGTGTGTGTGTGTGTGTGTGTGTGTGTGTGTGTGTGTGTGTGTGGTGGTCGTTGCCCCGCGAGGGATGTAAATGGAAGAAAAACAAACATGCTAACCAGTGGTGTAACTAAGGACTGTATTTCAGTACATTGGCACATTTTTTCCTACTTTGTACTTCTACTCACCACAATTCAGAGGTACATGTTGTACTTTTACTCCACTGCATGTATTTAATACCTTTAGTTACTTCACAGATCTGGATTAATGATGTGAAATCTAATCAAGTGTTAAATCAGACTTTAGTTCCACCTGGAGTAAATTCACAAGCTACCCTGCAGTATACAAAGTCATTCAAACTAGCTGCACCTTTACCAGCTTTGAGAACACTTTCATGATCAATCATTATAAAACATATCATATATATTATTCTGAAATGGACCAATCTGCACAATGACTACTTTTACTGTCGCTACTTTCACTATATTTTGATGAGAATACTTTTCTACTTTTACTTGAGTAACATTTTGAACGCAGGACTTTTACTGTAACAGAGTATTCCTACACTCTGGTACTTCTACTTTTACTCAAGTACAACATCTGAGTACTTCTACTTTTACTCAAGTACAAGATCTGAGTACTTCTACTTTTACTCAAGTACAAGATCTGAGTACTTCTACTTTTACTCAAGTACAAGATCTGAGTACTTCTACTTTTACTCAAGTACAAGATCTGAGTACTTCTGCTTTTACTCAAGAACAAGTACAAGACCTGAGTACTTCTACTTTTACTCAAGTACAAGATCTGAGTACTTCTGCTTTTACTCAAGTACAAGTACAAGATCTGAGTACTTCTACTTTTACTCAAGTACAAGATCTGAGTACTTCTACTTTTACTCAAGTACAAGATCTGAGTACTTCTGCTTTTACTCAAGTACAAGTACAAGATCTGAGTACTTCTCCCACCTCTGGTGCTAACCCACATTCGATCTCCCTGATGTGCCACCACTGAGATTATGATAGAAGATTGTCTGCTTTACATTTTAAAATATAGCTGACTGAACCTACTTTAAAAATTACTACTTCCACACTTTTACATAAGTATAAGATCTGAGTACATCTTCCACCACTGATAAAAGTCCAAAAACCTCAGCAATGCAAGCAAGAGGATTTTGTCTTTGACTCTTGGTGTGGGAGATAAATGATGCATGGATACGCCAACGTTTTGTTAGCACTCAGTTAGCATAAACCTTTATTTATTTTTAAATAACACTCCTCGTTTTCCGCCTAGATCTTCTCTTTGTAAGGGCATTTATATTTCGCGCATACTTTATTCATTTTGGATGCAAAACAACTGACAGATGAGGAAACGCTGATTGAAGGCTGCTGCTGCTATAGACGCTATCCTCCAAAGATGGCAGCGACAGCCCAGAATGCACCACACCATATATTCCCTCTACACACAAACTTAACACCAACAACTTGCAATATAATTTGGGGCAATACCTCCCCTAGTTAACTGAATGAATGGAAGGTTTAACAAAAGAAAACCATACGCGTCATATCTTAAATGTCACCTATTATGCAAAGTCCACTTCTTCATGTCTCCTCTACATAAACATGTGTCCCCTCTTCTTCATGTCTCTTCTACATCAACATGTGTCCCCTCTTCTTCATGTCTCTTCTACATCAGCATGTGTCCCCTCTTCTTCATGTCTCCTCTACATCAACATGTGTCCCCTCTTCTTCATGTCTATTCTACATCAACATGTGTCCCCTCTTCTTCATGTCTCTTCTACATCAACATGTGTCCCCTCTTCTTCATGTCTCTTCTACATCAGCATGTGTCCCCTCTTCTTCATGTCTCCTCTACATCAACATGTGTCCCCTCTTCTTCATGTCTATTCTACATCAACATGTGTCCCCTCTTCTTCATGTCTCTTCTACATCAACATGTGTCCCCTCTTCTTCATGTCTATTCTACATCAACATGTGTCCCCTCTTCTTCATGTCTCTTCTACATCAACATGTGTCCCCTCTTCTTCATGTCTCTTCTACATCAGCATGTGTCCCCTCTTCTTCATGTCTCCTCTACATCAACATGTGTCCCCTCTTCTTCATGTCTATTCTACATCAACATGTGTCCCCTCTTCTTCATGTCTCTTCTACATCAACATGTGTCCCCTCTTCTTCATGTCTCTTCTACATCAGCATGTGTCCCCTCTTCTTCATGTCTCCTCTACATCAACATGTGTCCCCTCTTCTTCATGTCTATTCTACATCAACATGTGTCCCCTCTTCTTCATGTCTCTTCTACATCAACATGTGTCCCCTCTTCTTCATGTCTATTCTACATCAACATGTGTCCCCTCTTCTTCATGTCTCTTCTACATCAACATGTGTCCCCTCTTCTTCATGTCTATTCTACATCAACATGTGTCCCCTCTTCTTCATGTCTCTTCTACATCAACATGTGTCCCCTCTTCTTCATGTCTATTCTACATCAACATGTGTCCCCTCTTCTTCATGTCTCTTCTACATCAACATGTGTCCCCTCTTCTTCATGTCTCTTCTACATCAACATGTGTCCCCTCTTCTTCATGTCTCTTCTACATCAGCATGTGTCCCCTCTTCTTCATGTCTCCTCTACATCAACATGTGTCCCCTCTTCTTCATGTCTATTCTACATCAACATGTGTCCCCTCTTCTTCATGTCTCTTCTACATCAACATGTGTCCCCTCTTCTTCATGTCTATTCTACATCAACATGTGTCCCCTCTTCTTCATGTCTCTTCTACATCAACATGTGTCCCCTCTTCTTCATGTCTATTCTACATCAACATGTGTCCCCTCTTCTTCATGTCTCTTCTACATCAACATGTGTCCCCTCTTCTTCATGTCTCTTCTACATCAGCATGTGTCCCCTCTTCTTCATGTCTCCTCTACATCAACATGTGTCCCCTCTTCTTCATGTCTATTCTACATCAACATGTGTCCCCTCTTCTTCATGTCTCTTCTACATCAACATGTGTCCCCTCTTCTTCATGTCTATTCTACATCAACATGTGTCCCCTCTTCTTCATGTCTCTTCTACATCAACATGTGTCCCCTCTTCTTCATGTCTATTCTACATCAACATGTGTCCCCTCTTCTTCATGTCTCTTCTACATCAACATGTGTCCCCTCTTCTTCATGTCTCTTCTACATCAACATGTGTCCCCTCTTCTTCATGTCTCTTCTACATCAGCATGTGTCCCCTCTTCTTCATGTCTCCTCTACATCAACATGTGTCCCCTCTTCTTCATGTCTATTCTACATCAACATGTGTCCCCTCTTCTTCATGTCTCTTCTACATCAACATGTGTCCCCTCTTCTTCATGTCTCTTCTACATCAACATGTGTCCCCTCTGTGTAAAGAGACTCTGAAAGATTCAGGAACAAAGATTCTCTCTCTTTTTGTCCTGATCCATTTCTATAAAAACCTGTCTGAAAATGAGCTGATCAGATTTTGGCCACTTTGTGATGTCATAACGATGTTATCACCTGAATCTCCTCCTAGAGCACCATTGAGTTCTTTTTAACCAAATCTCTCTCAGAGGGGCGTGGGGAGTGGCTCCTTATTTTCATCTAAAGTAACAGACAGAGAATCAGCACTTTTGAAACAGGGCTGAAACAGAGGGGATTAAGGGATGCTGCAATGATCTGTTTGGTGTTTCAGCCAATCAGAGACATGTTCTGTATATATCTGAGACCTATAATATATTCAGGAAAATCAGTATAATAGGGGACCTTTAAAAAAAGAAACACAGATGCATATCTTCTCAGCATATTTACCATCGATAGGTGACGTCCTCAGTCTGGCACACAGTCCGTTAACGTCTCCGTAGCTCTCCTTGATCCTGGTGAGAGACTCCTCTCCTCTCAGCTCCATGACGGAGCGCAGCTCCTGCAAAGTGCAGCTGAACTCCGCCTCGTGGTTTGTCTCGCCACGCCGCCCATGTTTGGACCCCCGAAAAGAGTTGGTGGCCATGTCTGCTTCCTCTGGGACTCTTCAGAGGCCTCCCAATAAATAACACAGACTCAGTATTCAGCCTGAGGTGCAGATCTGGCCTGACAGGGACTCTGTGACTGCAGAGGGAGAGACAGAAGAGGTCATTTCAGACATCTTATGAGAAAACAGATCAGTAAAACAAATACAGAAGTATCACCACAGAAAGGGGCCTGATTGGCTTCAGCAGTTAGGACTGGTCACATGACACCAAAGTCATTTCCTTACATTTGTTTCTGATAAAGTGTGGTTTACACTCTAATCCTCATCTTAGATCATTTCAAGTAAAATAAGAACTGCTTGTGAAAATAAAATACATAACGGGGAACTGTGTGCTTCACAACGAACAGACTCTGAGTGTAGAGTATTGTGCTCCGTTGTAACTCTGTTAATACACCCATATTGCACCATTATTATATCCATGTTTCATCCAAGTTAGGCTGTTATAACACCCATATAACACTGTTATTACACCCCTTTTACACCAATATTACACTGTTATTACACCCCTTTTACACATTATTATACCCATGGTACACCATTATGACATCTACTACACCCATATTATACCCGTGTTGCCCCTATGTTACACTGTTTTTACGCCGAAATGACATTGTTTTTAGATTCATATAGTTTAAAAGAAATCAGCTAAAAACCTAATTGTTGATGCACAACGAACAGACTCTGAGTGTAGAGCGTGTTGTGCCTGCTGGTGTGTGAATGGAAAGCCTTTACTGTATGTCTGTTCCTCAAAGTTGTGACCTCTGTGCTTCAACTGTAATCTGTGTCAATCAGTCAGCCGAGGCTTAATCTGAGCGAGAGAGAAGCAGCCTGTTCAAGAAAAGACCTGCAGCGAGGTGAGCAGGCTGAACACAGATCAACTGGGCAAACTGGAGGATAGTATTTGCTCTTTCTCGCTGCACAAAGCTTCTTTACTGAATCCAACCAACAGTCAAGTTACTAATTTTTTTAATATTACACCCATATGACACTGTTATTACCCCCATATTACACATTAATACACTCCTATTTTACCCCTGTTACACCATTATTACACCCGTAATACCACCCTTATACCCTTGTAACAGCAACATTACACTCTTACTACACTGTTATTACACCCATATTACACTGCTATCAGACCCAAATTACACCCATGTAACACCAATATTACACAGTAATTACACTGTTATTAGAGCCATATTACACCCATGTAACACCAATATTTCATCCATATTACACAGTAATTACGCTGTTATTACACCAATTTTACACATGGAGTCAACCGGTGAAATAACCCTTACCCCCAGGATACAGAAACCTTTGAATGGTTACATTAGAGAGGGTGCAACAGGATCATTTATAGGTTTTTAATTCTCTTTTGATTAGTTAACAACAAGCTAGTCATCCCAGCAGCACGCAAGCTATACCTGTAATCAACAGTTGAATAGACTTAACAACCGGTCATACACAATGAGGAAACATATACACCTGTCAGAGCTATAATCCTCTCTGATATAAACACTATTGTCCCTTCATTACTTCAGTTCTGCGGAGAAGAAGAGCGTTACTTACAGAAACTTCCCCCATCGCCTCCTGTTAGCAGCAGCAGGTATTAGTGGCAGTCTGATTACTCTGAGCAGCGTCACACTCACAGCTCCAGAAACAGCCCATAACCCGGCCACAGATCCTCCAGGACCACAAATTGTACTCCCAAAATCAGCCTTTTTTTGTTCAGAAATTCTGTATGACCTTCAGCAAGCTCACAGCGACAAGCAGCGCTCCATCGGAGGAAAAACACAGGAGCCGGCTAAATGATTATCTGAGGAAAGCCTCGCTTAATCTAATTAGACAATCTGTGGCTTCAGTGAGCTCCAGAGAGACTGTGGCTGCAGCTCCTCCTGCTGAGCAGAACACACCACGTCTACACACACACACACACACACACACACACACACACACACACACACACACACACACACACACACACACACACAACACACACACACACACACACACACACACACATACACACACACACACACACACACACACACACACACACACACACACATACCATGTATACACCACTTCAGGGGACATTACATTGACTTACATGCATTTCCTGGAGACTTATCTTAACCATAACCAACACATGCCTAACCCTAACCCTTACCCTTAACCTTACCCTAACACTTGACCTTTACCCTTACCCTAACCAAGTCTTCACCCTAAAATTAATGATGATCATGGGGACCACACACACACACACACACACACACACACACACACACACACACACACACACACACACACACACACACACACATCAATCAATCAAAGTTTATGTAGCCCAATATCACACATTTTACTTTTGTCTCTCACATCGGACATGGACAAACTCCCAATGAAACCCCACAGCGAAAGGGGGGAAATGGAAGAAACCTCTGACAGTTGAGCAGCCTAACTGGGGGCTATAAGCTTTATAAAAAAGGAAAGTCTTAAGCCTACTCTTATGGGTGTCTGCCGCCCGAATACAAACTGGAAACCGGTCCCACAGAAGAGGGGCTTGATAGCAAAATGTTCTGGTTCCCATTGGAGTTTTAGAGACCCAATGGGACCTTATTTTGCAAAAGATCACATTTGTAATATAACTGCTGACGTGTAAGACTGTGAAAATACTTTTAAAATAAAGAAACACTCACGATTTGCGAGAGTTATATCATAACGTTCTGTCTTGGTGAAGCTATGGCTGGAATCTTTTTACTGTTTTCTGAGCGGTTTCATATAACATCAATGTTACTTAATACCACTCACTGTGAGTTTCTTCACTTAGAAAGTTACATTTTAAATTAATCAATATGTCATTTGCAATTCAAGGCACAAGTCAAACATCTTGTTGTTGACTAGTGTACATATTTTTTCTGAAATAATTTCCCACAGGGGAAACCGTATAGTTGCCTCTTTACAACTCGTCCAAACAGACTTGAGGATAAGACGTAATGACAGAGAGCACAACAAGGTGGGCAACAAGTGGAAAACCCTCAAGCAACTAGTTGGCATCCCTAGCAACCAACAAGACACAGCCTAGCAACCCTCTTAATGGAATATCGATCCTGTACACACACACACACACACACACACACACACACACACACACACACACACACACACACACACACACACACACACACACACACACGCACACACACACACACACACACACACACACACACACACACACACACGCACACACACACACACACACACAACTCTTGAACACTTCCCTTCCCCCACTCTGAGCAGCAGTGATGCTGTCTGATGTCAGGTGGCACACAAACACACACGTGACCGTCACACACACGCACACACAGGTGGATTACAGCACATAGAGACACAGGAGGATTAACTGAATACACACACACACACACACAGGTTGCTATCCCTGTTTCACTTTTGCACGGTAGTGTGATCACACCGAACTTTGACCCCTGCCTTAAAACTCTAAAGACGCACATGGAAAAAATGGAGACCTGACCCAAGGTTTTGGGACCCAAGCTGACCCAAAACCATGACTGAATTTCTGTTGTTTAATCAACAATAGCATGTGACAATTCAGGTCTGAAGGTAAACAAAACAGTTTCAGCTCAAATAGATATAATCATTTCATAAATCATTCTGGGTGAACTGGTTTAGTCAATACTGGGCAAGTTGGCCTGCTGGGATCAGCTTACTATTCCGTGTGTGTGTGTGTGTGGTGTGTGTATGTGTGTGTGTGTGTGTGTGTGTGTGTGTGTGTGTGTGTGTGTGTGTGTGTGTGTGTGTGTGTGTGTGTGTGTGTGTGTGTGTGTGTGTGTGTGTTGCCACCCAGTGGTCACTTATAGTCAACTCGCTGCACACACTGGCCACCTTCATCTATAAAAGACACACATGTTTTTATCCCAATGGTTAGAACAGATTTGAGGGGGGGGGGGGGGGGTCTGTTGTGAAAATAGAGATGAATCTTTCAGAAAGACTCTGACAGGAAGTGCTAGTAAACATCAAAGAGAGGGGCAGATATTCATAAATCCAAATTCATAAAAGCAAGTCCTTTAAGTTAATGAAAAACAAAAATGCTAATATGTTTAATTGTGTCACCATTCTGTCCTTTCTCTATTCTTTTCATTGAAGAATCTGAAAGCCATGTTGTTTGTAAAAAAACAAAAACAAACAGCAGTTCACTTCCGGGAGGCGCGGCCATGGCGACGTCACCTGCGTCATCTAAACCTGCAGAACAGCTGATCGTGACGTCACTCGTCAACATGGCGGACTGGAATAGAGGTATTGTTTTTGACACGTCCTCACTTCTAAATATTCAGTCTTTAACCTTCTACAGCAGGACGGGGTTCATGTTACAGATGAATGATGGGGTGTTTAACCTAAAGGAAAAGTCAGACCGGAAGTGTGTTTAGTGTCTCGATTTTTATTTCACTTTTACAGCCAAATACTGAAGCTAAGCTAACAGGCTAACTAACGTTATCAGCTGTTTGAGACTTCAAGCAGTGGTGGAGAGTAACTAAATACATTTACTCAAGTACTGTATTTAAGTACAATGTTGAGGTACTTGTACTTTACCAGAGTATGTACATGTTAGGCTACTTTGTACCAGAGGTGGGAGGAGTACTCAGATCTTGTACTTGAGTAAAAGTAGAAGTACTCAGATCTTGTACTTGAGTAAAAGTAGAAGTACTCAGATCTTGGACTTGAGTAAAAGTAGTGTAGGAATACTCGGTTACAGGTAAAAGTCCTGCATTCAAAATGTTACTCAAGTAAAAGTACACAAGTATTAGCACTTTGTCTGGTGGTATGTCAGGATTACTACGCAGATGTGGAAATAAATGTAAAATTATTTTGAGATCTTGAAGTTGTTTTGATCATAAAGTAAAATACTATATTGTTCAACTCCTGATACCGGGTACTACATGTTTTTGTAGATACACTTGGATCTGTACGTTGTAATGCAGGTGTAAGTGATAAACTTAGGCATAAAACAGTTGAAATTACACTTATTTTTCATAAGGATGTCTTGTTTATTCATAATGTTTATGTTGCACTAAAACAAAGGGATCAATTTGGAGTTGTTGTTATTTGTAGGTGATTACGCTGCTATGATTTTACTGGTCCGGCCCACTTGAGATCAAATGTGGTTGTATGTAACCACTGAAATCAAATGGAGAGTTTGACACCCCTGATGTAACATATCATATGGAGGCTGCAATGGGATAATCAGAGTCATTTTTAAAGCGGCTTATTCATTTTTCTTACAGTTTCACTTGATATCAAATGAAGATGTTCTCATACATTATGATTATGTCTTTCTAGCGTACATAGACACATTTCTTAATTATTCCCCCCCTTGTGTCTGCAGGTCATGACTCTGTGGACGACATGCTGGACACTGAAAACAAGCGCCTGACTGACAACCTCGCCAGCAAAGTGTCCAGACTGAAATCTGTGAGTCCCCACTAGTTCTTCTCGTTACAGTCAAGTTTCATCATTTCTGAGTCGTTTGTTGATGTGTTTTAAGTGACTGATGAGTCCCTGTATTCATAGAAAACAACATACATAGAATTTGACGTGAACATAGAAGACGTTCTCGTCTTAATTCAGAGGCAGATTTTTGTATTTCTGTTCCAGACCCTCCACTCTTTATAGTTCTTTTTTGAAATCTGCTTTCTTTATTTTATTAAATGTGTAATATTGAATAGCATAAGTGTCACATTCATCATTCAACAGTACAATTATTACTGCAGATACATTCACATAACATTATGCACATTAAGAAAAGAGACTGGCTCTCCCAAAGTTTTCTTTTTAGCTTTAACAATTGAACATGGGAACATTTCCACTTAGAATAGATATTAATAAGCTGGTGTATGAGTATAAATAATATATCCTTATATATTCACACTTATTTATTCTATAAAACCAGCTATCGTCTGTCCTAATAGTTTGAATGCACTTATTCAAGTACAATAAATTCGAAAAAAATATGTATTGTCGGACTTTGAGGGAAAATGAAAATGTTTCCATAATATAATTTCCATATCATATTTAAGTCCTTACATTTATAGTAAGTGGCTTTTGATTTTAGCAACTTTCTTATGACATATATTTTTCTTGAAGTCTGCTTGTTTGTCCGTTCCTCAGTCTGAAGTTTTACACTCACACCTTGCAAAGACAATATAGGTCAACACAAAACAATAGACAATATAAATACAAGTGCTTGAACTGTGTCTTCTGTCCTGTCTCTGAATCTGTCAGCTGGCGTATGACATCGACCGAGAGGCTGAAGATCAGAACGAGTATCTGGACGGCATGGTGAGTCCATCCTGTCTGTAAGACTAATACACATGTGGGCTTTGTTTGTCATGTCATGGAGCTAAAATGGAGTTCAAAATAATAGTAGGTTGAATCAAATATAGGACGACATTTACTCTTAAGTTAATCAGAATCGAGTTTATCGCCAGGTATCTTTACACATGCAAGGAATTAAATAGTATCCAGGACTGTACATACATAAATCCTGCACTGTTTGTAAGACTTTAACCTGCTCTCACATCTACACACTTATGTAAATATATTTAACATGTTCATTCAAATGCTCAACGTTTCACTGTGATATCTTGTTCAACAGTTACTTTATCACTTTATTTTTTGATTGTTTTTGTATTATTATTTACATTTTCTATTCTATTTTCTCTTTATTTTGACCTTATGTGAATCCTGTCTTTAACTCTGACCCTGTTGCTGCTATAAACGCCTGAATTTCCCCAAGGGGATAAATAAAGTTCCATCTTTTCTTATCTTAACTTTACTTTGGTGTATGGTGGTGCAAACATAAACAACATAAGAAATAAGTTGTAAGAGAAGCATCCCTAGCAACCCTAAGAGAAGCATCCCTAGCAACCCTAAGAGAAGCATCCCTAGCAACCCTAAGAGAAGCATCCCTAGCAACCCTAAGAGAAGCATCCCTAGCAAGTTGTAAGAGAAGCGTCCCTAGCAACCCTAAGAGAAGCATCCCTAGCAACCCTAAGAGAAGCATCCCTAGCAACCCTAAGAGAAGCATCCCTAGCAAGTTGTAAGAGAAGCGTCCCTAGCAACCCTAAGAGAAGCGTTAACCTTAATAAAAGTCCCTTCCCTCCATCTTGTCCTCCACCCTTTCAGGACTCGAACTTCCTGAGTGCGACGGGGCTGCTGAGCGGCAGCGTGAAGCGTTTCTCCACCATGGTCCGGTCCGGCAGAGACAACCGGCGCATCCTCTGCTACGTCTCCGGGGGCCTGGTGCTCGCCTTCTTCATCGTCTACTACATGATCTCCAGGATCCAGCGCTGACGGGGGGGGGGGGGAACCCCACCATCAGACAGGAGCTGAGACTGAAAACTCATATCTGAAAATACTTTTTTATTCTGCACCAAAGTGAGAAAAAGACAAACAGGAAGTGGACGTTTCTGTTGAATCGTTGGCGGGTGTCAAAATGCTCAGCAGGGGAAACGGGGGGTGGTACTGTCTGGTATGAAGATACTGGAGTCAATTAAAAGTAACATGATTGGACTAAAGGTGGCTTTTCAACTGTACCTGAAGTCCTTATATGGGCGCGGTCATGCCAAAGACACTAGAAACAATTAAAAAAAACATGATTGGACTAATTGGGGCTTTTCAACTTTACCTTTCTCCTTTCCTGCTGTACTCAGGAAGTCCTTATATGGGCAATGGAATGGTGGAGCCTGAATGCAGCTCTGTGATAGGCTGATGAACCTGTCAATCATGACCAACTTGCCTCGAAGAGTCTCACCTCCAGAATACAACAAATAATTGGACGCACGTTTTGGGTCGTAGCATTGTAGTGTGTTCAAACTGCACAAGTTCTAATATGTTTACAAAATTATACAAAAAAGTACAGAGAATTGAAGACTAAAAACTTAACAAAGCTGCAAAAGAAAATGTGATTTTGGTGGTGAGACATTAACAGAAAGGTTATGGGGGAACATATATTACATGTCTGGAAAACGGTATGCTTTTTTTTATGAAAGGTTAAATTATTCCAAGTTGTCGGCATGAATTTCTTGTCAATACAAAACAATGATTTTTAAAGATGTTTTCTATCAAACAGCAGAAAAACATTTCATGACAATTGATATTTAATTGAATAGAGACACAGCGTCTGGGGAGAACAGGAAGTGACACCGCCATCTTTGTTTTTTGCTGATCTTTAATTCACGAGGCGATGATGTCATGTCTTCAAGGACTGTCAATCAACTGTGATGTAAATAAATATGTAAACAAGAGTAGATAGCTCTCGTTATGTTATTGATTCTGCAGACTATAAGCAAACACTTACCACATGTTAAGAACTGCAAAAAAGATTCGACAACTATTTTCTTCTTGAACTCTTAAGGTACATTCATCCAAAAATGGCCAAAAAAAAGCAGATTTTAACCCCTAATTAGACGCTTTTCTCTGTTTTAAATCCAATTAAAGTGAATATCTTTTGGGTTTGAACTGGCCAAACACCTAAAAACAACAACTTGGACTCTTGGGAAAACTGTGATGGACAACTTATCCTGTTTTCAATTGTTCAATAATGTATATAATCATTAACATGTTCATACATACTGGTCTATTTTTTTTAAACAAACCTTTAAACATCAATGTTTTCTGTTGCAGTGTTAAGCTTTGTGTGTGTTGGCGGTACCGGTTTCCATATTTTCATTAATATTACATTTTGGGCGTCGTTCTGTTAAACGTTTATTGGATGTTTTGTCAAATTATACACATTTTGTCTAGAGGAGATTTAATGTGTTTTCATTCCAGCGGTCTGCACAGACGACATTATTAATACACCTGCAATAAATGTATTTGTTTTGTTACTTATTGGGTATGTTTGGACCTTTTTACCTGATGTATTTACGTTGTGTGCATATGTGAGAAAGTCTTAAATGAAGAAGGGTTTATTTCTATTTTTATAGTCATAGTTTGACTGTGAGATTATAAAGATTTTACTTTGATTACCTTGTCATGCTACTTCATACTACTATACATTTCAGAGGGAAATATTGCACATTACAGATTAAGGGGATTTTTCCACGTACAAAACACATGAAGAAGTTCTGCACCTAACAATATACATACAAGAACATACATATACATTACATACATTCAAAAACTGGGGGGTTGGCATGTAAAATCCCAAACATTTCATGGGTCCAGAAACTCAAATGTGAGGATTTCGTGGTTTTTCCTTGTAAATATTTTAATAAAAGTATATCATTCTATAATTTAGAGGTTGCCACTGTTTCAGAAAAAAAGCGTCATACTATACAGACATTTGGAGTAATGTGTAAATAGCTTTTACGTTTATTAATAAGTAATAACTGATGAAATGATATTATAATAAAATAACAAAAACAGGTTAAATATATATTAGTGTTGAAATCACAACGGGCATTCTCTGCACACATTTTCCTGATTTCAATGCAGGACTTATTTTACTTATTTACAGTTTGGGTCAAAAACATTATGGGCGTCACTTGGTGGGGACACTTTTTTCAGATTTAAAAAACCACTACTGCATTAAAGGACCCCCTCATACCCATACATATGCTTACCATATATATTTTGTGACTACTAGTGCAGTAACTATGCTATGCTGCATTTAGCAAATGATCCTAATGCAAAGTGGTTGGGACAAAATTAGCCATTTCCTAAAGTGGTGGGGACATGTCCCGAGCGTCCCCACTAATGGCGCGTTTCCACTACACGGCCTCGCTCGGCCCCGCTCGGTATGGCTGGGCCTCGTTAGGACTGGCTCACTTTATGGCGCATTTCCATTACAGTTTAGGAACTGGGGTAGTATCTATAGTAACGCAGTGTAGGCGGAACCGTGACGTGATCTTCAGAAATCCCCAGAAAAACAACACAGCCGTTAGCTGTTAGCACTCAGAGCTCACAGCTCCTCATATATGTTCAGAAACTAGACAAAACTTAAACAAGTACAAACCACAGACTGCCTGTGTCATGGTGAATACAGTCGCTGCTTTATTTATGTCTGTATAGGCCGTTGTTGTGAGTGTGGACGGTCGGAGCATATACTGCGTTAGCTTAGCCAATCTCCATTTAGAAAACACGCATTTTAAAAGGTTTTTCGCCTGCCGTCTGTCTGCAGACTTGACAAAGCATTAATTCATGGTTTTTACTAACCGGTATCAGTATGTTGTTACTTCGGCATCATTTTGAAACGTGTATTACAATTAAATCACGGTCAAATATGTCCATCTTGTTGTAGTTGTAGCCCCCTTGCCAGCGATGCTCTCTCTAGTTTAGCATACTCAGCCCGACTCAGCCTCGTTGTCTCTGGCCCTAGACCCGCGATTTTATGAGGCCAGAAAAGCTGTGAATTAGGACCCGCCGGCCGGTACTAGGCCAAGTGGAAACGCAACCAAAGACGGGCCGCTGACGTCACAGCCCTCTTAAACCGTGCTCCGCGCTGTAGTGGAAACGCGCCATATGTCTTAAATGAAGGACCTGAATACTTCTTCCACCACCGCCTTGGTTGCAAAATAACACATATTATAATAGGTATATATGAATTGGCAACCGGATGTCAGTTCACATTGTTTACACAGGGTAACAGATTTAATTTGAGCAAATAATTTACAATTTTTGCTATTAACTACTTATTTTCAGAAGTAAATGAGAAGTGTTTCACCATGTTGTATTCATATAAAAACACATATGTAAACTGGGGTTTCACATCAGCACATTAGATAGAACGATAACAAAAAATCTAATTAATAACAATAATGAAAACACTTCTTCCAATTTTCTGTTACCATTTTTAACCACTGTCAGACATTTGTAAATAGCTTGTTTAATGCAGAAGTTTTCTTTCCAACTTTATTGAACAATTCTTCCAAGACATCAGAAAAAGGCACATCATGTCAGTGTTCATTACATTAATTCAAAACTGAGGGCATTAATTAAGAACAGAGGACAGACAAAAAACACAAATGGTCACTCAGGAATTAAGGTGTTTAGACATTTGTAAAAGTGTTGTATTTTTAATTATGCAATATTTAATTGATCATTTCATTAAGAAAAGCAGTAAATACAGTGGGGAAAGTGTCTAAGTAACAATGTAATGAACATGTAATGAAACGTAATGTAACATGTAATGTAAATCTAACATGTAATCCTCAGAACTGTTACTGGATGTGTTTTTATTGCAAATTGTGTAACTTTTTTTATTATAATAATTTTAAAAGAAAAATGTGTACGCATGCTTCTTTGGTAACATTAAGCTGTCTTTGGCTCTTTTCTGCTGTAACAATGTAAATGTCCCCTCTGTGGGACTAATAAAGGTATTCTGATTCTGATTCTGATTCTGAATGTAATGTGCTCTTTGGCCGCTGGGTTGCTTCGTATTGACTCGTTTTTTCTCGGCCGTTTCCGGTGCATCTCTTTCCTGGAGGACTTGATACAAACAAACAGTGGATCGGTCGCCCTCTCTTTCGGATTAGCTCTCCCGATTCCTCCACGTTTCTCTCACCATTCCGGGTTATTTCCAGCCTCTGTCGGTGAACAGGCTCCGTGTTGTCGGTGGTTCTCCGGTTCGGCTGCACTCGGTCCAAACTCTTCTTACTGCTCGGTCTCATTCGGCTCTTGTCGTCTCGAGAGGAACAAATGGACGAAGCCGACTCGGCCACGAAGGCGCTCGGGTTGCACGAGGAGGTGGAGCACGAGGAGGTGGGCTCGGATACCGAATCGGAGGCCGAAGTCACCACGATTTCCGTGATGGAGGAACCGGGGAACATCGACATGGGAGCCGAGTCCCTGCCGAACTCAGACGAGGCCGAGGCGGCTTTTGGAGGCAAGTTTTAGGCCTCGAGTCTGCAGGATGGCCCACACACAGAAAATGGAAGTTAGCTCCACTCAGGGTTTCTGCTAATGTCTCTGCTACACTGGGGAATGCCACCACCTCTTATTTATAGAAGGGAATCAGTATAAATCCTTACATTAATTACACAATTCTCCAATAGGCTATATATTTAGCTTCACTCGGGGTTTCTACTAATGCCTCTGCTACACCTCTTATTCATAGAAGGGAATCAGTAGATCCTTACGTTAATTTCAGGTTTCAAGGCTTTTATGGTCATGTGTACAGAGCTACAGGGTAGTTATGACAATGACAATCTGAGGTCACAGGCTCCTCAAAACAGTGCAACACAATAAAACAGATAAAATAGTGCAAGTAAATAAAATGAAATAGAATATAATAGAAATTGTGCAGAATAGTCTATATACAAGTAATTGGAATATTGATATAAGTTGCAGATGAATGTTAATTGCACAATTCTCCTATATATATATATATATATATATATATATATATATTTAGCTTCACTCAGGGTTTCTACTAATGCACAGAGGTGTAAAGTAACTAAGTACATTTACTCAAGTACTGTATTTAAGTACAATTTTGAGTGTTTCCATTTTGTGCTACTTCGTACTTCTACTCCACTACAATTCAGAGGTAAATGGTGTACTTTGACTCCACTTCATTTATTTAATACCTTTAGTTACTTTACAGATCTGGATGAATGATGTGAAATATAATCAAGTGTTAAATCAGACTTTAGTTCCACCTGGAGTAAATTCACAAGCTACCCTGCAGTATACAAAGTCATTCAAACTAGCTGCACCTTTACCAGCTTTGAGAACACTTTCATGATCAATCATTATAAAACATATCATATATATTATTCTGAAATGGACCAATCTGCACAATGACTACTTCTACTGTCGCTACTTTAACTATATTTTGATGATAATACTTTTCTACTTTTACTTGAGGAACATTTTGAATGCAGGACTTTTACTGAAACAGAGTATTCCTACACTCTGGTACTTCTACTTTTACTCAAGTACAATATCTGCGTACTTCTACTTTTACTCAAGTACAATATCTGCGTACTTCTACTTTTACTCAAGTACAATATCTGAGTACTTCTACTTTTACTCAAGTACAATATCTGCGTACTTCTACTTTTATTCAAGTACAAGATCGGAGTACTTCCTCCACCTCTGCAAATGCATCTGCTACCTGGTGAATTAATTGCACAACTCTATATATTATATGATGATCATTTTGGAGATATTTTAAATGTTACATATATATTTCTGTGTGTTGCACTGATTATACTTCAGTTTGGCTGTGATTTTATAATTGTATATATTCTAACATAACAAGAGTACTGAAGTAGCTATAATAAAGTAGAAGTAGTTGCACTATTTTTATTGTTTTTTATGTAGTTTTCTTGTTTAATGTCTTTTACTGTATATATATTTCTGTTGCATTGTTGGAGGAGCCTGGGACTTAATATTGTCATTGCCATAAATACACTGTAGCTGCTGTGCGTATGAAGATAAAGCCTTTTATATCTTTGAGTCTTTGAATGTTGATCTGGAGATGTGTTTGATGATAACACATCTGAATGTCTTGTTGATCAGAGGTGACGGCTGTGACGGTGGGAGACGTTCACTGTGCGGACGACAACGTTTACACAACCACGGTCGCCACGTCAGGAAGTCTGCCTGAACACGTGCTGGTAAATACACACACACACACACACACACACACACACACACACACACACACACACACACACACGCTGCTGCTCAGTGTGACTATGTGCTTGCAGATCATTATTTATAATCACGTGTAATGATCTTCATGATGTCCAGGTGAGCAATCAGACATCTGTTACGCTGAGCTTTCTACCAGGTTTATTCCTGTCACAAGTCAAAGTCAACTTTATTGTAAATGTATCTGTGTGTGTGTTAACAAACAGGGACACTCAAATGCCGTTTTATTTTACCGAAATTGTAGAGTGTCCCACGGCACACCTGCCGATCTGTCACGGCACACTGGTTGAAAATCACTACCATAGTAAACCTGTTGACTTAGAGAAGTGTCAACCTTTTTAATTGGAGTTCAATTCCAGCTCTTCATAAAAGTGGTGGAGAGTGCATACTCTTAATGTCGCTCCTAAATCTCCCAAAGGTGTTCAACCTCTGAAGGACCCTTAAAAAAACATCATCACCAATCATTTCTGAGCTTCCTCTTAACTGTTCTCTATCTAATATATGGACTGTGTGTGTGTGTGTGTGTGTGTGTGTGTGTGTGTGTGTGTGTGTGTGTGTGTGTGTGTGTGTGTGTGTGTGTGTGTGTGTGTGTGTGTGTGTGTGTGTGTGTGTGTGTGTGTGTGTGTGTGTGTGTGTGTGTGTGTGTGTGTGTGTGTGTGTGTGTGTGTGTGTGTGTGTGTGTGTGTGTGTGTGTGTGTGTGTGTGTGTGTGTGTGTGTGTGTGTGTGTCACAGAGCAGAGGAACCACCCTGCAGCTGGGTGATGGTCTCAGTACCCAGAAGGCCACGCTGATCGTGGTTCACACCAACGGCAGCATCGTCCAGGCAACCGGCCTCAAATCTGCTGCTGCTATGGTAACAGGTGAGTTACAGTACTGACCAGAGGAGGAAAAAGTACTCAAAAAATAGAAGTACTCAGATCTTGTACTTGAGTAAAAGTAGAAGTACTCAGATCTTGTACTTGAGTAAAAGTAGAAATACTCAGATGTACTTGAGTAAAAGTAGAAGTACTCAGATGTACTTGAGTAAAAGTAGAAGTACTCAGATCTTGTACTTGAGTAAAAGTAGAAGTACCAGAGTGTAGGAATACTCAGTAAAAGTCCTGCATTCAAAATGTTCCTCAAGTAAAAATAGAAAAGCACTATCATCAAAATATAGTTAAAGTAGCGACAGTGAAAGTAGTCATTGTGCAGATTGGTCCATTTCAGAATAATATATATGATATGTTTTATAATGATTGATCCTTAAAGTGTTCTCAAAGCTGGTAAAGGTGCAGCTAGTTTGAATGACTTTGTATACTGCAGGGTAGCTTGTGAATTTACTCCAGGTGGAACTAAAGTCTGATTTAACACTTGATTATATTTCACATCATTCATCCACATCTGGAAAGTAACTAAAGGTATTAAATACATGTAGTGGAGGAAAAGTACAAAGCATCAAAAAATTGAAATACTCAAGTAAAGTACAAGTACCTCAAAATTGAACAGTACTTGAGTAAATCTACGAAGTGACTAGCACTGACAATATTCCACTGGTTCTGAGGTGTCCATGTTAAAGCAGTTTATAAAACACCAGGACCCTGAGTGGTAGAAGTGTCCATAGGCGTCCTTTATACTGGGGACTTTTAGGATAATTAGTTTAAAATGTTCTGAAAGTAGCGTGCACAAAGAATCTACACTGTTTGCTCAAGAGAACATGAACCATCTCCAGGACTGTCCACACTTTTTTGGGTGTATTTCTGGTGACCCAAGTGGTGCAATTTTGACCTGCGACAAGTTTAATATTAGTAATAATTGAAGAGAGGATAGTTGCTCCCGGTTTTGCAGCAGCGTAGCATAGGTGCTACATTTGTTGTCAACATATTTTATGGTAAGCTTTCTGTATGTATATGTATTATTTGTGGGGTTTTTTATCTTGAAAAAGTGTCCCCACCACTCTTTTTAACAAAGTGATGTCCCTCTCTCAGACTGATCTGTGTGTGTGTTTCGCCCCCCTGTGTTTCCCTCAGGCTCTCAGACTCATCCCACTCCTTTGATGCCCCCCCAGGACAAAGACTCCTGCTCCAAGTACAACTGGGACCCTTCGGTTTACAACAGCGAGCTGCCGGTGCGCTGCAGGAACTCCAGCGGGGTCCTGTACAAGAACCGGCTGGGATCAGGTGAGTCCGGCTGAAGATAAAGAGGCCCTATTATGCTTTTTTGTGGTTTTCCCTCTCCTGTATGTTTGTTATTTTGGTTTGTGTGCATGTAAATGGTCTGCAAAAGTTAACATCGCAAAGTTCTCTTCAATCTTTGAGCAGATTTTCAATTGGTGGAGCAGTTTTGACTTTAAAGTGGGGGACAAGCACGTGTACCATGTAGGATTGCAATCCTGCAACATGTGTAATTAGATGTTGAAATCAAAATAAGAATGTCTAGACGTAGGAGAAATTTAATTATTAGTTTTCTCTCTTTGCAGATAAACTTAAAGAGGCCCTTTCATTAGAAACCATTCATGACATTTTCAACATTTTTTAGACATGACAAATAATCGACTCATCTAGAAAATAAACATGCGATGAAAATAATTTATTATCTGATATTTGCAGCCGTACTGAATCCCTCACTTCACTACTCTGTTACTGTGCTTTAACCCACACTGACGGTGTTGTGTGTTGTTGATTTGTTGTGTGTGTTGTGTTGTTGTGTTGTTGTGTTCAGGGGGGAAGGGCCGCTGCATCAGACACAACCAGCAGTGGTTCACTCCCACAGAGTTTGAAGGTCTGGCGGGGCGAGCGAGCAGCAAAGACTGGAAGAGAAGCATCCGATACGCCGGCAGGCCGCTGCTCTGCCTCATACAGGTACTACTGTCACAATACTGCATTCATAACATACTGTACTACTACCACACTACATCATTAATACTCTGTACTACTATCACACTACATCATTAATACTCTGTACTACTACCACACTACATCATTAATACTCTGTACTACTATCACACTACATCATTAATACTCTGTGCTACTACCACACTACATCATTAATACTCTGTACTACTATCACACTACATCATTAATACTCTGTGCTACTACCACACTACATCATTAATACTCTGTGCTACTATCACACTACATCATTAATACTCTGTGCTACTACCACACTACATCATTAATACTCTGTGCTACTATCACACTACATCATTAATACTCTGTGCTACTACCACACTACATCATTAATACTCTGTGCTACTATCACACTACATCATTAATACTCTGTACTACTACCACACTACATCATTAATACTCTGTACTACTATCACACTACATCATTAATACTCTGTGCTACTACCACACTACATCATTAATACTCTGTACTACTATCACACTACATCATTAATACTCTGTGCTACTACCACACTACATCATTAATACTCTGTGCTACTATCACACTACATCATTAATACTCTGTACTACTACCACACTACATCATTAATACTCTGTACTACTATCACACTACATCATTAATACTCTGTACTACTACCACACTACATCATTAATACTCTGTGCTACTGCAGTGATAATATACTATACTACTGAGCACATACTGCAGTAACAATACTCTGATCATTAATACACTGTACTACTGAGCACATACTGCAGTATTAATACACTACTACTGAAACTCACTGGGAGTGAACCACTGCAGTATTAATACACTGTAGTACTGCCACCATACTGCAGTATTTATATACTGTAATACTACACTCGTAACTTAGTATTAATACAATGTACTGCTGCACTCGTACTGAAGTAATTATTCACTATTTTTATTTTTGTGTGTGTGACTGTGTGTGTGTCTGACTGTGTGTGTGACTGTGACTGTGTGTGTGACTGTGTGTGTGACTGTGTGTGTGTCTGTGTGTGTGTGTGTGTGTGTGTGTGTGTGTGTGTGTGACTGTGTGTGTGTGTGTGTCTGACTGTGTGTGTGACTGTGTGTCTGACTGTGTGTGTGACTGTGTGTGTGTGTGTGTGTGTGTGTCTGTGTGTGTCTGACTGTGTGTGTGACTGTGTGTGTGTGTCTGTGTGTGTGTGTGTGTATGCGTGCGACTGTGTGTGTGTGTGTGTGTGTGTGTGTGTGTGTGTGTGTGTGTGTGTGTGTGTGTGTGTGTGTGTGTGCGATTGTGTGTGTGTGTGTGTGTGTGTGTGCGATTGTGTGTGTGTGTGTGTGTGTGTGTGTGTTTAGGAGCGTATCCTGAACCCTCACGCTGCCTCCTGTACGTGTGCAGCCTGCTGTGATGACCTCACGGGGGTGAGTAACGTTTCTCAGGATTGTTCTTTTGCGCTTGGTACTTTAAGATGATATTGTGATGCCAGTGTTTCCGTAAGTAGCCTTTAGAATATTGATCTTTAGTATATGATGTTAAAACAAATTGTACTCCTGTACTCCTGACCGGAGCCCTTCCTCCACCTGTGGTTCATCATTTGTCATTGTGTAACTGGGTTTTAAAGTAACTGCAGATACACTTTGTGATAAGAGGCTTTGTTTTGCTTCCTGCACTCAGAATATTACAGGAGCGCTCTGATGAGAACAATAATTAGATTTGTCTTCCTTCCCAGAAACACAGGACAAAACCACAGCTCATTACATCCATTTCTGTTTCTGTCCTCTGCTGCGGGGACAAAGCAAAACACCTGTCCAAAATATGACATTATTAAAATAAACGTAACTGTAACGATTTGTACAAAGTCCTGGAAGTTTGAAAAATGCCTAAATTAAACGGTTATGATTTCAAGGTGAGAGATATGTGTTACATGAAAACAAACACTCATTAAAACCAGAAGTCTTTCCATATTTAAAATATTGACATAAGGGTTAGGGTTAGAAGACACTAGCTAGATATTAAACGCATTAAAGTATTTTAGGAATTTTTATTTTAAGTACTTTAAATATGCTTACAAAATCCGTTTTTATTTGCAATAGAAATCGGTTTATTGCCAGGTAGGTACATACATACAAATAAAACACTGATAAAAGACAAATAATAGTCTACATTGAACATGGATGAAGAATAGCGTATACCTGTCAAAATACAAATATATTAAGATCAAATATGTTAAATAGAGTTTTACTCCATTGTCTGAACTAAATAAGTTTGTTTGGTCGTACTTTAAAAACAGGTTTAAGGATTGCTGTCCTTTCTGATATCTGATAAACTACAATTAATGAATAATTGTTGATTTAAATAAATAACCAGTCAGACAGTAAAACTCGCTCTGTGCTTTTTTCTGCTTCTCTGCTCCTCTCTTCAGTGTGCAAAGGATGAAGAACCTCTGGTAGCAGAAAACATCAGCATGGTAAGCATTCTTATTCTGTCATCTACGACATGTCTCTTCATGTTTCTCATACTGTGCTGCAGCACCTCTTTTCACCCTCTGTCTGAAACCAGAGCCCGGTCTGCTCTGATTGGTTAGCTGGCCGGCTCTGTTGTGATTGGTCAACCGCTTAGAGATGTCCCTACTCTTAGCCTATCACATTACATCACATGTCACTTGTTAGACGCTTTTTATCCAAAGCGACTTACATACTCAGTACTGTGGACAATCCCCACAGGAGCAATTTGGGGTGATGTGTCTCAGGGACACAACGACATGCTGACTGCAGTGGGGTTTGAACCTGTGACCCCCTGATCCCAGCACCTACGCATAACCCACTGCGCCACACACCTCCTGAATTAAGGTGTTTCAGGCAGGTGGAGGGAACACAGGGATTTTAGCCTCTGCAGACCATTTACATGCACTAAAACCGATAGAACACACTACAGGAAAGAGACAACCAAAAAGACAGTAATATGACCTCTTAGAAGCGTCTCCACTTTTTTTGTCGTTTTGATTTAATTTCATGTTTTCTTCAGACGGGTCCGGTCCGCCTCTTCGTCCCGTACAAGAGACGGAAGAAGGACAGCGAATCTCTGGTCGTTTCCCCGAAGAAGGATCTTTCTTCCGCCAAAAACATCACGCTGTCCCCGGGGACAACATGTACGTCACTCTGATGTGAGATTAGTGGGGCCGCAGAGGAAGAGAAAAGATAGTCTGTGGTTTTATCAGCAGTTTAAAGTATGGAAATCAGCCTTTGGAGAACAAATATTATGTATATTCATTTATTATTATTTGATAGCTTAAAAATGACCCTAAAGTTATAGTCGCAACATCCTGTAAAGTTTTTATTTGTATTTATTTGTATTGAAGACACATAGAAAAGACATTTGGTACATTGATAGGAACCACAGTTAGAAATGTTCAACAGTTCAAAGCTACTAGTGTTCAGCTTAGTCTCTACTATTGTTCATCAATTGACCAGCCATACATAGTTGATCTTCTCTTGAAGGAACGTACAATATTTACATCCCAATTATAACCAAAACAGGACAAAACAAAAATAAATAATAATAAAACAGTACAAAGATAAAAACTAAATATGTAATAAAGAGGGAAAGGGGGGGGGGAGTGTCAATTAATCAGTAGACACAAATGAGAGAGATTTGAAGAAGGTTAAGAAGGGTTTCCACTTATTGTAAAACCTAGAGCTTTCGCCTCTTAAATAATATTTGTTCGCCTCTTAAAGAATATTTAACATCCTGTAAAGTTCCCCGGAGGAGTTCATAAAGTATGTCTTCTTCTTCTTCTCCTTCAGTCACGGTGTCTCCGTCGGGACAGTTCACGACCTCGGGCACGTTGACCTTTGACCGCCCGGCTCAGAGTGACGCTGTCACGGCCGCCGCTGCTGCTGCCATCATGTCGGAGAGCTCGGCCCAGAGCGAGGTGTTCGCCAGCACCGCAGGTACCTCATCTCTGATACCATCACACTGTATATGTCTGCACCATACACACCAAGGCTAATTCCTCGTGTGCGTTAACCTTCTTGGGAATAAACCTGTTTCTGATTCTGAGTTGTCTAACTAAGGGACTCTCCTTTGATTACAAAATGTAGGAAAAACACCAAATTATTTCTGAAAACTCTCCTTTGTTTTCCGTCTTCTCCTTAGCGTATTGACATCTTTTAGATTGTTGCTTGTATTGCTTTTAAATTGTCTATTGTTTTTACTTGTTTTATGGTGTGTGAGCTAACCCTAACCCTTTTTTTTTAAAACACCAAAATATGTCTCAAAACGTTCCTTTTTTTTTCTTCTTCTCCTTCCCTCAGTGCTCACGGCGCTACCTGCCCTCGCCGTGGCCCCCCAGTCGCTGCAGGCCAAGATGGCGGTGACGGTGGGGTCACCGTCGGGGGGGGGGCTGCTGATGGGGGGCCTGGAGGGGGGCGGGGCCAGCGAGGGGGGGCGGAGCAGCAGCTGGCTGTACCTGGAGGACATGGCCAACACTCTGCAGAGCAACGTGCAGCAGCTGAAGGCTCTGATAGAACAGGCCAAACACTCAGAGTGCATGGGGGTCAAAGGTCAGGGCGGCAGGAAGGAGGTGAGCGCAGAGACACACACACACACACACACACACGCACGCACGCACACACACACAGAGAATTGTAAACGTGCTGTGTATCAGAATCAGAAACAGGTTTATTACCAGGTAGGTTGACTTTCAGATTCAGATTCCTTTATTGTCACCACACAGTTTTAATATATAATATATAAAGTGACTATAAATTGGACCCATGATACATTGAACAGTATTCACTTACAAAACAATACAACATTACCATACAAATACAAGAACAATACGGTCAAGAGAGTAACAAATGTACGAGGAATTTGACTTGACGTCGTGGTGCATACATGAAAGTAAAACAAAAATTAAAAAATACAGATGGAGAACTATTTTAATATTAGCACAGTAGTACTGTGTGTATATTGTGTATTAATAGAGTATTATTTGTGCAGTAGTACAATGTATTAGTACTGTGATTATTTACCTGTCTCTCATCCAATAGTTGCAGGTGTAGAGATAAAGTTATTGTGACATTGCCAATATATTTCCAGATAACTTGAGTAATAATTAACTGTGTGTGTGTGTGTGTGTGTGTGTGTGTGTGTGTGTGTGTGTGTGTGTGTGTGTTCAGTTTGGTCTCACTCAGACGTTTCAGAATCAGATCACGTTTCAGCAGCAGGACGACTCGGATGCCAAGAGGAGCTCTGACATCACCGAGATCATCATCAACGTAGGACACACACGCACACACACACACACACACACACACACACACACACACACACACACACACACAGCAAGCATTAAAGCAGTACTGCTGACATTATTACATCCCAAATGTGGTTACTTAAGCACATCAGGCCTTACATAAAGGAACTGTTAAAGGCAAAATATGTAAGCATTAAAATGTCTACAAATAAATAGACCTGTGTTATTTATTGTGTGGAGTCGTGTAGTTATTATCCCAAAAGTTGCAAACACCTTAGATATTTACAAAATGCAAAAGGAGCATATTAGGGTGCCTCCTTTTAGTCTCATTATAACCTGGTATAGTGACGCGCCTCTGCCTCCTGTGGCTGAAATGAGTATTACAACAACACACTCTTGGATCCTGAATATACAATGAAAAAAAAAAAGGATATTAAGATAAGGTAAGATGTAAGACGGGCACCTTAACGTGTGTGTGTGTGTGTGTGTGTGTGTGTGTGTGTGTGTGTGGTGTGTGTGTGTGTGTGTGTGTGTGGTGTGTGTGTGTGTGTGTGTGTGTGTGTGTGTGTGTGTGTGTGTGTGTGTGTGTGTGTGTGTGTGGTGTGTGTGTGTGTGTGTGTGTGTGTGGTGTGTGTGTGTGTGTGTGTGTGTGTGTGTGTGTGTGTGTGTGTGTGTGTGTGTGTGTGTGTGTGTGTGTGTGTGTGTGTGTGTGTGTGTGTGTGTTCCCCTGCAGCAGATGTGTGTGAACTGCGGGCGCATGGCGATGAGTGAGTGCACGGGCTGCCATAAGGTCAACTACTGCTCCACCTTCTGCCAGAGGAAGGTGAGGTCAATCCTTCACATTAAGCCTCGTTAAAGATCTCTTATTTAGGACTGTCCGGGACGCGTCTATCACCGTTTACAAACATGTTTACACTTGACTTTTTCATCACGTTTTCATCCCACAAAATATGAACATGTACATGATCCAGTACATGTTCATTTCTTAACTCACCATATATTGACTACACTATGCAGCCCAACAGCTGTTTTTGTGGTTTGTCACGTGTGCAGAAGTACAGTATTTGGGTACATGAAATTATTCCTAAACAACACTGTTAGAGGAAAGCAGATATTCAGTTTGCCGCAGACCGCTGTGTCGTTTCTCACATTGTTTTGCACTGACTGCAATGGGAGTTACTATACAGCAGCAACCAAAGATTCAAAGGTTTTATTGTCATATCCAAAAAGCTACAGTGTAGTGAACATCTTCTGACCTGAGCTCCTCCAACAATGCAACATAAAATACAAAGATACAAAATTGTGCACAAAGTCTATATACATGTAAATAGAATATTATATGTACAAGAACACAATATGAAATTAAATAATGTACATTAAAACACAATGTAATACGGTAAGGAAGTGGGGAGGGGTAGTTAAATCATTCTTTGTGGTCTGATAAACAGCCCATATTGGTTTTTTCTCAAGCTAGAGTAGACGTGAAATCACTTCAGCGTTGTTAACATGTTCTCTTTATACGTCCATCGTGCAAAACTATGCTATTGCAGAAGTGGCCGTGGTTGAATCTAAACTTGGTTGGAAACACGATAGACACTTCCAGAACAAAAGAAGCAGCCGAAACGCAGAGGAAATCAAGAGCTAGATTACAAAAACCACTGATGCCCAGTTTGTAAACGTACTGCGGGACTAATGAAGGATTCTGATTCTGATTTAATTTGAAAGTTACGAGTAAAAATGTCGCTTTCTGATAGCGTATTATTATTATTATTTATTTATAAATAAAACCTGATTTGATTTGATTTGATAGACCTCTCATGACTTTAGACCATATGTAAAAAAAAAAATGTTTTTAGATTTGACCAAAAGCAAACTGTTTTTTGGAGTTCTGTGTTTAAAGTCATAATTCGGAGAACAATTCTGACTCTCATAATTCATAGGAAAAAAAATCTGAGATGAGTCTGAAAAAGAAAGACAGAATTTTGAGTTATTTAAAGGTGGGGTAGGTAATTTTGGAGAAACCAGCTACTCGTGCTAGAATTTGAAAATACACAGCCGGAGAAAATCTGCCACTTCCTTACAGAGCCCCTCCTCCAACACACACGAACGTGCACATGACCAATGAGGGCACGAGATAAGTTTGTGCACAGATGGAAGGCTGACAGGCAGGTAGGCCATCCAGTTATTTTAGCCGGGCCGGCTGATTGGTCGTGCTTTTTACAGTATTACAGCTTCCACAGATGATCTTTTTTTATGGATTTGTTGTCAAAGCACTTCAGATATTCATTGCTATCGGATGTTAAGAGCATTCCATGGAATATAACAAAAAGTGGATCTCGAGCCGGTTTCTCAAACTTACCTACCCCACCTTTAAACAAACAAAATTGACTTCTGAGAATTCTGAGAAAAAGTCTGAATTCCGTCTTGAATCTGAAGCTTCTTCTCATTTATTGTTTTTTTCATTTTTTTTTCTCCTGCAGGACTGGAAGGAGCACCAGCACACCTGCTGTCAATCATCTGGGGGCGTGTCTGTTCAGGAAGAGGAGCCAATCACAGCCCTGGAACTGGACAAAGTCAAATGAAGGAAGCCCTCAGACAGGAAGTCCTTATATGGCGCCGAGAGGAGGAGAAATCAAAACTTAAAATCTCCTCACTTGAACTTTTATTGTGAAAGATTCCTCTCGTCAGGAAGAGGAACGTCTGGGATGTCCCGATTTATAACTAAAGACATTATAAATTGTATATTTGTTGATAGAAGTTCCAGAAAATATGCCATAGGGCTGCAGATAACCACTTTTTGTCATTATCAATCAATCTGTAATTCACTTTATTTATACGTTTTTTAATTAATGGTGTTTTTTATTTCTCATCTTCCCTCAGTGAATCTTTTTTTCTGCTGTTTTATGAAACAGACTTTCCCGACCTTTAACGCTAAACTAATTTAGAATCTCTGTCCAGACACAGTCCTGGTTTGAATAAAGGTCAACACATCGATAAACTAAAAGGAAATATTATTAAATTAACGCGCCCCACCCTGGCTGATAGGAAGACATGAGCTATCGGTTCTCTTTTGTTAATGGTATTTTTCTTATTTTCCAATTAGAGTGACTTTGAATTGTTTACAAGGTTTCTTTGTTTGTTTGCTTCCAACTAAAAGACCCAGTTTATGTAATGTGAACGTTTCAGTTTCTGCAGAGAACATCTTTGCATAAGATAATATCTTGTATATGTACATGATTAAAAAAAAGGATTATCTTTAAGAGATATGAAGCTGTAGTGTTTCTTTTTTTGATTCAATTACGATGTAGTGTCTCTACTTTAAAGAGTCCTCTCCTGCTGATGTTCAGGTGTATATCAGTATGTAGTATCTCTACTTTAAAGAGTCCTCTCCTGCTAATGATCAGGTGTATATCAGTATGTAGTGTCTCTACTTTAAAGAGTCCTCTCCTGCTGATGTTCAGGTGTATATCAGTATGTAGTGTCTCTACTTTAAAGAGTCCTCTCCTGCTGATGTTCAGGTGTATATCAGTATGTAGTGTCTCTACTTTAAAGAGTCCTCTCCTGCTGATGTTCAGGTGTATATCAGCATGTAGTGTCTCTACTTTAAAGAGTCCTCTCCTGCTGATGTTCAGGTGTATATCAGTATGTAGTGTCTCTACTTTAAAGAGTCCTCTCCTGCTGATGTTCAGGTGTATATCAGTATGTAGTGTCTCTACTTTAAAGAGTCCTCTCCTGCTGATGTTCAGGTGTATATCAGTATGTAGTGTCTCTACTTTAAAGAGTCCTCTCCTGCTGATGTTCAGGTGTATATCAGTATGTAGTGTCTCTACTTTAAAGAGTCCTCTCCTGCTGATGTTCAGGTGTATATCAGTATGTAGTGTCTCTACTTTAAAGAGTCCTCTCCTGCTGATGTTCAGGTGTATATCAGTATGTAGTGTCAATACTTTAAAGAGTCCTCTCCTGCTGATGTTCAGGTGTATATCAGTGTGTAGTGTCTCTACTTTAAAGAGTCCTCTCCTGCTAATGATCAGGTGTATGTCAGTATGTAGTGTCTCTACTTTAAAGAGTCCTCTCCTGCTGATGTTCAGGTGTATATCAGTATGTAGTGTCTCTACTTTAAAGAGTCCTCTCCTGCTGATGTTCAGGTGTATATCAGTATGTAGTGTCTATACTTTAAAGAGTCCTCTCCTGCTGATGTTCAGGTGTATATCAGTATCTAGTGTCTATACTTTAAAGAGTCCTCTCCTGCTGATGTTCAGGTGTATATCAGTATCTAGTGTCTCTACTTTAAAGAGTCCTCTCCTGCTGATGTTCAGGTGTATATCAGTATGTAGTGTCTCTACTTTAAAGAGTCCTCTCCTGCTGATGTTCAGGTGTATATCAGTATGTAGTGTCTCTACTTTAAAGAGTCCTCTCCTGCTGATGTTCAGGTGTATATCAGTATGTAGTGTCTCTACTTTAAAGAGTCCTCTCCTGCTGATGTTCAGGTGTATATCAGTGTGTAGTGTCTCTACTTTAAAGAGTCCTTTCCTGCTAATGATCAGGTGTATGTCAGTATGTAGTGTCTCTACTTTAAAGAGTCCTCTCCTGCTGATGTTCAGGTGTATATCAGTATGTAGTGTCTCTACTTTAAAGAGTCCTCTCCTGCTGATGTTCAGGTGTATATCAGTATGTAGTGTCTATACTTTAAAGAGTCCTCTCCTGCTAATGATCAGGTGTATATCAGTATGTAGTGTCTCTACTTTAAAGAGTCCTCTCCTGCTGATGTTCAGGTGTATATCAGTATGTAGTGTCTCTACTTTAAAGAGTCCTCTCCTGCTGATGTTCAGGTGTATATCAGTATGTAGTGTCTCTACTTTAAAGAGTCCTCTCCTGCTGATGTTCAGGTGTATATCAGTATATAGTGTCTCTACTTTAAAGAGTCCTCTCCTGCTGATGTTCAGGTGTATATCAGTATGTAGTGTCTCTACTTTAAAGAGTCCTCTCCTGCTGATGTTCAGGTGTATATCAGTATGTAGTGTCTCTACTTTAAAGAGTCCTCTCCTGCTGATGTTCAGGTGTATATCAGTATGTAGTGTCTCTACTTTAAAGAGTCCTCTCCTGCTGATGTTCAGGTGTATATCAGTATGTAGTGTCTCTATTTAAAGAGTCCTTTCCTGCTAATGATCAGGTGTATGTCAGTATGTAGTGTTTCTACTTTAAAGAGTCCTCTCCTGCTGATGTTCAGGTGTATATCAGTATGTAGTGTCTCTACTTTAAAGAGTCCTCTCCTGCTGATGTTCAGGTGTATATCAGTATGTAGTGTCTATACTTTAAAGAGTCCTCTCCTGCTGATGTTCAGGTGTATATCAGTATCTAGTGTCTCTACTTTAAAGAGTCCTCTCCTGCTGATGTTCAGGTGTATATCAGTATCTAGTGTCTATACTTTAAAGAGTCCTCTCCTGCTGATGTTCAGGTGTATATCAGTATCTAGTGTCTCTACTTTAAAGAGTCCTCTCCTGCTGATGTTCAGGTGTATATCAGTATGTAGTGTCTCTACTTTAAAGAGTCCTCTCCTGCTGATGTTCAGGTGTATATCAGTATGTAGTGTCTCTACTTTAAAGAGTCCTCTCCTGCTGATGTTCAGGTGTATATCAGTATGTAGTGTCTCTACTTTAAATAGTCCTCTCCTGCTAATGATCAGGTGTATATCAGTATGTAGTGTCTCTACTTTAAAGAGTCCTCTCCTGCTGATGTTCAGGTGTATATCAGTATGTAGTGTCTCTACTTTAAAGAGTCCTCTCCTGCTGATGTTCAGGTGTATATCAGTATGTAGTGTCTATACTTTAAAGAGTCCTCTCCTGCTAATGATCAGGTGTATATCAGTATGTAGTGTCTCTACTTTAAAGAGTCCTCTCCTGCTAATGTTCAGGTGTATATCAGTATGTAGTGTCTCTACTTTAAAGAGTCCTCTCCTGCTTATGTTCAGGTGTATATCAGTATGTAGTGTCTCTACTTTAAAGAGTCCTCTCCTGCTGATGTTCAGGTGTATATCAGTATGTAGTGTCTCTACTTTAAAGAGTCCTCTCCTGCTGATGTTCAGGTGTATATCAGTATGTAGTGTCTCTACTTTAAAGAGTCCTCTCCTGCTGATGTTCAGGTGTATATCAGTATATAGTGTCTCTACTTTAAAGAGTCCTCTCCTGCTGATGTTCAGGTGTATATCAGTATGTAGTGTCTCTACTTTAAAGAGTCCTCTCCTGCTGATGTTCAGGTGTATATCAGTATGTAGTGTCTCTACTTTAAAGAGTCCTCTCCTGCTGATGTTCAGGTGTATATCAGTATGTAGTGTCTCTACTTTAAAGAGTCCTCTCCTGCTGATGTTCAGGTGTATATCAGTATATAGTGTCTCTACTTTAAAGAGTCCTCTCCTGCTGATGTTCAGGTGTATATCAGTATGTAGTGTCTCTACTTTAAAGAGTCCTCTCCTGCTGATGTTCAGGTGTATATCAGTATGTAGTGTCTCTACTTTAAAGAGTCCTCTCCTGCTTATGTTCAGGTGTATATCAGTATGTAGTGTCTCTACTTTAAAGAGTCCTCTCCTGCTGATGTTCAGGTGTATATCAGTATCTAGTGTCTCTACTTTAAAGAGTCCTCTCCTGCTGATGTTCAGGTGTATATCAGTATGTAGTGTCTCTACTTTAAAGAGTCCTCTCCTGCTGATGTTCAGGTGTATATCAGTATGTAGTGTCTCTACTTTAAAGAGTCCTCTCCTGCTGATGTTCAGGTGTATATCAGTATGTAGTGTCTCTACTTTAAAGAGTCCTCTCCTGCTAATGATCAGGTGTATATCAGTATGTAGTGTCTCTACTTTAAAGAGTCCTCTCCTGCTGATGTTCAGGTGTATATCAGTATGTAGCGTCTCTACTTTAAAGAGTCCTCTCCTGCTGATGTTCAGGTGTATATCAGTATGTAGTGTCTATACTTTAAAGAGTCCTCTCCTGCTAATGATCAGGTGTATATCAGTATGTAGTGTCTCTACTTTAAAGAGTCCTCTCCTGCTGATGTTCAGGTGTATATCAGTATGTAGTGTCTCTACTTTAAAGAGTCCTCTCCTGCTGATGTTCAGGTGTATATCAGTATGTAGTGTCTCTACTTTAAAGAGTCCTCTCCTGCTGATGTTCAGGTGTATATCAGTATATAGTGTCTCTACTTTAAAGAGTCCTCTCCTGCTGATGTTCAGGTGTATATCAGTATGTAGTGTCTCTACTTTAAAGAGTCCTCTCCTGCTGATGTTCAGGTGTATATCAGTATGTAGTGTCTCTACTTTAAAGAGTCCTCTCCTGCTGATGTTCAGGTGTATATCAGTATGTAGTGTCTCTACTTTAAAGAGTCCTCTCCTGCTGATGTTCAGGTGTATATCAGTATGTAGTGTCTCTACTTTAAAGAGTCCTCTCCTGCTAATGATCAGGTGTATATCAGTATGTAGTGTCTCTACTTTAAAGAGTCCTCTCCTGCTGATGTTCAGGTGTATATCAGTATGTAGTGTCTCTACTTTAAAGAGTCCTCTCCTGCTGATGTTCAGGTGTATATCAGTATGTAGTGTCTATACTTTAAAGAGTCCTCTCCTGCTGATGTTCAGGTGTATATCAGTATCTAGTGTCTCTACTTTAAAGAGTCCTCTCCTGCTGATGTTCAGGTGTATATCAGTATCTAGTGTCTATACTTTAAAGAGTCCTCTCCTGCTGATGTTCAGGTGTATATCAGTATCTAGTGTCTCTACTTTAAAGAGTCCTCTCCTGCTGATGTTCAGGTGTATATCAGTATGTAGTGTCTCTACTTTAAAGAGTCCTCTCCTGCTGATGTTCAGGTGTATATCAGTATGTAGTGTCTCTACTTTAAAGAGTCCTCTCCTGCTGATGTTCAGGTGTATATCAGTATGTAGTGTCTCTACTTTAAAGAGTCCTCTCCTGCTAATGATCAGGTGTATATCAGTATGTAGTGGCTCTACTTTAAAGAGTCCTCTCCTGCTGATGTTCAGGTGTATATCAGTATGTAGTGTCTCTACTTTAAAGAGTCCTCTCCTGCTAATGTTCAGGTGTATATCAGTATGTAGTGTCTATACTTTAAAGAGTCCTCTCCTGCTAATGATCAGGTGTATATCAGTATGTAGTGTCTCTACTTTAAAGAGTCCTCTCCTGCTAATGTTCAGGTGTATATCAGTATGTAGTGTCTCTACTTTAAAGAGTCCTCTCCTGCTTATGTTCAGGTGTATATCAGTATGTAGTGTCTCTACTTTAAAGAGTCCTCTCCTGCTGATGTTCAGGTGTATATCAGTATGTAGTGTCTCTACTTTAAAGAGTCCTCTCCTGCTGATGTTCAGGTGTATATCAGTATGTAGTGTCTCTACTTTAAAGAGTCCTCTCCTGCTGATGTTCAGGTGTATATCAGTATATAGTGTCTCTACTTTAAAGAGTCCTCTCCTGCTGATGTTCAGGTGTATATCAGTATGTAGTGTCTCTACTTTAAAGAGTCCTCTCCTGCTGATGTTCAGGTGTATATCAGTATGTAGTGTCTCTACTTTAAAGAGTCCTCTCCTGCTGATGTTCAGGTGTATATCAGTATGTAGTGTCTCTACTTTAAAGAGTCCTCTCCTGCTGATGTTCAGGTGTATATCAGTATATAGTGTCTCTACTTTAAAGAGTCCTCTCCTGCTGATGTTCAGGTGTATATCAGTATGTAGTGTCTCTACTTTAAAGAGTCCTCTCCTGCTGATGTTCAGGTGTATATCAGTATCTAGTGTCTATACTTTAAAGAGTCCTCTCCTGCTGATGTTCAGGTGTATATCAGTATCTAGTGTCTCTACTTTAAAGAGTCCTCTCCTGCTGATGTTCAGGTGTATATCAGTATGTAGTGTCTCTACTTTAAAGAGTCCTCTCCTGCTGATGTTCAGGTGTATATCAGTATGTAGTGTCTCTACTTTAAAGAGTCCTCTCCTGCTGATGTTCAGGTGTATATCAGTATGTAGTGTCTCTATTTTAAAGAGTCCTCTCCTGCTGATGTTCAGGTGTATATCAGTATGTAGTGTCTATACTTTAAAGAGTCCTCTCCTGCTGATGTTCAGGTGTATATCAGTATCTAGTGTCTCTACTTTAAAGAGTCCTCTCCTGCTGATGTTCAGGTGTATATCAGTATCTAGTGTCTATACTTTAAAGAGTCCTCTCCTGCTGATGTTCAGGTGTATATCAGTATCTAGTGTCTCTACTTTAAAGAGTCCTCTCCTGCTGATGTTCAGGTGTATATCAGTATGTAGTGTCTCTACTTTAAAGAGTCCTCTCCTGCTGATGTTCAGGTGTATATCAGTATGTAGTGTCTCTACTTTAAAGAGTCCTCTCCTGCTGATGTTCAGGTGTATATCAGTATGTAGTGTCTCTACTTTAAAGAGTCCTCTCCTGCTAATGATCAGGTGTATATCAGTATGTAGTGTCTCTACTTTAAAGAGTCCTCTCCTGCTGATGTTCAGGTGTATATCAGTATGTAGTGTCTCTACTTTAAAGAGTCCTCTCCTGCTGATGTTCAGGTGTATATCAGTATGTAGTGTCTATACTTTAAAGAGTCCTCTCCTGCTAATGATCAGGTGTATATCAGTATGTAGTGTCTCTACTTTAAAGAGTCCTCTCCTGCTAATGTTCAGGTGTATATCAGTATGTAGTGTCTCTACTTTAAAGAGTCCTCTCCTGCTTATGTTCAGGTGTATATCAGTATGTAGTGTCTCTACTTTAAAGAGTCCTCTCCTGCTGATGTTCAGGTGTATATCAGTATGTAGTGTCTCTACTTTAAAGAGTCCTCTCCTGCTGATGTTCAGGTGTATATCAGTATGTAGTGTCTCTACTTTAAAGAGTCCTCTCCTGCTGATGTTCAGGTGTATATCAGTATGTAGTGTCTCTACTTTAAAGAGTCCTCTCCTGCTGATGTTCAGGTGTATATCAGTATGTAGTGTCTCTACTTTAAAGAGTCCTCTCCTGCTGATGTTCAGGTGTATATCAGTATGTAGTGTCTCTACTTTAAAGAGTCCTCTCCTGCTGATGTTCAGGTGTATATCAGTATGTAGTGTCTCTACTTTAAAGAGTCCTCTCCTGCTGATGTTCAGGTGTATATCAGTATATAGTGTCTCTACTTTAAAGAGTCCTCTCCTGCTGATGTTCAGGTGTATATCAGTATGTAGTGTCTCTACTTTAAAGAGTCCTCTCCTGCTGATGTTCAGGTGTATATCAGTATGTAGTGTCTCTACTTTAAAGAGTCCTCTCCTGCTTATGTTCAGGTGTATATCAGTATGTAGTGTCTCTACTTTAAAGAGTCCTCTCCTGCTGATGTTCAGGTGTATATCAGTATGTAGTGTCTCTACTTTAAAGAGTCCTCTCCTGCTGATGTTCAGGTGTATATCAGTATGTAGTGTCTCTACTTTAAAGAGTCCTCTCCTGCTGATGTTCAGGTGTATATCAGTATGTAGTGTCTCTACTTTAAAGAGTCCTCTCCTGCTGATGTTCAGGTGTATATCAGTATGTAGTGTCTCTACTTTAAAGAGTCCTCTCCTGCTGATATTCCCGTGTATATCAGTATGTAGTGTCTCTACTTTAAAGAGTCCTCTCCTGCTGATGTTCAGGTGTATATCAGTATGTAGTGTCTCTACTTTAAAGAGTCCTCTCCTGCTGATGTTCAGGTGTATATCAGTATGTAGTGTCTCTACTTTAAAGAGTCCTCTCCTGCTGATGTTCAGGTGTATATCAGTATGTAGTGTCTCTACTTTAAAGAGTCCTCTCCTGCTGATGTTCAGGTGTATATCAGTATGTAGTGTCTCTACTTTAAAGAGTCCTCTCCTGCTGATGTTCAGGTGTATATCAGTATGTAGTGTCTCTACTTTAAAGAGTCCTCTCCTGCTGATGTTCAGGTGTGTATCAGTATGTAGTGTCTCTACTTTAAAGAGTCCTCTCCTGCTAATGATCAGGTGTATATCAGTATGTAGTGTCTCTACTTTAAAGAGTCCTCTCCTGCTGATGTTCAGGTGTATATCAGTATGTAGTGTCTCTACTTTAAAGAGTCCTCTCCTGCTGATGTTCAGGTGTATATCAGTATGTAGTGTCTATACTTTAAAGAGTCCTCTCCTGCTGATGTTCAGGTGTATATCAGTATCTAGTGTCTATACTTTAAAGAGTCCTCTCCTGCTGATGTTCAGGTGTATATCAGTATCTAGTGTCTCTACTTTAAAGAGTCCTCTCCTGCTGATGTTCAGGTGTATATCAGTATCTAGTGTCTCTACTTTAAAGAGTCCTCTCCTGCTGATGTTCAGGTGTATATCAGTATGTAGTGTCTCTACTTTAAAGAGTCCTCTCCTGCTGATGTTCAGGTGTATATCAGTATGTAGTGTCTCTACTTTAAAGAGTCCTCTCCTGCTGATGTTCAGGTGTATATCAGTATGTAGTGTCTCTACTTTAAAGAGTCCTCTCCTGCTGATGTTCAGGTGTATATCAGTATGTAGTGTCTATACTTTAAAGAGTCCTCTCCTGCTGATGTTCAGGTGTATATCAGTATCTAGTGTCTATACTTTAAAGAGTCCTCTCCTGCTGATGTTCAGGTGTATATCAGTATCTAGTGTCTCTACTTTAAAGAGTCCTCTCCTGCTGATGTTCAGGTGTATATCAGTATGTAGTGTCTCTACTTTAAAGAGTCCTCTCCTGCTGATGTTCAGGTGTATATCAGTATGTAGTGTCTCTACTTTAAAGAGTCCTCTCCTGCTGATGTTCAGGTGTATATCAGTATGTAGTGTCTCTACTTTAAAGAGTCCTCTCCTGCTGATGTTCAGGTGTATATCAGTATGTAGTGTCTCTACTTTAAAGAGTCCTCTCCTGCTGATGTTCAGGTGTATATCAGTATGTAGTGTCTCTACTTTAAAGAGTCCTCTCCTGCTAATGATCAGGTGTATATCAGTATGTAGTGTCTCTACTTTAAAGAGTCCTCTCCTGCTGATGTTCAGGTGTATATCAGTATGTAGTGTCTCTACTTTAAAGAGTCCTCTCCTGCTGATGTTCAGGTGTATATCAGTATGTAGTGTCTATACTTTAAAGAGTCCTCTCCTGCTGATGTTCAGGTGTATATCAGTATCTAGTGTCTATACTTTAAAGAGTCCTCTCCTGCTGATGTTCAGGTGTATATCAGTATCTAGTGTCTCTACTTTAAAGAGTCCTCTCCTGCTGATGTTCAGGTGTATATCAGTATGTAGTGTCTCTACTTTAAAGAGTCCTCTCCTGCTGATGTTCAGGTGTATATCAGTATGTAGTGTCTCTACTTTAAAGAGTCCTCTCCTGCTGATGTTCAGGTGTATATCAGTGTGTAGTGTCTCTACTTTAAAGAGTCCTCTCCTGCTAAGGATCAGGTGTATGTCAGTATGTAGTGTCTCTACTTTAAAGAGTCCTCTCCTGCTGATGTTCAGGTGTATGTCAGTATGTAGAGTCTCTACTTTAAAGAGTCCTCTCCTGCTGATGTTCAGGTGTATATCAGTATGTAGTGTCTATACTTTAAAGAGTCCTCTCCTGCTAATGATCAGGTGTATATCAGTATGTAGTGTCTCTACTTTAAAGAGTCCTCTCCTGCTGATGTTCAGGTGTATATCAGTATGTAGTGTCTCTACTTTAAAGAGTCCTCTCCTGCTGATGTTCAGGTGTATATCAGTATGTAGTGTCTCTACTTTAAAGAGTCCTCTCCTGCTGATGTTCAGGTGTATATCAGTATGTAGTGTCTCTACTTTAAAGAGTCCTCTCCTGCTGATGTTCAGGTGTATATCAGTATATAGTGTCTCTACTTTAAAGAGTCCTCTCCTGCTGATGTTCAGGTGTATATCAGTATGTAGTGTCTCTACTTTAAAGAGTCCTCTCCTGCTGATGTTCAGGTGTATATCAGTATGTAGTGTCTCTACTTTAAAGAGTCCTCTCCTGCTGATGTTCAGGTGTATATCAGTATGTAGTGTCTCTACTTTAAAGAGTCCTCTCCTGCTGATGTTCAGGTGTATATCAGTATATAGTGTCTCTACTTTAAAGAGTCCTCTCCTGCTGATGTTCAGGTGTATATCAGTATGTAGTGTCTCTACTTTAAAGAGTCCTCTCCTGCTGATGTTCAGGTGTATATCAGTATGTAGTGTCTCTACTTTAAAGAGTCCTCTCCTGCTTATGTTCAGGTGTATATCAGTATGTAGTGTCTCTACTTTAAAGAGTCCTCTCCTGCTGATGTTCAGGTGTATATCAGTATGTAGTGTCTCTACTTTAAAGAGTCCTCTCCTGCTGATGTTCAGGTGTATATCAGTATGTAGTGTCTCTACTTTAAAGAGTCCTCTCCTGCTGATGTTCAGGTGTATATCAGTATGTAGTGTCTCTACTTTAAAGAGTCCTCTCCTGCTGATGTTCAGGTGTATATCAGTATGTAGTGTCTCTACTTTAAAGAGTCCTCTCCTGCTGATATTCCCGTGTATATCAGTATGTAGTGTCTCTACTTTAAAGAGTCCTCTCCTGCTGATGTTCAGGTGTATATCAGTATGTAGTGTCTCTACTTTAAAGAGTCCTCTCCTGCTGATGTTCAGGTGTATATCAGTATGTAGTGTCTCTACTTTAAAGAGTCCTCTCCTGCTGATGTTCAGGTGTATATCAGTATGTAGTGTCTCTACTTTAAAGAGTCCTCTCCTGCTGATGTTCAGGTGTATATCAGTATGTAGTGTCTCTACTTTAAAGAGTCCTCTCCTGCTGATATTCCCGTGTATATCAGTATGTAGTGTCTCTACTTTAAAGAGTCCTCTCCTGCTGATGTTCAGGTGTATATCAGTATGTAGTGTCTCTACTTTAAAGAGTCCTCTCCTGCTGATGTTCAGGTGTATATCAGTATGTAGTGTCTCTACTTTAAAGAGTCCTCTCCTGCTGATGTTCAGGTGTATATCAGTATGTAGTGTCTCTACATGTCTCCATGCTTTAATGTTCAAAAAGCTCTTTATTGTTCTCATACTGCCTGTGCTGCAGCACCTCTTTTCACCCTCTGTCTGAAACCAGAGCCCAGTCTGCTCTGATTCGTTAGCTGGCCAGCTCTGTTCTGATTGGTCAACCACTTAGAGATGTTTACATGCACAAAAACCTACAGGGAAGGGAAACCTCAAAAAGCAGAATATGGCCTCATTAACTTTGACATATTTTCAGGGGGAATCCTGCAGTTAGGAAAAAGACAGTAATATTGAATTTTAAATACAATAGAGTGGTGCAGAGACGAGTCCTAAAACCCGGACGTGAGTTAGCATTTTACATGTTCCATGGGGGCACTAAGTGCTGTGCTGGGCACCTAAGTGCTGGGCAAATAAGTGCTGGGCAAATAAGTGCTGGGCAAATAAGTGCTGGGCAACTAAGTACGGCTAATGGGATTTCTCCATAGGATTTTGGAAAATATCTGTAAATAAGGTCTGTGGTTGAGACACATTTAAGAGACGGATCATGTTTTGTTCTACGACATTAAATACATCAGCAGTGACGCCACTGGTGATTTCTGAAGAGTTGACGTGTCTGAAAAACGATGGTTGTTACCAAGTGGCTGAATAGGACTACAGAAGTTGTCGAGGCCGTTGTACGTCATTACGCCGAACACGTAAACACTCCTCTAAGTTTGTTTGCCCTGTTCTGCTTGAAAGCAAGTACCTGCCTCCTGCAAACTGTTCAAACAAACGCTTCAACTCGTACCATTTAGAATCTGTATGTTTGAATATGGATCTTAAGTTGGCGTGACGTTGAAGTCGTGCTGCTGTACTCGGCTGTAGTTTGTTTATCATAACGTTAGCATTTTGCATCTGGCGATTAGATTTATGATTAGAAAATGATAAAAGTAGGGTAGACATGTGGAGATTATCCGACTGAACAAAACGTGCATTTATCAAACAGGTTCGTTTTCCACAGAACTTATTTTGAGCTATTTTCCTAAATCCTATGGAGAGATCCCGTTGCTTTTTTGACGAGGGAACCAGCAGCTTACTTCTGGGTAAATACGTCATCCCTGCACCTCTCTATTGAGTCATTCATGAAAGAATGTTCAAATCCCCCAAATATATAATATGAATGGAAAGGAGGATGAAAAGAGTCAGGGGTCTCCAGTTTAGTTGTTCATAGGAAAGGGTCCCTCAAGGAGAAAAGGTTTGGGAGCGACTGATTTAAAGAAGACCTTTAACGTTTTTTATACATTTAGAGTTTGTGTGACGGCTTCTCTATCAGTGAGCAGCAGCAGACACCCAATCAAATGTCATCTTTTTCTTTTATCATCTTTTCTGTCATTGTGGAAGCTGTGATTTATCAGGAGACACATCACCTGACTGCTGACGGTTAGCAACTTAAAGAAATAATCTTCGTATTCGGCTGCTAAGCTGAATCTTGAGATGAAAGAAGTCTGACAGAAAACGTCCTAAAACTCAAGGTCAGAATAAAAAAAAATATTGTATTGTTATCATCATACATCAGTGAAGAAGCAGATTTATGATCTGAAACGTATTGTATAAAACCTTCCTAATTGTCATTTGTTAGCGTTTTTTATTCATCTCATTATTTATTTGTTTAGGTTTATTGGAGCGAATGTTTGATATAAACATTGTAATTGGATGATGAAACTAAGACACACAAAATTGGCCAAAAGCACGAGGACAGCTAAACTTTCCAGCCATTTCTGACCTGCAGGATACAGATAGAGAATATTTCAATCAGGAGAGACTTCATTTTCAGTTTAAAGAACATTTATTTTCGCATGCGCCATGATGGAAATGTTAATAGTCTTGAGCGATTAGACCCTGATCCTGATATCATATATCTTAAGGGGGAAGTGCAGCCGTGAGTATATTAGGAAACCCCCTTTTGGGGTCTAGACACTGGTGGTGATGATGAAGATCTGGATTCGATGAGGAGAAGGGATGAAGAAGATGATGAAGATCTGGATTTGATGAGGAGAAGGGATGATGAAGATGATGAAGATCTGGATTCGATGAAGAGGACATTTACGCAAAATGTAATAACAGGAAAAAAGAGTCATATCGTTTTCACACAATTCATTTCTATCAGTCTGTAGGATCAAATATGTCCCATAGTTTTCAACACAAGTGAATGCATCTCTCTGGAGTCTTTTTTTATAAAAACATTTATTCTAAAAAGATAGATTCCGACATATAAAATCAGTTCTTGTTGGTTTGAGGTAGTTTGTTCTTCAGCCTCTTCACAGGAAGCTTAAACAAACCTTTCTTATGTAGAAAAATCACTGAAACAATGGCAACATGTACAGACCCTAAATGAACATCCGTAGTGTCTCGTTGGAATAAAAAAAGGCGTCTCTTCCTGTAGCATCTTGAGTGTTCATGAGGCGTTCTTGG
This sequence comes from Trematomus bernacchii, assembly GCF_902827165.1. NCBI lineage: Eukaryota > Metazoa > Chordata > Actinopteri > Perciformes > Nototheniidae > Trematomus > Trematomus bernacchii. Next base: position 193,736 of record NW_022987514.1, read on the forward strand.
AGAAGCAGCTGTGCAGGAACCGCTTGAAGAACTTCCTGAACTCGGTGTTGAACACGGTGTAGATGACGGGGTTCAGGGCGCTGTTGAAGTATCCGAGCCACGTCACCACGCTCATCAGAGCCGGAGGAACGTAGCAGTCCTGACATCGAGCTCTCACCGTGTGAAGCACGAAGAACGGAGTCCAGCAGAACAGGAAGGCACCTGCAGGAACACAGGGAGAAGAAGTCAGGTGTGTCTTGTTGGGAAAATACTGAATGTCCTCTTCCAATATCAGAGTCCACATGATAACAAAGGTATCCCAACTGCAGCTGTGTACATGACAGGATGTATGATTACCTAGAAGAGCATCAGGACTGTTTTAGGCATATGACAGCTATGTGATTAACATGATGATTCAGCCTCTATGGAGATAGACATATGACAAGCATGATCATTTCTGACGTGGAGCTAATCTGAACTAAACATTGAATACTGCTTTCTATTCCTCCATCTTGTGACTGTGTAACTCCCTCTCTTGGATATCAGCATGTGAAGGACACTGTTCAGGAACTAGTTGATGCTCTGTATGTGAGGACTACTTCCATTCTTGAGAGGATCAGAAATACATGGATCCTGAGATTGAAGCTCAAGCCGGTGACGAGTGAGATTTTTCTAACAGTCTACAGTGAGACAAAAACAAAAATAACCTTAATCTGCTTTTAGTTTCTCCCAACAGGTGGGAAGTTTCAGAAGAAAGTCGTCAAACCGCTGCTCTCAGGTCAGGCTGAACGCTTTGAAAGTGACTAATCCTTGGCTTCTAATCTTCTGAAGCCATGCGAGGTTAGGTGAGGATTTCTGACACACATTTCCCAAATAGCACAGCTGAAGAAGCCGTTGAGTTCAACTTAATAAAATGATCAATTAAGCAATCAACTCCAGTTGACTTTCAAGTGATATAATCAGATTCCAATTTCAAATATCACTTTTCTAGGAGGATAAGGGCCACATGTGAATTCTTTTTGGGATCTGACCAAAAGGGATTTTTGTTTTGAGGTCCCAGAAAAAAGTCAGAATTCAGAATTCAGAAAAAGTCAGAATTCCAAGAAAAAAATCTGAATTCCCAGAAAAAATTCTGAATTATGAGAAAAAAAGTCTACATTTTGAGAAAACAATATGTCAGGATTCTGAGAACTAAGAGAGTGTGTTACAGGTTTAAAGGTTACATTATTTTATATTTACAAACAATGCTTTTAACTAAAAAATGTATCAGTCACGGCCCGTCCACACGGCGGCGTGCGTTGAAGCTTCAACGCTTCTGCCCATTCACTTTGAATGGGGTGACGTCAAGCTTTGCCGAACTGCATTGTGGGAGCGTCGCTTCGCTTTGCTCGCGTTGCTTCGCTTTGCTCGCGTTGCTTCGCTTTGCTCGCGTTGCTTCGCTTTGCTCGCGTTGCTTCGCTTTGCTCGCGTTGCTCGCTTCAAAAGTTGAGCAATGTTCAACTTTTGAAGCTTCGACGGAAGCGTCAGCCAATCAAATCATATGCCAGTACAAGCTCTAGCCAATCAAACCGCATGCTTGTGTGTCCGGGGCGGGAGATTCATGCGATTGGTTGTTGGTCGAGTTTCAGACACGCCCGCCGGCAAGCTTCAACGCACGCCGCCGTGTGGACGCTGCGTCAGATATTCTCATTAGAGTTACAGTTACTCTCACAGGGATTTCAGCCTTTGCAGACCGTTTACATGCACTACACCCCCAAAATAGGGCCTCTTTAAATCTATGGGATGGGTTATAACAATCTTTTATTTAAAAAAACGAAAGTTTACTTGTAAATGTACTGTTTTTACGATGGAAGAATCTTGTGAGGAGCCCAACACCAAATAACAACCTTATCTGATTCTCTTCCTGCAGAAATGAATTTGATATCAAGCATTTAATTGCAAATGAGTGACTTCCTTTATCTTGTGAAGACGTGCTCTCGTCTGAGCTAATGAGAGGTTCATGAGACCATGGCCAAGCTTTACGTAATAATTGGATTTCAGATTAAGGAGCTGCAGGATTAGCCGCTGTGTGCTAAAGAGAAGCACTTCTACGCATTAGAACCAACACTCACTGCTATTAATAGGACGACCTTTTCTTACTGTTGTGTTAGTGCCTCTGAACACACATCAGATGTGTGTGAGGCGTTCAGGTACCTTCCAGCGCCCATTTTATATCCAGTCATTAATTGTGGATAAAAACTGTTTCAATATAAATCTTTAATAATATAATACTGTAAAAAAAAGTACTTGGACTTTTTTTGGAAGGTCAAAAATACTGCAGTAGTAGGAATATAGGCTCATAATATACTGTATATACATATGATAGTACATACTGTATATACATATGATAGTAGTAACTTGTTAGACAGGAAGTGAACCTTACCTACAACGACAGGAAGTACCTTCATGGCCTTCCTCTCCCGGTTGTTGATCTTAGCCGTTTTCCTCCGGCGAGGCTCCTGGCTGTACTTGATCTCTGAGAAGCTGACGGTGGGCACGGGGCCCTTTAACTCCGAGGACTTGAAGGTGGACCGCTGCTCCGGACTCTCTGTCAGCTCCCTCTCTATAAGGAGGCAAGAGTAAACACATCCTTTACTCAAGTAGAAGTACAGATACTCGTGTTTAAAGTGCATTTTGCATAATAGGTGACCTTTAAGTAGTAACGAAGTATTTGTACTCCACTACTTCCCACCTCTGATGACGGGCGGCAGTAATGGCGGCAGAGCGGCGAGCGCCGGCAGCGCGGCGGCCGCTTCTTGAAGTTTTCGGCAGTCCAGAATACTGTTCTTCAGCTTGGCTCTCCGAGCTTCTTCCCATCGCCTCAGGCCTCGAAACATGCCGCAGTACAGCAGCAGCATGATGGGACACGGGATGAAGAAGGAGCACACGGACGAGTACAGCACGTAGTCGTCGTTCTCCAGTTTGCACTCGGTGGGGTCGCGGCCCGGCACGTTGTTGATGCCGAACACGACGGGCGACGCCACGGCCAGCGCCACGACCCAGGTGGCCGACAGCAGCACCGTCTGACGCATGTCCACGTGCTTCCTGTTGTAGTTCAGAGGGATGACTACAGCGATGAACCTGCAACACGGGAGAGAAGGTTTTAGTATATGTAGCTTTACATCCTTTCATCCTTTCTTTATAACTAATGCTTATGATTATTATGTATTCATTTCAACAAGGACCATGCATACAAATACATTAATCTCAGAAAAGAGAAGAGATTAATTATGCCAGATTTGAGCTAATAGCTCATTTCCATCTGCAGTCCTTAGGCAGGTACGTAACAATCAACAAACATTGCATAATCTCTATCACACAAACAATTATAAAACATGATTTAAGTACAGGTCAATACAATAATACATAGAACAGTTAAATATAATATTACAATACAGTTAAGATTGAAAAACCCAGATTACAGTGTAATTAATGTTGGCATGACTGGTTGCTTAATATCAATTTTTGTTGCACCATAAGAGAAAGAATTCAAGTCAGTACAGGTTTTAAGTTCAACTAGAAGAATATTCCAGTGTTCGATGGCCGTAAATGAAAATGCAGTTTGTGCAAAGGCACTGCGCCTCAATGCTGTTGATGTATTGTGATTTTAAAAAGGTGTTTTTTATCATCTGGCCGGGGACAACAGCTGGACATTAGCAATGTTGGCTAAAACTGCCCCGTTTACTGTTTTTTGTGATAGTTGATTAATGGGAACTGTCCACGACACTATAAACAAATAAAGTAAACTAAACTGAATATGTACAGTTTGTTTGCTAGAGGAAAGGTCATGGCGTCATTGAAATGTAAAGGGTTCAACCTCTGGAGAGACGTTTAGTTTATCAACTCCTATTGGCTTTCGAGTGATCAAATCTGAAATCCTATTTTCATCACTATTCTACGGAGGAGGATAAGGGCCACATTTTGGGGATCAGGCCAAAAGTGATTTTTTGTTTTGTGGTCTGAGAAAGAAATCTGAATTCCTAGAACAAAGTCTAAAATCAGGAAATGTTTTCTAAGCTTTACCGTTTTTTGTTTAATTTATAATTTTAACAACGCATTAAAAACTGCGACCCGGGAAAATATAATTCCCTAGAATCGTATTTGAGGATGCAGTTTAGTTATACGGCAACATCCATTTCCAGGCGACGTGGTTGCATGTCTTTATGCTAAGCTAACCTAATTGGTTTTGCCAGAATGTCAAATGAGTCCTTTAACTTAGGACTTCAGGAGCAAAAACATGGACAGAAAACATTCTGGTGTGGTAACAATAACAAATAGTATACATCCTCTATCTCAAAGGCCCCACTCAGTCCTGGGGGCCGTGGCATTGTTCAGTAATCCATCACTGAATGACAGCAGGTCATCAGTCAGTTTGATGTTAAATCAAACCTGCAGAGGAACCAGAAGCCAGGTGGACTCTGCAGACCTTCACGATCTGTTTCCTGCCCGCTCTGTTAAATTATTCAGACAGTAAAACCTCTAAAAAGCTTCAGATCATCAGCATCAGTCCCCGTTAGCTCCACGGCCTCCATCAGTCTCGGCTCTAATCATATTTATCTGGAGTTGGGACATCAGCTGTGAGGGGCAGCTCCAGAGTTTCATCCTTCAACATCAGCCCGAGAGTTCGGATAATCTCATTGTGTCAAACTAACGAGTGCAGAGTGATGCCGGCACTTCATCACCGTGGACGCATCCTCAGATTTTTCTTCTTTTGGGGCTTTTACAGGAACAAGACAAAAAGGTTGTCCTAATATTTCCACATTAGAGTGAACTGTGGCTCGATTATCTGACCCTGACGACCTTCAGATGGAGAGCTGAAGACCTCAGGGTTCTGGTTTTGATTAATTATCTGGATGACCCTGACTGAAGCTGAAAAACACCTTGGTGGAAAAGTGTTTTTTGCTTGTGAATCTTCCTGACTGAGTGAAATAACCCAAGTTATAAAGTGGTAGGTATGATAAGAGCTGTTCAAATTCTCTAAATGCTAAGAAAAGGTGCCTCAATGCTTCTGTTTTAGCATAGCACGGTGCAGTAATGAGTCCTAAAACCATACAAATGTGTTGGCATTTTACTACTTCCTGTTCCCTCATCTCAAAGTCAAAATTTTTTTGAAAGGGTTGATAGTTGGATGTCTGAAATAAGTTACATAAGAGATTTTCAAGGTTTGTCCTACAACATAAATGACATCAGTAAACAACCCACTTGTAATTGAGTGAAGCTCATAAAATCAGGGGTTGCTAACAAGTGTCTAAATGAGACGACTGAACCTCATCACCCCGAGCATTAGCCTCTTTTAGCTTAGTGGTTGTGACGTGAAGTCATGTGACCGTGCTGTAGTTCCTTTATAGCCCAACATTAGCCGCCTTTAGCTTAGCGGTGGTGGTAGTTCTTTTATAGCCTAACATTAGCCTCCTTTAGCTTAGCGGTGGTGACGTGAAGTCATGTGACCGTGCTGTAGGTCGTTTATAGCCTCACGTTAGCTATCAACCTTTAACGGTCACATTTACTCTTCAAAAACCTTACATTTGGGGTTAATATGTGGAGAATATCGTGCTGAACAAAACATGTAAGTATCATTTACGTGTTGAGATCCTATTTTCTGGAATATTTTGAAATCCAACGGAAAAATGATGCTTCCTCCCAGGTCGGCCTACAAAAATATCATCACTGCACGAATTATGAACCATCAAATACTAAGGGATGGGAGATAATGTCTTCCCACAATCCCTTGCGGCAACAATATTTACCTGTCGACGCTGATGGCGCAGAGGTTGAAGATGGAGGCGGTGCACAGCATCACGTCCATCATCATCAGGTAGTCACAGACCGAGGTGCTGAGGGTCCACACGCCGTCCTGGAACTGGAGAAACACACAGTATGTTTACTTATCAACATTAACATACAAGCTGTACACACATAAACACATTTAACTAAAGATTCAAGATTCAAGGCTTTTATTGTCATTCGTACATAGCTACAGTGTAGTTATGACAATGACAATCTTAGGTCCCAGGCTCCTCCAACAGTGCAACACAATAAAACAGATAATACTGCAAGTAAATACAATCAAATAGAATAGAAGTAGTGCCATAAGAGTCTATATACAAGTGATACATCATTTGTAAGTTGCAAACAGGTGAACTAAAGACATTTACTCAAGTACTGTTCTCAACAGAGCCAATAATATGTGTTTGCTTTTACTTTATTAAAATAATATTGCATGTATGCAAAATTAGCTTAAAAAAATATAAAAACTAAATAAAATGCACAAAAAATACCTTAAATTAAATTATAAACATTAACAATTGAAAAAATATAGGATAAATGGGCCACCCGTGCAGTTAATATTAAACTTGCACATATAATAAAAAAAACTATAAAATATATCCTACATATAAAAAATATAAAATACATTAAGATATATATATAAATGCATTAAAAAAATGTATATATACTAATTAATTATTCCAAGTGAATGCAATTAAAAGCTTTAAGCATGACAATATACAACGTAAAACAATACATGGTTAAAAAATGTATAAAATTAAACATTTAACTGTAATAGCATAAATAATAACATAAATACTTAGTATTTGTAACGGCTAAACAAAGAGATGAAATAATCAGAATCAGAACACCTTTATTCGTCCCACAGAGGGTACATTTGAATTTGTTACAGCAAGAAAAGAACCAAAGAAAGCTTAATATTAACTAAGAAGCAGCAATACAAAATATTAAAGATTAAAAAATAACACAATTTACAAAATACACATCCTGTAACAGTTCTGAGAGAGATAGCAGCCAGGTATATATCGCACAGCTATCAACGGCATATGCACATAATTGGTATTGCACAACAAGGGGTGTTATAGTCTGTGTTGTTATATGTGTGGGGGTCTACCAGGGACCATGATGGTTATACAGCCTGAAGGAAGGACCGGCGTAACTTAAAGGGGACCTATCATGCAAAATGCACTTTTGTACGTCTTTTATACATGAATATGTGTCCCCGGTGTTCCAGGGAACTCACCAAGTGTCAGAAAACACAACCCTCTCTATTTTCCTCCATACCCAAATCTCTAAAAAAGGGGCTGCAACGGATCTGGTAAAAACTGATCCAGATTTGAACACTGTCCTGACGTCAGGACGGTGGCACTACGGCTATTGGGCCAACTCCACCAATCAGGAGGAGACAGCCACGGCCATTGCCGTTCGAAAGCGCTGGAGACGCTGTAGTACATATGCCAGGCCAGTAGATGGTGCTGTTCTCACTGAATCTGCCCTTGCAAATCCAGAGCTAAAAAATGTCAAATTGAGCAAATGAGGCATGGCTAAAATGCATGATCTGTTTGGTATTTTGAAAAAAAAAAAGTATAAATATGCCTTATATAGGTATTAGGGCTGTGCGATTATGGCAAAAATCATAATCACGATTATTTTGGTCAATAATTGATATCACGATTATTAAATACGATTATTCATTGACTTTGAAAACATCCATTTATTGAACTTTTAAATACAAATAATAATTTGAACAGTATCTTTTTAACTGTTGATTACCCTGAGCGTATAATTCAACTGAAAAACCAATACAACAATGAATTAAATAAATGATACATTTAAATCTACATTTAAATAAATAATATCAAAATAATAAATACCAATAAACAAGATCAACAAATATTTTGGAGCGCACTTCAACAAGCTACTAAACATATATAAATATGATAAATACAAATACATTTGATCAAATATGTTGCAGTGCACTGTCACAACCTAGCAAAGCAAAATAATCGTTTTTTTCGATTATGTTGTTTTCGTAATTGTGGCAGGCCAAAATCGTAATTGCGATTAAAATACGATTAATTGCACAGCCCTAATAGGTATGGTCCTAAATATGCTGCTGGGCACCAGAGAGCGAATCCTAACGCAGGTAAATAGTCGATGTCCAGGCGAGAACGTTGTGTTTGTTCTTTTATTCTCTACACATATACAGAACAATGGTTTCACCGGTGCCTCTCCTGTGGTTTCTCCTGTAGAATATCCTTTGTTCCCGGGTAAAAAAACACATGCTCGTCTGATGCACCAATCCCACCGCCACCATTAAATAACAAATCAATATATAGCTCCAACAGTATTATTGAACTACTGTTTATTTAAAGAAACATTAAAGCGTGTAAACATGTCAGCGTAACATACAAAAATGCACCTGAAAAAGAGCAGAATATTTTCTTTAATAAACGGTCTCTCATAATAGCTCTTACTTATTAATATAATATCTATGAGAAATGACTTGTTGTGTTCCAATGTTGTAAACAAAAGCAGTTTAGATAACCACACAAACAAAAGGTGAACTGTGATGAGTGAAAGAACATGATGCATGGATAAACAAACATACAGGCTCCAGAGAATCAACGCTAAGTAACAAACACAGACTTGTTGTTATTGTCTTCATTGATTTCCTAAATCCCCATTGTTATTTCAGGGGCCCCTTCAGCTGACCTTCGACCCCGGATGTGAGATGACCTCCGGAGGAATGTACAGTTCATCTGGTGTCCTCAAATAGACAAAGACTGACTGTAACTGTGTTCAAACTTTAGCTAAATTGTTATTATAAAAACACGATGACAGTCGTGATCGCTGCAAAAAAACAGGGTCGTTTCCAGTGAGTTTGGGCAAGCGTAATAATTACTGAGTTAATGAATAATACAATATATTAATATAATATTGTATTAAAGGGCCCATGTCATGCTTTTCCGGTTATTACCCGTCCCCTTGTGTGTTATGAAGGTTTTTCTGCATGTAAACGGTCTGCAGAGTCACAAACCCTCAAAGTACACCCTGTAGTGAGTAAAACACTAACACAGAAAAGACCTGTCTATGCTGCCCCAGAACGCCTCGTTGGAGATTTCTCATTTTCCATTGTTTGCTTCCTGGGTTCTGTGAAAACCAAATGGACCAATGATGTGTGAGGAGCACCTCACACACCAGGATCCCTTGGCTAACTAACAGGGAGTCCCCATTGACTTGCATAGAGCTCCCTGAACGCTGGTAATAGACGAGTTGGGATGGCGGAGAAATGCTCTCTGCAGACCCATTCTCACAGCGTTATAAACCTCTTTCTTACTCAATATCAAGCCACACTTATTGTTTTTACTTCAGCTGTGAGTGTTTGTGTGTGCTCAGGATGAGTTTTGCTGTGTCTCGCTGTATCGCCGACCCGGAAGCCTGTCCACTCCTCGCTGCAGCTCGCAGCTGCGGCGAGCAGCAATGAGCCTCTCAACGTCCCGACCAATCAGAGCACACTGGGCTCACAGGGAGGGGGGGGGGCAGGAGCTCCAATAAGCCGTTTAGGACAGAGAGTGAATACCTGGTGAATACACATACTATACAGAGATGCTGTATGAGAAACCAATGTGAGTTTGGAAAATTGCACAATGTAAATCTATTCTAGTAGACCTCAACAATGGAAATATGATCAGTAGAAATGGCCATGACATGGGACCTTTCAAATTAAACGAACTTAGTGACGTCATAAAGGGGGCGGGGCTGCAGCTGAAGGTCGGCTAGAGTTCCGATTCTTAAAGGGACAGTACGCAGAGTTAAAACCATGATAACTGATGTCAAATAAAACACTGATAAATATATAGATACAAATAAAAAGAAAATAGATAAATTAACAATAAAACATCTTTAAAATATACCCATAAATTAAATGAATGTTTTGATTAGATAATTGTAAATTATTATTATACCGCTCCAAGGACTTGTTCCTTCCTACTGTCCCAAAAGTCCGTACTGAACTGGACTACGTATAATTACGATGCTCCTGTGGCTTTGAACCAGCTTCAAAATGAGCTGAAACTCAGAGAACTGGTCTCATTAAACAGACTCAAAGCTACTCTAATGGTGCATTTCCACTACAGCGCGCTTTAAGCGTGCCGTGCCGTGCGAGGCCCGTTTTTGGTTGCGTTTCCACTTGGCGTAGTACCGGCTAGCGGGTACTATTTCACAGTTTTTCTGGCCCCATAAAATCGATGTTCTTAGCGGGCCATCAACCAGGCTGAGTCGGGCTGAGTATGCTAAACTAGAGAGAGAGAGAATCGCTGGCAAGGGGGCTACAACTACAACAAGATGAACATATTTTAACGTGATTTAATTGTAATACATGTTTCAAAATGATGCCGAAGTAACAACATACTGATACCGGTTAGTAAAAACCATGAATTAATGCTTTGACAAGTCTGCAGACAGACGGCAGGCGAAAAACCTTTTAAAATGCGTGTTTTCTAAATGGAGATTGGCTAAGCTAACGCAGTATATGCTCCGACCGTCCACACTCACAACAACGGCCTATAGAGACATAAATAAAGCAGCGACTGTATTCACCATGACACAGGCAGTCTGTGGTTTGTACTTGTTTAACTTTTGTCTAGTTTCTGAACAGATATGAGGAGCTGTGCACTCTGAGTGCTAACAGCTAACGGCTGATGTTGTTTTTTTTTGTGGTTCTCATTGAAGATGACGTCACGGCTCCGCCTACACTGCGTTACTATAGTTACTGCCCCAGCTACTAAACTGTAATGGAAACGCAGCATAAAGTGAGCCAGTCCTAACAAGGCCTAGCGAGGCCGAGCAAGGCCCTGCAATGGAAATGCGCCATAAATGACTTTGTAGCAGGCCGCTGTGTCTGTAAATGCTTTGGCTGATCTTGTTATGACTGTGATTGAGTTTTGACTGTTTTAAGTTGTCTGTAACTGAGCTGCTGCCTATCTTTGGCCAGGACTCTCTTGGAAAAGAGAGCTGTTTTCTCAATGAGACCTATCAACAACAAATGGATTTGCAGGATTTGGGTTTTTGGGTCGTGTTGGGGATTTGAATAATTTATCCATCTGAGTCTAATGGTTCTATCTCTGACCAAACATAAATGACAACAAAAGAAACCCCCCCTCAAGGCCCACTTACTCCATTGTTCTGGAGCTTTTGAGCGTAAAGCCTGATCTTCATCAGCTTATGTATTTATTTCCCCAAATGTCATACAACCCCATATATATTATATTCTGAGCACCACTTTTCCTCAATGCCAGTTTAAGATACGACCTGGCAAAAGTGACTGCCCCGCCCTCTTTATGGTGAAAACAAAGAATCCTCACAGATAACGATGCTAATGAGGCTAATGTCCATCGGCAAAGTAAACAGTTGTAATGTAAAAAGTAAAAGTAGTGGCTGTAGATGCTCCATAGGAAAAAGTGTTAGCTGCTGCCTGCCACTCGTCCAATGGCAGACTTACAGGACATTGATCCTGTATTGATTTCATTAACTAAATATTCACGCCAATCATCAATCTCCAATGACATTATTTAATAGTTTGCCTAGCTGACCATCACTGGGATATTTGTAGATAAACAAAAATGACACAGTATTCTTAATTCTTGGATGGGATTGGCCGAAAACCTCAGGATCTGTTTTTACAGCCAGTCAAATGGCAGCAAATGTTTTCATCCAAAAAAGGAGCCATGACGTAGAGGGGAAGTACCGGATGGGTTTCTCATCTTTAGTCAAAAGCTCCAGAAAAAAGCCAGTGATTTGACTTTGATCAACTTTCTGGAGGATTACAGTAATAAAATAATTTGGCAATTTTAGTTTTCCAAAAGATATATCAGAATTTTGCAGAGGCTTGTGACACTTTAATAAAAAGCCATATCTTATCCAAAGTTGCATACGTTTTAAGTGAGACTTCACTCAAATTCAGATGATCTGAGCTTATTGTATGTAAATATTATATTTATATTTTAGCGGCTTGAGTAAATAAAACTACAATATGGAAAAAGAAGCAAAGACAGAAAATTACACACATATTTAATTTAAATTAAGGTGGAGACACCTTGTTTTTTTTCAAAAGCAATAACAAACCCCCTTAAAACATCTATTTCAGAATTGTGCAAAGATTTCACCTTATTTTTTAGTATTTAACAAACCATTACTGATAAGGGGCACATTCACCTTAATTATCTTATCAATTAGCTGTTGGGTAAAGCATCCGGGATGAACAAAAAACCCTTAACAAAACCCTCAATTCAATCCAGAAATCACGCCAAACACTTTGATTCAAATTGAGATGGCAATAAGATATCCATTAAATTCTCGAAAAGCAACAATAAACTACTTTAGAAACACATTTATATAACTTTATATAACTTTATATAGTTAAGTAGGTTTTAAGGGCCATTGACTTTCACTTTTATTCATTATCTGATACTATACCAAGAACATTCTGCAGATGTTGTGTAATGCATCCTGGATCTGCATAAAAATCGATTCACATTTCCAAATGACCCTTAATCTAGTACCACATTCACAACAAACACTGAAGGTGGCGCAGAGATCCATTAATTGATCCAAAAAGGGATACAAAGCCTAAATGAGGTGTATTACTTTCCCTTTCCCATAAGAACCTCAATATTGTTTACTTGAGTAAATGTTCTTAGTTACTTTACTCCACTGCTTACTAACAGATGTTGTGCAATCTCCCTGGATGAACTAAACATCCTTAAATTCGCTTAATTTGAAACAAACACTTAACTTTAAATTAAGGTGGCATTTTGGACTAAATCTAACTGCAGAAACCAACCAAACCTCTGCACGCAGTAAACAATAATCGTCCTAATATATTTTTCGGGTTCTCTTGCTCCTCTCCAACTCTGCCTTTTTCCGCTTTATTTCAGTTTGTTTACTTTTCGTTGTGTGCTTTTCTATTTTATTTTATTTACTTGCACTATTATCTGTTTTATTGTGTTGCACTGTTGGAGGAGACTCTGACCTAAGCTGTTCATTGACATAACTACACTGTAGCTATATGTACACATGACAATACAAGCCTTGCATCTTGAATCTTGAATTCGGATCTCACCTCGGAATACACAAAGAGTGGCAGCACGAGCACCGCGAGCATCAGATCCGACACCGCGAGACTCACGATGAAGTAGTTTGTGGTGGTCTTCAGCGCCTTCTCCGTCATCACGCTGAGACACACCAGCAGGTTCCCGCCGATGATCACCACGATCAGCAGCACCCCGACCACCAGGGCCGGCACGTTGTGGCCCCCCGAGGCCGCCTCCGGGGCCACCTCTCCGCTCAGGTTCCCAGCCATGTCCGCCCCACGGTCCGGCCCGCGGGCTCTCATGAAGCCCGGGCCGGACTCTGGTCCCCTTACTGTGGGGTCGTCATGGAGGAAAAAAAGAAGCTCCGGTGCGCACTTTACGCAAAGGAACTGAGCGTAACACAGGATGGAAACAGGTGCGTAAAACTAGTGCGTAAAACAGGGTGGAAACAGGTTGGTTTGATAAAGTTAGACACCCCTAACTCATGATGATTAAACAGCTGCTCAATGTTTCTTCAAATATACCGTGGTGAGCTCTTTACGCAAAGGAACTGTGCGTAAAACAGGTTGCTTTTGCAAAATAAGACACCCCTAACTCATAATTATTGAACAGCTGCTCAAAAGTTCCGCTTCCCCTCTTCTTAACGTCGTGAAAAAGTAAAAACACATCGATCCAAAGCGCTAAAAGACGCTTCAATGATTGGAAAGTTGAAGCGGATATCTGTGTGTCCTTTGATGAAAGAGTGGCGAGCAGCCGGAGTGTGTCTGCGGTCACACCCCGGGAAGTGGGTGTTCGGGTGTTTTCAGCTCCGGTGGGTTCACCTCCTGCAAAGGCCACTGCAGGGCCAAATTAGCCGATTAAAGCCGCTTATCAGCTGCGCTTTACTGTGTCCTTCAGTCCCTGAGCTCCAGCAGGAGACGGTCTCTCTCTGTGTGGGTGTGTGTGTGTGTGTGTGTGTGTGTGTGTGTGTGAGAGAGAGAGAGAGAGAGAGAGAGAGAGAGAGAGAGAGAGAGAGAGAGAGAGAGAGAAAGAGAGAGAGAGAGAGAGAGGATGCTGCATACAAAATATCAACAACTTTATTTAAAGTTAAATTACACACACACACACACACACACACACACACACACACACACACACACACACACACACACACACACACACACACACACACACACACACACACACACACACACACACACACACACACACACATGATTATAATCAGAATAAGTTTAAAATCAGTTAACAAATAAAAAAAACAATACAAAGTTGTTTAATTATACTTTCCTAGATAATAATATTATAATAAACGTATTTATAACGCACCTTTCATGCATGATGCAGCCCAAAGTGCTTTACAGAGTAAGATAAGCATGAATCTGCAACTTAAAGGTGGGGTAGGTAAGTTTGAGAAACCGGCTCGAGATACACTTTTTGTTATATTCCATGGAATGCTCTTAACATCCCGATAGCAATGAATATCTTAAGTGCTTTGACACAAAATCCATAAAAAAATATCATCTGTGGAAGCCGTGGTACTGTAAAAAGCACGACCAATCATTTTACCCGGCCCGGCTAAAATAACTGGATGGCCTACCTGCCTGTCAGCCTTCCATCTGTGCACAAACTTATCTCGTGCCCTCATTGGTCATGTGCGCGTTCGTGTGTGTTGGAGGAGGGGCTCTGTAAGGAAGTGGCAGATTTTCTCCGGTTGTGTATTTTCAAATTCTAGCGATCTCGAGCCGATTTCTCAAACTTACCTACCCTACCTTTAACTCTTTATTATAGTTGATAATAGTTGGACTTTTACATAAACTTTAACTTCATCAAAATAATAAAATGAATGACATTTCCATTGTTTATTGGGATCTAGCAGAGAGTATTTGCATGTATTACTGTAATCATAACTGTTACCTTGTTGTTAGGAATTGAGATAAAGACAGTATATGTTACAGATTGTGAATGTCATTTTTAAATTTCTGTATTTCTTTTAGACCCCAACAATGTCCCGGATCACTTTGACCCGAAATGAACCAAAGAGTGCAAAATGTGAACATGATACAAGGGTTAAAAAAACAAAAAACGTTATAAAGTGTGCTTGTCTGTGTGTATTTGTCCAGTGTTACTCTCTGACTTGAGAAGATGAGTGATTTCAAAGAAGAGGAGGACGACTCCATCTTCAGTAATGAACCCAGACCTCCAGACACAAGGTAGGACTCTGTTTACTGTCAACTGACCTGAAAAGGATTCTATGTTTATGTTGTCTGATAGCTCTGTTCATTTACATGAGTGAAGCACATTTATTTAGCATTATTTAGCTTATTGTATTTATTTATTTTTCTGACTAGTAGTTTCATTCATCTGCATTACTTACGCATTGGTCTTGCAACATAATCTGCACTATTTGCTTCTACTCTAATCTACTCCGTTTCATTTTGCACTATTTAAATGTTATTGTTATTTTTAATTCTCTTATTGTTTTATGTCCTATATATACTATTTTGTATTGAGTGAGGAGCTCGGGACAGATTTGCATTGCCATGACTACACTGTAGCTACTATGCATATGACAATAAAGCCTTTGAATATTTAATCTTGAAGCACAGTTCAATAAAGAAATACAATAGAGTCCAATACAAAATTTGTATTGAGTTTGCTGTGTTCTTTAAAGGTTCAAAGATACACAGGTTTTATCTGTCGTATACACAGCTACAGGGTAGGGGTGTAATGAGAATCTTCGGTCACAGGTTCCTCCAACAATACAACACAAATATATATAAGACACAAAACAAAAAAAACATAGAAATAGTGCAAGCTAACATTGATACACTGTTGGCTATCGGGAGCCATTTGGGGTGAAGTGTCTTGTCTAAGGACACATTGCCATGTTGACTGCAGGGGCTGCAAACCCTCTAATTGGTGGACAACCATTCAACTTGTGAGCCAGAGCTGCCACAGATGTATGTGTACAACTTTTGTTGTTTCCACAGACGGAGGGCACAGTCTTCAGGCTCCAGCGGTCTGTCTCTGAAGAGTGACCGGTCAAAAGAATGGCCTCTAACCTTCAGCAATGAGCCTGGACCCTCAGACACAAAGTAAGAGTCTGTTCACTGTTCACTGAAGAGGATTCAGTTGTAATGTTATCTGATAGCTTTTTTTAAAGAATTACATGAGTGAAGCACAGTTCAATAAAGAAATACTATAGAGTCCAATACAAATGTGTTATTGAGTTTGCTGTGTTCCTTAAAGGTTCAAAGGTACACAGTGTTTATTTGTCATATACACAGCTACAGGGTAGTTGTGATTCAAACCAATTTAGTATTATGCCAGAAAGTCTATCTATCTGTCTTTCCAGTTGGTCTAGTAAAATGTAAAATGTGGTCAACAGTGTCAAAACAGCACTGAGATATCAAGACTGAGATTCTGCTAATATTTTTTTTTAACTGCATGTCATTTAAGATCTTAACAAGAGCAGGCTCAGTGCTGTGGTTTGGTCAAGACCTGATTGACACAAACATTATAACATAAGCTGTCTATGCAAAGCAACATTTGAGTAAGAAAGCAACTGTCTAACAGAAAGGACTTTACAGAAAAGCTAAAAAGATAGTCTGTTTGGTTTTCCCATGATATGTTTTTCTTTTAGATTTATTACTATTTATTTCCCTGCAGGATCAATGACGAGTGGATCACAGCTGAGGAACAGAAGATCTGTAAGTATTAGAAGTATCTAAAAGGTATATGATCAAAATGTGGTATACAACTGGATAAAAAGTCCTCTTATAACATCTTCTGGCAAAATGAAACATCAACGGAGCTGATCCACATTTGCGTACAACTTTTTTTATAAAACTCTGAAATATAATATTAAGAATACATATTAAATAACCTTTCCTATTGTTGTTGGGCCAGATACTCGTGACCAGAGAATCAGAATTCCTTTATTAGTCCCACAGCAGGGACATTTACAGTGTTGCAGCAAAATACTGTAAATAACCTTTAAAACACATTGTGATTTTGGGAATTCTACAGACGACTGTCGGAGCCAAAAAGGCAAATATTATTGAAAAAATAGCTTTTTGAACATTAAAGCATGGAGACATGTCACAGTAGAGGGACACAATATAAATGAACATAATAGAGCTGTTTTAAATAAATCTGAATTCTCCTCCATCTTGCACTGAATTTGGAGAAAAAAAGTGAATGATGGGGTGGTGAGGTTCGTATGACTTGGCTTGGGAACTGGAAGACCACCGGTTCAAGTCCCGGAAAGACCAAGTGCTACCGAGGTGTCCCTGAGCAAGGCACCGTTCCCTACATTGCTCCCCTGGCACCGTACATACGGCAGCCCACTGCTCCTAACACTATGATGGGTCAAATGCAGAATGTAAATGTCCCTTCTGTGGTTCCTGTTTCTTTTCACCATCCACAGCAGTTATTCTATTATCAGCTCTTTGAGACAAACAGTAGATGGCGCCACTGATCCAGTCTTACTACCAACACAGCACCAGGACAATGTGTACTTCCTGTATTCATTTATTATACAGTATAAGTAACTAAGAAGCAGTTGTTGGAAACACAAACATGTTATTCCTCAGACCCTCGTCATAAAACTAAGTTGAGTTGTATGAATAGAAAGCCAGATGTAAAATATGAATAACACATAACAATATTTTTGGTGCTCAGTAGCCTACATGTAGAATGAATAAACTGTAATGTAAACAGTGATATAGTATATGTAATCAATACACAGATGTACACAGGGATGTAGTAGAGTATATAAGAGGACAAAGGAGAGGATTCAACTCCTTTTTACACCAAAACTGGACTTTTATTTGTCTTATGTCTATCTTCCAGGATTTACTTCCTGAAACTGTGTAACTTGAGACCAACTGACAAAAAAACCCTGTTGTGTAACAAAGGGAGGAGCGCGCAGACAGGAAGGGACTTTAAAACTGAAAGTATGAAGTAAGAGAGGCAGACTCCATTTCGCACTTCGACAAAGCAGGAGGAAAAAACAGGGTGAGTGTTAAAACCATTTACAAGATTATTATTCAGTCTGTTATACTGTTAGACAGAAAAACACAGTCTTGATAAAGAAAGGAACCTCCTGGAGTCCAACATGACTTCTTTAAATGTAACTTTTTCCATTTCCTGGTTTATGAGCAAGCATTCCTGCATGCAATGCGGTCAAAATGGAGGCCAACGTACCTGTCTGAGATTTCACTAATTTGTTGTATTTAAACCAAAGTTAACCATTAAGATGGTTCTGATTTAAAGGAATTGCATTTCATTGTGTGTGTGTGTGTGTGTGTGCGCGTGTGTGTGTGTGTGTGTGTGTGTGTGTGTGTGTGTGTGTGTGTGTGTGTTTCCAGTATTACCAGTTAATCTGTCAGACCCGAGAAGATGGATGATTTAAGAAAGGACAATCCTAGAGCCACCAGCCCTCCTCGGTATGTGGAGAGGATATGGTAAGGGTACCTCCAGTCTTCAGTAATAATCTTTGGACCCTCAGACACAAAGGTAGAGTCTGTGGTGTCACCTGACCAGAAGAGGATTCAGTTTTTATGCCATGTGATATCTCTGTCATTTAGAGTACGGAAAGGTTCAGTAGAGAAACACAGTAGAGTACAATACAAGGGTTTAAAGAGGCCATATTCTCAACAACAAATTCAACACATGGATTTTAGCCTTTGTAGACCATTTTCCATCACCTCTGTCTATCCATAAGCCCCCCCCCCAAAATAATTGCCTGTTGACTGTCTTTGTTTGTCCTTGTTTGTCCACCCTCCCTTACACTGTAAAGCGTCTTTGAGTTCATGAATATATAAACATTAAACAACTATTATTATTATTTACATGCACAAATACCTACATAACACACTACAGGAAAGGGAAGACCCCAAAAAGCATAAAAGGACCCCTTTAAATGAACTCTTGCTGGGCTCTTTGGCATCATCATCAATACATAACCTGTTATTCAGCTGTTGCTTTTATTCAAAGCACCATACAAACGCTTCAATACTGTAGACATGTAAACTATTGCCCGAGGACATGTTGTAATAGTTAAAAGAACGACTGTTGAAATAATTCTCACCCTCGACATCCCTACAGGCTGAAGGGCGACGAGACCAAGCCTGAGAAATCAAACACCTGTGAGTATTGAAACCATATCCTCCATTCATTAAAGGGGACCTATCATGCAAATTACACTTTTTGATGTCTTTTATACATAAATGTCCCCGGTGTGTCAGGGAACTCACGCAGCGTCAGAAAATAAAACCCTCTCTCTTTTCCTTCGTACCCAAATCTCTAAAAACGGGGAACAACAGAGCTGATCCAGATTTGCGTCCGATATGACTTAAAGTGGACCTATCATGCTATATTTGAATAATATAGTGTAGGACCATACCTATATAAGGCATATTTATACTTTTTTTTTTTCAAAATACCAAACAGATCATGCATTTTAGCCATGCCTCATTTTGCTCAATTTGACATTTTTTAGCTCTGTTTTAGCAAGAGCAGATTCTGTGAGAACAGCACCATCTACAGGCCTGGCATATGTACTACAGCGTCTCCAGCGCTTTCGAACGGCAATGGCCGTGGCTATCTCCTCCTGATTGGTGGAGTTGGCCCAATAGCCGTAGCGCCACTGTCCTGACGCCAGGACAGTGTTCAAATCTGGATCAATTTTTATCAGATCCGTTGCAGCCCCTTTTTTAGAGATTTGGGTATGGAGGAAAATAGAGAGGGTTGTGTTTTCTGACACTTGGTGAGTTCCCTGGAACACCGGGGACACATATTCATGTATAAAAGACGTACAAAAGTGCATTTTGCATGATAGGTCCCCTTTAATATGAGAAATGTGGGCGGGCTTTACACCCACGGCCCTATCAGAAACGTTGCTATCAGAAACAATGCCCGACTGTTTTGGTCATCTTTGTTTACATTAGCAAGCATCGCTAACACTCAGAGCTAACCTGTACTGGCGAGTGCATGTGTAAAACAGCAGGAAATAAAAAAACTCACCTTGTGGTAAACCTGAGAGAGAAAAAGCATTTGAGCTCCATACTGTTTCAGAAATAATCCTTGATGTAGTTTGGAACATGATGGCATTTAATCACGGCAGCATTGAGCTGAATGTGCCGGGTAATTCTGAGCAGGCATTAGCCCCCTCCTCTTTTTTTTTTTTTCAAGCTAAGGACCCAGACTAGCAGTTCTCTAATACCGCTTTCACACCAACGCAACTCCGGTTCAAGCTCCGTGCTAGAGCTTTTCAGGTTCAGAACCGGTACTTCGGTTTAGCTCCGGCTCTTTTCACACCGCTCAGAGACCGACTGGTGCTGCCGCTGCTGCGTCATGACGTCACAGTTTACGTCGCTGATTTTCTCCCCAACGGAGCTCACCTCACAACAACAACGGGCCGGGGACTGCGTTGCTTTTAATCATACGAAGCCAGATTAAATTAAATAACGACTTCTCCAACCTTATACTTTTCTCCAGAGTGCCGTGGTTCATTGTTTATTAATGTGTTTCAGCGGCATTTACCGAGCGCTGCAGTGCTGGCTGCTCTTCCACCGGAGTTTATTCTCCCGTTAGCTCCGGGTTAGCTCACACGGCTCTAAAGTATTCACTGTCTGACTGTCACACAAGCAGCTGATACATATCCCCAGTTCCCCTTAAGTGAATGTGTGTCAGTCTGAATTGACGCTGTTTGGCATCACAACGCTGTTATGAAAGTTTCTCTGGTATAACATGGGTGATGTTAGCATAGCAACCGAAGCTAAACTGACTACTTGCTAAGCCGTTTTCTCCAGGCACTTTTTACCGACGTATTTTTCATTATGATTCTACTTGTGATAGTCGGACATGACAACCTGTGCAGCCCATGTATTGATTCCATCTGATAGCTGCTATAATAACAAACAAAACGTCTGCCTGCTCTCCACAATGATCAATAACAGCGAACGGATGGTCAAAGTAAGGTACAAATAAACAGAATCACACGAAGCCTGGTTAGTGTTGCCTGACTTTATAAAGTGTGTTTTTTTTTAACAAGTGTGTGGTTGCGTTCTAGTCACTTTGCTCAGCACTACTGCTTGTTACAACTTTTATTTGCCGTACTCGCCTTAACTGTTAGCTCAGGTTAATCTCGCCCCCCTCCGACGTAAGCGTGACGTATGCGGTTCTTGCTTCTAGACGGACAACTTTTTGCAGGAAAACCCGGTGCTTTTCAAGCACCAGCACCGAACCGGCCCCGAAACACCGTTGGTGTGAATGGGGTATAACAGGGCTGAAATAGAGGGATATATCAGGGGTGTCTGAAATGCATGATCTGTTGGGTATTTTGAGCAAAAACGCATCATATACAGGTTTTTAATATATTTGTATATATCTGAGACCCATAATATATGCCTAAAAATAGCATAATAGGAGACCTTTAAACTTGTGAATATTAATGTCTGACGGCAAAAGGAGCGTTTCTTCATATCGAAACACTTTTTTTTCAAAGGTTTTCTAATTATTATGGCGCTTTCTTTTTCACTTCTTCTCTCCATCAGATGACCACTATGGCAAAGAGGATGAGACAACAGAAGCACAGGTGAAAGAGGAGCAGTGGTTCAGCGAGAAGTATATTTAATGCTGTTTAACCACTGATAACATTTAACTAATGGTTAAATATTCTGTGAGCTTACGTTTTATTTGTTAACAGCTATTGTGTTGAATGAAAATGATTTTCTCCATTTAAAAAAACTCTGTAAAAAGTTTAGGATACCCACTCATAAACAATGGAATCAACAAAGGAAATTGCTTTGTTGTATTGGTGAATAGATCAAATACAAAAAAAGATATGTTAGTTAAAAATGTATACATAAAGAAAGAATAATATAACAAAATGTAACTGCTCATGTGCTGTGAGCTAAGTCCCGCCCCAATGTGCTCTGATAGGCCGGTATTAGCCGGCTTGTGATTGGCTGGTACTACTGTGCTTCGATTGGCTAGTATGACTGTGCTGTGATTGGCTGGTATTACTGTACGGTGATTTGCTGGTACTGTTGTGCTGTGATTGGCTAATATGACTGTGCTGTGATTGGCTGGTACTGTTGTGCTGTGATTGGCTAATATAACTGTGCTGTGATTGGCTAGTATGACTGTGCTGTGATTGGCTGGTACTGTTGTGCTGGGATTGGCTAATATGACTGTGCTGTGATTGGCTGGTACTGTTGTGCTGTGATTGGCTAATATAACTGTGCTGTGATTGGCTAGTATGACTGTGCTGTGATTGGCTGGTACTGTTGTGCTGGGATTGTCTATCATTACTGTGCTGTGATTGGGAGGATCCTGACTAACTACATTGTTTTTGGTCTTATGATGTAATGCTCTAGAATTCTGTTTTTTGTTCTTTAAGGTAGAATTGATATATTTTTCTCTGTTAAAATAACCAAATGTTTTCCTCTCATAACTCCAGGATTTTGTAACCTTCTCACCTGCAGTGTTTCAATGCAGGTTCCAACAACCTCTATACAGGTAATCCCATAACATGACACATTGCATTGTCTTTATTTAGTTTAATGCTCAGGTATTTCACATAAGGCTCTTTCCAGTAGACATATATTCAGGGGTGCACATAACAGGTACGCATGCGCGGCAACAATCTGAAATGCGTACCGTCACTTGTGTCACAAAGCGCATTTGCGTACCGACGTAAATGTGAAGCTTTTCCAGAAGGCGGTTAGTTCACCGGACGACAGAGTCGGTCTCCGTGTGCACAGACAGGGCTGCTGTTAACGTCGGTCTGTACAGCAGCCCCACTAAAACAGCTGATCACAACGTTCACACGCTGCGCGGTCACGAAGCTCTGTACTCCACTACCACCCCCCCCCCGTTGACAATCGCGAAGCGCTGTACTCAGGGGTTAAATTGGGATTTGATATGTGGGGGGGCTCTGTGTGGAAGGAGGGGGAGGGGGGTGTCGAAGATCTCATGATTTTACCTTAAGGGCTATACTGTATATGAGGCCCTAAAGCAACTGCTCCATTATCTGTATCAAATGCAAACATTGATGCCACCAATTGATGCCAAAAAATTTAAATTAATTTACATCTTAAATTATTTATGTACACACACAAATGTTTACAAATATCCAACCTTCAAATTGCTTTTTTTAAATCATAGTTGCTCTGCACACTTGCTAGAGAACATTTTTGATGAAATCTCAGTTATAGGGCTGCGAGATTATGGCCAAAAGTATGCTGTACATTTCACTGTAAACGATTGAATCATCACCAAAAGTCGATGTTATTATGATCAGAACTCAGCTTTATGCACACACACACATACATTTAGCTTGGTTTAGGAAACGGGCTCCGTGTTACAGGACGGGTCACGTGGTTTCGCTGCTCCGCTGCAGACTCTCCTCAATGAGGAGCAGCGGAGTCCGGGCGGGGGGGCTGCGGGCTGCAACTCCTGATCGGAGCAGAGACACGCTCACTAAGCCAAAAAACTATATCCGGTCACAGAGATCTGCTATTTGAAAGTGAAGTCAACACATATTGACACTAAATATAGTCTATATTAAGAACGAAAAAAGTTTTAACACATAGTTTTTTGTATATGACAAATTTGCGAGGGTGATGATGTCAGAGTATCGTCCTATGTGCCCCGGACAGCCCCGGCCCAATTTAACCCCTGGCTGTACTCCACTGTCGCCACTGTCGCCACCCCCCCCGTTGACAATCGCGAAGCTCTGTACTCCACTGCCGCCACCCCCCCCCCCCCGTTGACAATCGCGAAGCGCTGTACTCCACTACCACCCCCCCGTTGACAATCGCCAGAAGTTGGGGAGTACCAAACACTGACTCCAGGTACTCATCTGAGTACCTCACTGAGAAAGTTGTGTGCACCCCTGCATATATTAAATAATGCCTCTATGTATGAAGTAGCAAATAGCAGGGGCTTTCAAGCTTTTCTAATTGTAACCCCTCGCATTAATCAGGTTGTTGTTGCCGACTAGTAAGACTTTCTCTCCACCTGATCAGTTGGAAATCCCCCATCTGAAAGTCTTGGTCAATCTGATCCGTTAATTGGAAAATGTAGAGGTCTGTTATTATAAGGACGCTCTGATGAAAGGACCATATGCTTTCTATTAGTCCGCACAAAATAGTCTGGTCAATGAAACGTCAGCTGTGATTAGTTCTCCTTCGTCAGTAAACACCATACTTCTTCAATCGTCATTTTTGTCAATATTTGAGTTCTGATTTTAACCCTAACCAAACCGGAACAGCAGAAGAAGACAGACAGGAAGTAAACACTGAAGGGAACACAGTATGGGCTTCGGCAGAGTTTAAAGACTAGTTTATGGAAAGGAAAATGTGAACAGACTTGGAAATTATAGTTTCAGTGCTGCCGTCATTTTAAGTTAAGTTGTCGCCGCAGTTTCAGTCGTTGCTACACAGTAAAACCGACTTTTTTTGTTGGTTTTATGTTCAAATCAACATGTTGTGCTAACTGTGCCGATGAAGCTGTGAGTGAAAACACATAATTTGAGCAACAGCTCAATAAATGCTTGTTATAAAAGTGTGTCCCTTCTATGTCTCCAGGTACAAGTTCCCTGGTCCCGGTGCGTTCCGGTGTAATTTGACCAACCTGGTGTTCGTAATGGCTAAAGAGGCAGAGCTGACGTACATGACCCTCATTTGGGACGAAGACCTCCTCAACTCAGGCGGAAAGACGCCTGCAGGGCCGCTGTTCGAAATCAAGAGTGCTGTCGAGGACGCCCTAACTCAGCTCCGCTTCCCCCACGGTGAAACAAAGGAAGGTAAAGACATCTGCAATGCTAGGATATACATTTTTAGGATACCGAGTAGTACCAAGTAATATCGAAAACCTGTGAAAAGTTATAAAGCAGCTGTTGGGAGGCTCCGATGTCGATGACATTAGACTCATTTTAAAGGTCACCTATTATGCAAAATCCACTTTCATCAATCCATATGTGTCCCCCTGTGAGTTAAGAGATGTTTTTGTCCTGATCCATTTATATAAAAACCTGTCTGAAAATGAGCTGATCAGATTTTGGCCACTTTATGATGTCATAACGATTTTCTTTGGCTTGTGTAACCATTAGCCAATCACCAACCAAGGTAACCCCCCCCCACCTTATCACCTGAATCTCCTCCTAGAGCACCATTTTGTTATTTTTAACCAAATCTCTCTCAGAGGGGCGTGGGGAGGGGTTCCTTATTTTCATCTAAAGTAACAGACAGAGAATCAGCTCTTTTGAAACAGGGCTGAAACAGAGGGGATTATGGGTAATGCTGCAATGATCTGTTTGGTGTTTGGAGCCAAACACTTCAGAGACATGTTTTGTATATAACTGAGAACTATAATATATTGATGAAAAAGAGCACGATAGGGGACCTTTTAAGGGATAAATTAGGTGCAGATGAACCAATGTTGATCAGCTCTTTGCCTTCACAGCGATGAAGGATGGCGCATTGTCTGTGGCTGACATCTCTGATGAGGGAATGAGCATCTTGAAGCCGCTGGAGATGACAGAGACTCACGTGGTCGTGGACGTCCCTCACCTCTCTTCCTTTGGCCTGGTTTGGCACATCATCAAAAGGTTTATGACAAAGAACCGGCCAATAAGGAGCCAACTCATGCTGTACCTACGAACACCGATCAAAGAGCTTCAAATAATGACCGTGATTGTCCTGCAGGAGAACGTCCCTTTGCATGAGGTAAAGCCATCCGCCATATGTGCTCTCCATCAGCCTCAACACTTCTTTTAAGCTGTTTCCAAAAGGGTTTTATGTAGTCTGTGTTTCTTATTTTTAGTATCATCATTATTTGTTTAGACTGTACAAGTTGCTTTTTGTTGTCATCCCTTTCGGCAGTAGAGTGGTGCACTGATGATGTAGGATAGCCCTAACCCTAACCCTCGACAAAAAGCAATGGGATTTTTCCATTGGATTTCGGAATATTGCAGAAAATTAGATCTTGTGCAAACACATATTTAACTATACTTACAAATTATGTTCCTATTGCTAATCCCCATAAAGCTATAAAGGAAATACATCACAGTCGCATCAGAGACCGCTAAGCTAAAGGTGGCTAATGTTCAGCGTGATGAAGTTTAGAGGTCTCATTTAGTCACTTGTTAGCAACCGCTGCTTTTAAGAAAGATAGAAACTGACATTCACCAGTGGGGTATTAACTGACATATTTAATGTCCTACACGTGAACAGTTTGTGTAAACCACAGACCTTATTTCAGGTTACTAACCAAAAACAACAAATTAAATAAATGTTGGCTTCGAGATGGGGGAACCATACATTTTAAAATGCTAGCTCATTCTTCACTCACTCATTCCTGCAGCTCTCTGTTGGCACCGTCAACATTTGTTGTGTATAAATGTCATGAACTCAAGTGATATAAATGTCCTGTTTCTGAAGATTTCCAGACAACAAAATGGTGCTCAGCGCGTAAGGATCCCAAGCCACTGTCAGCTGGACTTTGGTAACAAATACAGCATTCACGTTGATCCTGAAGACCTGTTCCTGCAGCCAATGGTGAGTAAAGTCACAGCTTCTCTTCGAAGGCCCGGTGTCTACATAACGTGCCTTTCTGTTTTCTATAAAACCAACTATACGTTTTCACTGAAAGCAATATCAAGGGTCATCCTAGTCAATCGGCTCAATTTTGTTTCATTAGATTGTCTTATGATAGTTTTAGTCTGAAGGACACGGTCAACAAAAAGCTTCCTCTCCATTTTCTACAGTGACATTCTCAGTGTTTCTCTGATAGTTGAGATATTTTCCGAAGGCTTGGTAAAAAGAAGCTGGTAACAACAGGTTTTTTTCACAAGGTAGTCCTCATGCAATGGCGTACACTCTCTTCTCATTGGTATCCATTGAACCAATAGCCTAAAGTCGCAATGTGGAACCTGGCGCTAATGCTTATAAACAACCATACATTTACTTTTGGCTGTATGTAGATTCACAATCATGAAAGAACCAGGTTAACACTTAATTTCTTCTGTTCTGGTTTTCAGCATGATGAATTCTCACCCAGGTTCGGACCAAATTACCATCCGACATTTGAAGTTTTCCTGGACACGAGCACAGAGTCCCTGAACTTGAAGCTCCAGGACCAGAGTGGGAAAGTAGCCTGGGAAAACAGAGTGTATCTGCAAGGTACCGCCTCCGCCTGATGTCAAGTTCAGAGCCCAGTGATAGACAAGATACAATAGAACAGTATAGCTGTAGTGCACCTTCATGCATTTTGCTCCATCTCATCATCTTTCAAGTGAACAAAAAGGCAAAGAAAGGAGTTATTTAGAGCAGGGGTTCCCAAACTTTTCAGCCCGCGACCCCCAAAATCACTGTGCCAGAGATTGGCGACCCCCCGCCACGTGAATTGTCAACAGGGGGGGGTTGGTTGTTAGTGAATTTTCATAAAAATAACAGTGTTTCCCATACATCGACATACAAACCCCACAGATCCTCAACTCCGGTGTGTCTCACTCATTAAGGCGAGACACGGCAGGCAAAAACATCGTTTTTCATGCACTGGTCAATTTTGATATGTTGTGCTATTTTGATTCCATAACATGTTTTCTTTCAGGCTTTTGGAAGGAAAATGTACAAAATACACATTTAGGTGTTTATTTTACTATAGTTTGTCTATTTGCGTCTGTAGGTTTCTCCTAAATTCACCAAAAGTTAGCATTCTAACGTAACATAAAGTACCGCGACCGCTGTTTGCACCATGTAAACAATCTCATCGGATCCAAATATGGTAATTTCCTTTGTATCAGCAACCAATCGTGAAAGTACAAAGGGGTCTTAAACCAAAAAACTAAATCTCATTGGCTGGTGTGCTAAAACACTTCCTGGTTTAGCTTTCGCTGGAAATTTAAATCTCAAAATGGCAAAAGAACAGCGAAAAAAACGTTCACAGAGAAGACGACAACAATTGTCACTTGCACGAAGCAATGTTAGACAAAAAACAAGTGAACACGAAATACCTTCACGGAGTGCGTCGAGGCGCAAGCTGTCATCCAAAGAACAGGAGGGTTTAGCAATCTTTAAAGGTTGTTTTCTCAAAATTAGTTTTTTCTCCTCTTCTGAGTGAGAAATGTCCACTTCAGTAGCACGTACATACACCAAACCTTCCAGTTATATTCCTATCAATATTCTGAAGGTTTTTACAGAAGGGTTTGTTTATATATCATTCATAGCCTGAATTATATAACATTTTATACCTAAAAACATGGCGAAAATTGATATTTTAGGGCTGTTTACAGTATAATAAAGGTTTGAAATGAAATGAAATGAAATTTTCTGATTTGTGGAGTGATAAAGAGATATCCAAAATCCCTTCTGTAAAAACTTTAGATTCTAATATGACTACAACATGAAACAAAAATGTTGAACCTGACTTTATCCAATGTTCAGAATTGTGTTCCTGAAATTTATTAAAATATGCGCATATTTAATGAGATTATGGCCCATTTGCATGGGGGGGTGCGGTGCCCCTACAAATAGAATCAAATTATGTGGGAAAAACTGGATAATAATAATAAAAAAATTTAAAAAATGTATTTATTTTTATTTTGAATCATCTCGCGACCCCCTGCGACCCCCACTTTGGGAACCCCTGATTTAGAGCATATGTTATCTGTAGAACACTACATTGAATTTCTTCTGAGCTTTACAGTTATTTTAATCTCTGTTGTAAGTGTTGTTGGTTGTATAACAAAAGTATGTTTCCTCTTTATCTTCCAGAAGCAAGATGGTTAATGTCCCGGCGAATGCCCTATTCAGACATGCAGCTGATCTCTCATCGGACAGCGCTCAGCAATGGGATATCTCCAGATACTCTGGAGAAGCTTCTCGATGTGCTTATCGAGAATACAATTCTAACTGATGAGCAAATTGAATCAGTCCGCGCCAAACCCCAAGAAGAAAGAGCAAGAGAGGTGCTGCAGATGGTGCAATACAAGGGACGAGATCCCAGCACAATCCTGCTCTCCGCTCTCCGTGAGGTCGACCCGGTGATCTGCAAAGAGCTTGAGATAGACTACTAAGAACCTGTAGTGTGAGGAGAAATCTCAATCTCAACCCTAAACCCCTCTGGAGCTTATTCTGAACGCAGCAGCCCAATTATTCTAAAACCCCCCTCAGTTCTCCCACAAATATACCTGCCATCCCCTCCCCCCATTGGCTATCAGTAGATGCCCATATCTGCTTGAAGTCACTGGTAATGGCCTACTTTTTGGCACTTTTCCTTCCTACATCCAGGACATACTTAAAGAGGTCCTTTTATGCTTTTTTCTGGTTCCCCTTTCCTGTCGTGTGTTATATAGGTTTTTGTATGGTCTGCGAATGCTAACATCCCTGTGTTTCCTCCAGAAGGAGTTTCTCTCACAAGAACACACCTATCTGTTATCCTGGCTCCAAACTGGTGGATTAAACTCCCAATTTATATCATGACAGCTGAACGTCTACACATCTTCTGGCACAGAATCAACACTCACCTGGTTCAACTGCACCTTTTCCATAAAAAAAATAAATAAAAAAAATTCTCACTTTAGTTCGTAGCACTTGGTTGGGTTTATTAATAGCTTGGGTACTTTCGGGATTCTTGCTTTTTTGGGGGTCTATCTTCATGGTTGATTGAACTCATTGTTAGTCGCTTTGGACAACATTGTCAGCTAAATTAAATGTAATGTATAAGATGCACAAGATAGAAACAGCGCATTTTTTCTTGTTGGCACTATAATATTTTTAGATTAGCATATAGAAGGTGGCTTTTTAATCAACATCAGCTGCAAGTTAAAGGTGGGGTAGGTAAGTTTGAGAAACCGGCTCGAGATACACTTTTTGTTATATTCCATGGAATGCTCTTAACATCCCGATAGCAATGAATATCTGAAGTGCTTTGACAAAAAATCCATAAAAAAATGTCATCTGTGGAAGCCGTAGTACTATAAAAAGCACGACCAATCATTTTAGCCGGCCCGGCTAAAATAACTGGATGGCCTACCTGCCTGTCAGCCTTCCATCGGGGCACAAACAAACAGTATAGATGTTAAATTCAACTCTTATTTTCTGCATTCAACGCATCTGTAATTTTTCCAAATATAAATATTGTCAAAACAACTAGATCTCCGTTTGATATTTTGTCATTGTCTTACTTCAATTATCTCAAATGTGTCGAACATTTTACAAACCCAAAGAAATCTGTGATATAGATTAAGTTTATATTGTATCCCGCGGTCATAATTTGACTTTTTAAGCCGTCTTAAGCCACATTTTTACTGTATCATTTGAGATTTTGGTAGTTTTTAACCATATATTCCAGTCATTCGACGTCTAGATCTTAAGAATATAAGATAAATACGTTTAGAAAACATTAGTAGCAGCCGAACAACATTGGGGAAATGCAGTTTTTTCTCAACTCAGTGCTTTTAAAAGTTTTAAAAACATGGTCTGTTTGAGACCCCTGTGGATAATTCGGCACCGGTAAAATCCTCCTAAACAAAGAATAATGTAGAAATCCTATTTAGAGAAGCTCGCTGCATTGACAACAAACTCCTTCGATCAGTCCAGAACATGACAGTGTGTTTAATATGATCAGATTCAAAGACAGACTGCTCGGACGTGGACTGTAGAACAGTTACACACATTCTGATTCATTCAGGTTTATTTGTATCATCAAATTTGAGAGTTAAAAATATACCAAAATATATAACTACTGTGAAAGTGGGCGGAGCTTTAAATCAGGACCACTGATTGGCTCTTTACGCTAATGAGCTGAATTGACATATACAGAGGTGGGAAGTAGTGGAGCACAATTACTTCGTTACTGTACTGAAGTATATGTTTCTGGTATCAGTACTTTACTCCACTACTTATTTTTCTGACGACTTTTTACTTTGACTTCTTACATTTTGAACACAAATACCTGAACTTTCTACTTCTTACATTTTCCAAACAGGCTGGTTCCTTTAGTTTGAATGTGTGTTTGGTGGCGTGATCATTATTATTTAGAGTCATTGCGTGCCTATTGATTTGAACACGATCCGTGTATCCATCATTTCCTGCTCTTCTCTAAAGAAGAGGGCCCAATGAAAACGTTGTCATGTTGCCGTTGTTCAGCATGGAAACATTCATTAGCTAACAATGACATTATTGTTCTATTAATATAAAGGGAGGTCAGGTACTCTTTAAAACAGCTGCGAGTTATGGGTACTTTTACTAAAGTAAAGAAGTTTAGTCAGTACTTCTACTTTTACCAGAGTGAACACGAGTATCTGTACTTCTACTTGAGTAAAGAATGTGTGTACTTTTGACATCTCTGTTAAAGACACAGTGAATTTTATTTTTAATCTTGTAACAGTTCATCCCAGTTATGATGTCCTCAGTCCTCCAGGTGGTTGATAAGCAGGAAGTGAGGTCTCAGCAGGGACAGGATGGGGATCCGCGGGGCCCCGGCCAGGGAGTACGCCTCGTCCATGTTTACGCCTCGTGATCGTAGCGTTTGGAGGGCGGCGCCGCAGCTTTCCCTCCCGCCGCGGGACGTCAGCAGCACGAGGCTGAGGGGGCTGTCCAACACGCCGAACCTCCGCCGCATCTCGCCCAGCTGAGCCCAGAAACTCTGCGACGCAAGAAACGTGCATTAGCTTTTATTGAAAAAATCTTCTATAGGGCTTATGGAAAAGTACAAAAGTTAACACGATACTATTATACTTATAATATTATCACACTGGACATTTGACATTTATATTCAATTTAATATTCCTTTCCTCACATACTAATGTATATATAATAACTTATATAAGCTTTTATTAATATTCAACATGTATATTTTCTAATTTCTTGTTTATTTCTTTTAATCTTTATTGTACAATGCCATGTCTTTTTATGCTGCAACACAAACATTTCCCAAATTGGGATCAATAAAGTACTATCTTATCTTATCTTACTTTATTGTCAGATCGAGTCGGAAATGTTTCTTGCATCACAGCAGCTCTGTTTGCAACATCATTTAACAAATATTTAAAGGTCACCTATTATGCAAAATCCACTTCTTCATGTCTCTTCTACATCAACATGTGTCCCCTCTGTGGAAAGAGACTCTTTTATATAAAAACCTGTCTGAAAATGAGCTGATCAGATTTTGGCCACTTTATGATGTCATAACGATGTTTTGTCTTGTGTAACCATTAGCCAATCACCAACCAAGGTAACCCCCGCCCCCCCCCATCTTATCACCTGAATCTCCTCCTAGAGCACCGTGTTCTTTTTCACCAAATATCTCTCAGAGGGGTGTGGGGAGTGGCTCCTTATATATCAGCATGTTGATTTACCAACCAGGGGGAAAAACACATTAGACCTGGTCTATTCCAACATCAAGGGAGCATAGAAGGCATCCCCCCTCCCCCACATCGGCCTCTCTGACCACCTCACTGTTCTGCTGGAACCGGCCTACAGACCCAGGGTAAAAGCCACCAAACCGGTTTCAAAACAGGTTCGGGTGTAGTCAGAGGACAGCACAGCTGCACTCAGAGACTGCTTTGACACTACAGACTGAGACATGTTCAAGCAGGCAGCCACATACAACCATCACACCAATATACAAGAATAGACAGAGACAGTCACGGGCTACATCACCAAATGCATTGACGATGTGACACAAAACAGAGCCATCACCATCCGGGCCAACCAGAAGCCATGGCTTACAGGGGAGGTCCACACGCTGCTGAAGGCCCGCAACATCGCCTTCAGAGCTGGAGATCCAGCTGGGCTGAAAGCAGCCAGGGCTGACCTGACCCGTGGCATCAGGAAAGCAAAACAAGAATACACCCGAAAAATTACAGGACATTTCAAGGATAGCAGGGACTCACGGAGCCTGTGGCAGGGCATAAGGACCCTAACGGACTACAAACAGACCTGTGACAGTAATACCTCCCTGCTCAACAACCTCAACGGCTTCTTTGCATGCTTTGAAGCACAGAACAACACACCTGCGCAGAAAACCACCCCCCCCACCGACGACCAGGCTTTGCGTCTTTCACCAGCCAGTGTGAGGAGCACACTACTGAGGATTAACCCCCGCAAGGCTGCAGGACCTGACAACATTCCTGGTCGTGTGCTGAGGGACTGCGCAGAAGAACTCACAGATGTCCTCACAGACATTTTTAACATCTCCCTGAGCCAGGCTGTTGTTCCCTCGTGCTTCAAGGAAACCACCATCATTCCAGTGCCAAAGAAGTCATCTCCATCCGGCTTCAACGACTACCGCCCCGTCGCACTAACTTCTACCATCATGAAGTGCTTCGAAAGGCTGGTCATGAAGCACATCAAATCCACCCTCCCCCCATCGCTGGACCCATTTCAGTTTGCCTACCGAGCTAAACGGTCCACAGAGGATGCAATCTCCTCCGCTCTCCACCCAGCCCTCACACACCTGGACACTAAGACTAAGACCAATAACTCATATGTTAGAATGCTATTTATAGACTTCAGCTCAGCATTCAACACTATCATCCCCCAGCAGCTTGTACAAAAACTTACAGACCTGGGCCCCAGCCCCTCTCTCTGCAACTGGTTGCTGGACTTCCTCACAGAGAGACCACAAGCTGTACGGGTCAACAACAACACCTCAAACACCCTCATACTGAGTACGGGGGCCCCCCAAGGATGTGTGCTCAGCCCCCTTCTCTTCACTCTGCTGACCCACGACTGCTAACCCAACTTCAGCTCCAACCACATCGTGAAGTTTGCAGACGACACTACTGTGGTGGGTCTCATCAGCAACAACGATGAGACTAACTACAGGAAGGAAGTGAACCAGCTGGCCCTGTGGTGCCAAAATAACAACCTCTTCCTCAACCTGGAGAAAACAAAGGAGATAGTTGTTGACTTCAGGAGAACCCACCGCCGACCCCCTCTCCCCCTGACCATCAACGGCGCTGCTGTGACGCAGGTGACCAGCACCAAATTCCTTGGTGTGACCATCACTGATGACCTCACCTGGAAAAACAACACCACCGCACTAGCGAAGAAAGCCCAGCAGCGCCTGTACTTCATCCGGAAGCTCAAGCGAGCCGGAGCATCACCCCCCATCATGCTGTCTTTTTACCGAGGCGCCACCGAGAGCATCCTCAGCAGCTGCATCACGCTGTGGTTTGGAAGCTGCACCGCCTCCAACCGCAAGAGCCTGCAGCGCATAGTGAACTCTGCCCAGAGGATCATCGGTGCCTCACTCCCCTCACTACAGGACATATACAACACCCGCCTCACCCGCAAAGCACTCAGCATTGCGGGTGACTCCACCCACCCCTCCAACAGTCTCCTCAGCCGCCTGCCTTCAGGAAGAAGGTTCCTCAGCCTCAGCTCGGGCACCACCAGGCTGGGGAACACCTTCCTCCACCAGGCGGTCAGGATACTGAACTCTCTCCCCTCCCCTCCCCTCCCTCCCTCCCTCTCTCCCCCTCTCTGACATCTCTCCCCTGAACTCTCCACCCTGCCTACCACCCTTCTCCCCTGCCCCAAATGGTCCTGGACTTTACCACACACACACACACACACACACACACACACACACACACACACACACACACACACACACACACACACACACACACACACACACACACACACACACACACACACACACACACCACACACACACACACACACACACCACACACACACACACACACACACACACACACACACACACACACACACACACACACACACACACACACACACCACACACACACACACACACACACACACACACACACACAACACACACACACCACACACAACACACACACACAACACACACACACAACACACACACACACACACACACACACACACACCACACACCACACACATCCAGCACCAGTCACTTTTCTGCCCATCTCCGCTGCTACTGCACTGAAACTGTACTTTGAAAACTTTAAATATATTATTGACATTTTAAACTGTATACCCCGGTTATCTAGGCCCTTTTTCTTTTGTTTTATGTATACATGTCACACTGTGGGACTGCGGGAAACGATATTTCGATATTTCTGGATGTACAGTATAACACATGTAGAATTTTTGACAATAAAGCTGACTTTGACTTTTTGACTTTGACTTACATCGTTTCAGATGTTATGTTTCAGTTGTGCTCTTGATAAGCCAGCCATTATTTTCATCTAAAGTAACAGACAGAGAATCAGCTCTTTTGAAACAGGGCTGAAACAGAGGGGATTATGGGATGCTGCAATGATCTGTTTGGTGTTTGGAGCCAAACACTTCAGAGACATGTTTTGTATATATCTGAGACCTATAATATATTGATGAAAAACAGAATAATAGGGGACCTTTAAGACAACATACAAGACCGTCTATCGTACATTTGATGTGGGATTTATCTCTGTATTCAATTTGAGGATTGACTGGTGCACAAAAGATCTAGACGAAAGAGGTATCATCTTTTGTTTACGTGAGTACCTGAGCGGCGTCTTGGCTCGCTGATGGTGGTTCTGCGTCGGTCCGGATGACGGCGTCCCCGCAGAACACAACTCTGAGCTGCTCTGACGAAGCTACCTTCCCATTTAGCAGCGCGGAGAAAACACCTGGACCAATGAGAAGGAGGATAATTCACCTGGACATTCACACTAGCAATAGACAGGATGGACTTTGAAATAGCCGAGATAGTTTGAATTAAGACCTTTTTGTGACGCCTGCGCAGCCTCGTCTCTGTCCGTCGTCAGGAAGAGATGCACGTTATTTTTCAGTAAACTCTCCGTGAAATCCTCCTCGCTGGAAAAACAGAACCTGCTTATTTCAAGACCTGCAACAGAGCGGGAAAGACATCAGGACAAAAGGTCAACCACTGCATCAATAAGACAAAAGGATAGCCATAGATTACCGTAAAGTCTGGTGTTGATGCTGCTGGTTAAAGTGAGATTACCGTGATGTTTAGTGTTGCTGCTGACGTATGAAATTGGATTACCGTAATGTTTGGTAGTTCTGATGCTGGTTAAAGTAAGATTACAGAAATGTCTGGTGGTGCTGTTGGAGATTAAAGTTAGGTTACTGTAATCTCTGGTAGTTCTGATGCTTGTTGAAATTGGATTACCGTAATGTTTGGTGTTGATACTGCTGGTTAAAGACTTATTACATTACATTACATGTAATTTGTTAGACACTTTTATCCAAAGCGACTTACATACTCAATACTGTGGACAATCCCCACAGGAACAATTTGGGGTGAAGTATCTTGCCCAGGGACACAACGACATGCTGACTGCAGTGGGACTCGAACTTGCTACCCCCTAATTCGAAGTCCAGCACTCTAGCCACTGAGCCACAGCCGCCCGTATTACCGTACTGTTTGTTGTTACTGCTGATCATTAAGGTTAGATAACTGTAAGGTATTTTGCTGCCGTTGTAGGTTAAAGTGGACCTATTATCCTATATTGGAAAAATATATTG
The DNA here is from genome assembly GCF_902827165.1 of Trematomus bernacchii. Taxonomy (NCBI): domain Eukaryota; kingdom Metazoa; phylum Chordata; class Actinopteri; order Perciformes; family Nototheniidae; genus Trematomus; species Trematomus bernacchii. The sequence goes on from NW_022987514.1 coordinate 230,145, forward strand.
TAGGGCCATACCTATACAAAACATGTCTGTGAAGTTTTTTGCTTAAAATACCAAACAGTTCACCCATTGAAGCCATGCCTCATACTGCTCAAACCCCTCTTTTGCAGGCCTGTTAGAGAAACGCGGATCTTGGGTCCTTAGCTTGAAAAAAAAAGAAAATAGGAGGCGGAGCTAATGCCTGATCAGAATTCTACCGGAGATAAAGTTAAATTCTGCTGTGATAAAACGCCATCCTGTTCTAAACCACATCAAGGATTATTTCTGAAACAGTATGGAGCTCAAATGCTTTTTCTCTTGCGGGTTTACCACAAGGTGAGTTCCTTTTTTTATTTCCTGCTTTTTAAACACATGTGCTCTCCAGTACAGGTTAGCTCTGAGTGTTAGCAAGGCTTGCTAATGTAAACAAAGACGAGATTACGTCCAAAACACGTCAGGCATTGTTTCTGAGAGCAACTTTCTGTGGGTCCGCTGCCGATTTGACGTCAGATCGGCAGCAAATCTGTATCCGCTCCGTTACACCCCGTTTTTTAAAAAGATTCGGGTACAGAGGAAAAGAGAGAGGGTTTTATTTTCTGACGCTGCGTGAGTTCCCCGACACACCGGGGACACATATTTATGTATACAAGACATCAAAAAGTGCATTTTGCATGATAGGTCCCCTTTAACATTGAATTACTGTAATGTTTGTTGCTACCAAAGATTAGAGTTTTATTACCATAATGTTTTATACTGCTGCTGCAAGGTACATTTAAATTAATGTGTTGCTGCTGAAGATTAAAGTTAGTGTCCAGGGCTGCTGATGGGTGAAATAAGACTACCGTAATGTCCAGTGATGGAGTTTAGGGTCACAGTTAGAATACCGTATTGTGCTGCTCAAGGTAAAAGCGTTATTACCGTAATGTCTGGTGTTGCTGCTGATGGTTCAAGTTAGATTGCTTCTTAAGGCTAAAGTGTTATTACCGTACGGTTTGTTGCTATTGCTGATCATTAAGGTTGGATAACTCTAAGGTCTTTTGCTGCTGTTGAAGGTTACAATTGGATTACTGTAATGTTTGTTGCTACAGAAGATTAGAGTTTTATTACCATAATGTTATACTGCTACTGTAGGTTAAAGTTAAATTACTGTGTTGTTGCTGAAGATTACCTTATTATAATAATAATAATAATACATTTCATTTATATAGCACACTTTAAAAACAACGTCATCTCAAGGTGCTTCACGATGCTATAAGGAGCATATTGAATAAAATATGGTAATATAGAAAAGGTTAAGAGCATAAAAGGTTAGAATAACAAATAAATAAAATAAAGGACAGTCAGTTATGATGTGTTGTGCTGCTGATGGTTGAAATAAGACTACCGTAATGTCCAGTGATGGAGTTTATGGTCACAGTTAGAATAATGATTGTGCTGCTCAAGGTAAAAGTGATATTACCGTGATGTCGGGTGTTGCTGCTGCTGGTTAAAGTTAGATTGCTTCTTAAGGCTAAAGTGTTATTACCGTACTGTTTGTTGCTATTGCTGATCATTAAGGTTGGATAACCATAAGTAAAAGTGATATTACCGTGATGTCGGGTGTTGCTGATGATGCGGGAGCTCTGCTGCTGTTGCTGACTGTCGCTGGTGATCAGGACCACATCGAACAGCAGTGACTCAGATGGATTCTCCTCCAACAGACGTTCGTTCACTTTCTGCAGCGCCTGAGATATGAATTAAATTGAAAAGGTTCCTTTAAAAGTTTAGTCTGGTGTTGTTCTTTCTTTTTCTTATTGTAAACTTTGCTCTCAAAACTCCAAATCCATTGTAAAATCTGTTCAAACATATCACAAGTATATTTAGGGTTCAATTTAAAATAACAGCTGAGTCATTACCAGTGCGCCAAATATGAGAAAATGGTGCGTTTGTAGGGAAGTGTGACGCTGACCGTTGAGCGGCCCGACCAAGCAAGGAGGCAGAGGCAGAACGTCCAAAATACAACCCGGTGTGGGCATTTATTACTCACGGGCAGATGACACAGCCTCAATCTCGCACCCCTTACAAACAGGAAACACACAGGGTGTTTCTCAATCGTGAGTACGCTTGCTTTGTAGCACATGTCTGCCGAGCATCTTGCTTCAGAAGCGAGTCAAGAATACTTCCTGACATTTGGAAACAAAGAGTGGAACAGGCTAGCAAGTGTGCAGGTGTGCGTCATATGAGAGGCCCCGCCTTACATCTTCCGCCACAGATTTGGGGAAATTGGTCCATGCGCAAAGCATTGTGGGGATTTTAAGGACGCGAAGTCTACCCATGTGCAGCCTCGAAATTTCCCCCAAACCAAGGACGCGGCCTCGGTGGAATTCCAAGTATGCTGGAGATTGGAACAGTACTTCGGCGGCACTCGATGACGTAGCATCCTTGAAATATTGGCTTGGAAGCCAATATCCTCGCGATTGAGAAACGGCCACAGATTTCGGGAAATTGGTCCGTGCGCAAAGCATTGTGGGGATTTTAAGACCGCGGAGTCTACTCATGTGCAGCCTCGATATTTCTCCAAACGGAGTACGCCGGGCTCGGTAGATTTCCAAGTATGCTGGAGATTGGAACAGTACTTCGGCGGCACTCAATGACGTAGTATGCTTGAAATAGTGGCTCTGAAGCAGCTTTACTCGCGATTGAGAAACACCCAGAGCCTAAATACACACACTAATTAATCAACAAGACACAGGTGAGGGGGGAGGAGACAACACAGGGCACCAGGTGCACACAATCAGCAGCAACAGACATGGGGGAGTGACATGTCAACTCCACACAGTGGCAACTCGTACAATCAATGCAACCCAACGTCATGACCCATACACGCTCAACATATTATTTGCACCCTGATTATTCTCAACCGCTGTCATTTTTACACCAGCATAAATACTTTCGGCGCTCTCGCTAACTCCCCTATCTTTTCAGGCGGAGCCGAGGACCCGACCAGCATCTGCCAGACGACATTCCAATCAATACGGTTTAAGCAGTTAATAAATACTACCTCAATAATTAGTATAAATTATATAAAATGTGCAAATATGTAATGCCAAACTGTACTGTGCAATCACGGATTGTGGATTACAGGAAGCAGCAGGGAGAGGGACACACCCCCATCGCCATCAATGGGACTACGGTGGAGAGAGTCAAAAGCTTCAGGTTCCTTGGGGTCCACATCACTGAGGACCTGACATGGTCTCTTCACACCACCACCATCACCAAGAAAGCTCGACAGCGGCTCTTCTTCCTCCGCAGGTTGAGGAGGTTCAAAATGGATTCAGGATACTCTGCAACTTCTACAGGTGCACGATAGAGAGTATCCTGACTGGCAGCATGACGGCCTGGTACGGCAGCTGCACCGACCTCGATCGTAAGGCTTTACAGAGGGTGGTGAAAACTGCACAGCACATCACCAGGACGGAGCTGCCATCCATGGAGGACCTTTACTCCCAGCGGCTCAGGAAGAAATCACTACGGATTATCAAAGACCCCCATCACCCCAGCCACAAACTGTTCTTTCTGTTGCCGTCTGGCAGACGTTACCGCAGCATCCTGGCAAGGACAAAAAGATTCGGAGACAGTTTCTTCCCGCGGGCAGTGAGACTGTTAAACAATTGAACTGTTGAAACAACATCAAAAACATTCATCTGCTACTCAGTAATATATATCTACTATCTAATATATATCATTCCAATAACTTGTATATAGACTCGTACTGCACTATTCCACATGCTCACTTTTTTTTAATAACTATTTTTCTTTTTGTATTGCTCTTGCTGTCTGTATTGTTATTATGTTGCATTGTTGGAGAAGCCTGTGACATAAGATTTTCAACAACATAATTACTCTGTAGCTATGTCAGTTTGACAATAAAGAACCTTGAACCTTGAACCTTGAACGCTAATAAAGTACAAACTGTTCACTAAAGTGCTGAGTTACAAGGCCCGAAGCCGTCAGTCCACAGTGACGAAGTTACCTTCGTCACAGGAAGGCAAGGCAAGTTTATTTATATAGCACCTTTCAACACAAGGCAATTCACGGTGCTTAAGGGAACTATTTTAAGTGGCGGATTAATCCTCATTTTCTCACTTGCTCTATTTCCTGGAGCAGCAGCATGTGTGTATGTGGGATTGACTCAAAATAAACTACTTTTTACACAAAATGAGTTTATGGCACAGTGTTCAAATATCACTGGTCACCGGCTTGATCTTCAATCTCAGGATCCATGTATTTCTGATCCTCTCCAGAATGGAAGTAGTCATCACATACAGAGCATCAACTAGTTCCTGAACAGTGTCCTTCACATGCTGATATCCAAGAGAGGGAGTTACACAGTCACAAGATGGAGGAATAGAAAGCAGTATTCAATGTTTACTTCAGATTAGCTCCACGTCAGAAATGATCATGCTTGTCATATGTCTATCTCCATAAAGGCTGAATGATCATGTTAATCACATAGCTATCATATGCCTAAAACAGTCCTGATGCTCTTCTAGGTAATCATACATCCTGTCATGTACACAGCTACAGTTGGGCCTTTGTTATCATGTTACTCTCATATTGGAAGAGGACATTCAGGATTTTCCCAACACACAGATATATGAATATGGCTATGCTCACCTGAGTTCATTTTAGAGGGGAAAACATTATTTCACTAACCAAAGAAAGTGTTTTTAATAGTTCAGTGTTAGAGTCTACCTGTAGCAGAGGGAAAGCCACGCTCACTTCGCACACCTCATCTCCATCATCAGCTCCACAGTCAAACACCGCCCGAGACGTTACCGCGACGACCACCGCACGATCAGCCTCTTTCTGGGGGAAGGGAAGGGGAAAGATTCAAAGATTTCAAAGGTTTTAAAGGTTTTATTGTCATATGCACAAAGTTACAGTGAAGAAATGGCAATTACATTCTTCTGACCTGAGCTCCTCCAACAATGCAACATATATAATAAAATACAAAAATACAGAATAAAAAGTATTGCATAAAGTCTATAGTGTATACACGTAAATAGAAACAGGATCTGCATCTTCAGACAACAAACAGTGGCGGAAAAAGTACGAAGATTCTTCACTTGAGTAAAAGTACTAATACCACACTTGAAAAAAAACCCAATTTCAAGTAAAAGCATTGCATCAAGAATAGTACTTAAGTAAAAACGTATTAGGAGTTAAAGTACTCATTGCAGAAAGTAGAAGCAGCAAATCTTCACATTGAAGAAGCTGGAACAGTGAAGTATATTTATATTAAAGACCTCTATTTTCTGTTAACCCACTGGATGCTTTAATCTATAGCAAAAATAATCATGTTTTAATCATGTTTTTCCTACGTATTGTGTCAACATCTGAATTGATCAACTAACTAAAGTAAATACATCTGTGGAGTAAAAAGTATAAAATTGGCTTCCAAAATGTAGTGGAGTAGAAGTATAAAGTAAAATGAAGGTGTAACTAAAGTCTGATTCAACACTTGATTATATTTCACATCATTAATCCAAATCTGTAAAGTAACTAAAGGTATTCAATAAATGTAGTGGAGTAAAAGTACACCATTTACCTCTGAAATGTAGTGGAGTAGAAGAACAAAGTAGCATTAAATTGAAATACTAAAGTACGAGTGCCTCAAATGTGTAGGTACAGAACTAGACTTAATACATAAACGGTAAACATGAGTTTCAACTATGAAAATGTAACGTGAATACATTGCCCCAACATACATTTGACCACAGCTTATGCATTAAGTGTCAACAACACAAAGGGACATTGTGGGGAAGTTAGAGAGTTTTGGTGCGAGGTATTTCATGCTGTAGACAAGATGATAGGTATAAAACTACCTTTTCACCCTAAGTTGTTTATATTGGGAACTACTCATAGCATCCCAAAAGTGGGAAAGCTTTAATTGATATGCGTCTCCTCCATGCTAAGCGTCTCATAGCTCTTTTGAGGAAAAATAAGGATATGTTTTTTATGTTCTTTACTTTACTGTACTTCTTCACTTTAAGTGCTGTCATGTGAGTGTATGTCAATGGTAGTTAATTATCTAGTTTAGCAGTGATGTAATGTAAAATGTTTTTGGGGATGTTTTTCTTTGTCTGTTGTCTTTTTTCTGTGCACTTGTAAATGTGGAAAAAAACAATAAAGAACATTGGGGAACAAAATAGCAGAATATAAGTATTTCTACACCAATGTTTCTATGTCAGAACAAACCCTGCTATGGCAATTTGTTCACTCTCTTTGGGAATAGTTCTGTTTGTTCTGTGAAGTCTATTACCTACAGTATTTGCAGACAATGCACTTTCTCAGTGTCATAGGGTCCAAACCCCTATCACAGAATATACAGACTTCTTGAAGTCAATTTATTTTCTGTTCACCTACTCATGGTCTTAGTACCTTAATTATAATGTCGGATGGTTGAATTTATACCAAAATAATCATGTTTTAATCATGTTTCTCCTATGTATTGTGTCAACATCTGAATGTATCAACTAACAAGTAAATACATCTGTGGAGTAAAAAGTACAACATTGGCTAGTGGAGTAGAAGTATAAAGTAAAATGAAAATACTTGTCTATACACGTCTATTACCTACAGCATTTAGACAATGCACTTTTTCAGTCTCATATGGTCCAAACCCCTATTACAGAATATACAATTGTATCATTGCCCCGCCACCTGGTGCAGGTATGTCACAGTTAAAAAGAAGACTTGTGTTTTATTTTAAACAATACTTCCCACCCATCAATTCGGCACACATAACATTCAGATTGCATGATTTTAAAAATAAAACAAATACGTGTTTCCCTTTCAATGTTCTCCCTCTGTAATGGGACGTTTTACAGCTTAAAGATTATGGACGTTGGGGAAATAATGTGTTGCATTATGAGCTGCATTTGCAAGAAGGCATCGAGTCATAAGACTGTGAGGAAGTGAGGAAGATTAAAATACATGATCATTCAAACCTGGTGGAAAACTCTTAAGAAGGGCACGCAAACAGTGTGATATTGCTAATATTTTCCACAGGGTGTGGTTCTGGATATTTGTGACCATGTCTTTGTGTATGAGACAGCCCTACATTATAATATAATAACCCGACCAAGGTGAGTCCTACCTGCTTCACGTCGGTGTTTTGGATCGTGGAGACCATGCCCGCAACTCGACTAAAACCCTGCAGCTTATAAATACTCCTAACAACTGAATGTAACACCAATCCAACACTAAACAACTGCCTGTCAAACTAACTAACTTTAAAGTTCCTGCATAGACAAAGTGGCTGTGCAGTGCACAAGTTCCGCCTATGTGCGTAACACCTTACGTTTACTTTAAGATTTTAATTTTTAGTTTTTAATTGTATTTATTCAAGAACATATATTAACATCATGTATTCAGGGGTTGGACGTATAAAGTAAGAACAAAATACATACAAATAATAAAAATACAGTAAAGAAAATAAAAATACAGTGACGTTCACTTTAAGAGCGTAACATAAACATTAACGTGATGACGTCACTTCCTTGTTTGCCTGCCGCTGGCCACCCCGCCCACAGCAGTGATTATTGTCTCAGGTAGAGACAAACGATCCGGGTCTTTTGAACCCTTATTTTACACCCTAAAACGTTCACACCTGGACTACCTGTTTGGGGCAGAGAAGGGGTGAAGGTCTGGAGAAGGTCCGAGATAAACCTGGTCCGGTTTGGAGCGGATTTAACCCGGTTTGTGAGCTGGTTTTCCAACCGGGTTTGGACCGTTGGGGTAAAAAGGAGGAGAAGGGAAAGTTTTCTTCGGCTTAACGGTGAGAAAGCCTTCTTCTGTTCCCCTTTTCCTTACTTTCTTACTTCCTAGACCTTTTATCTTGGTTACCAAAGGGGGTTCAGGTACCTGCTTGACGTCCGCAGGTAATCAGCAGGTGATGGACTGAGAGTCAGATCACTTAAACTGTCAGTTACCTGTCAGATAATCACTTACAGTCAATCAGTGGTGGGAAGTAACTAGTACATTTACTCCAGTACTGTACTTAAGTGCCATTTGTTGCTACTTTAGTTCCACCTGGAGTAAATTCACAAGCTACCCTGCAGTATACAAAGTCATTAAAACTAGCCGCACCTTTACCAGCTTTGATAACACTTTAATGATCAATCATTATAAAACATATCATATATATTATTCTGAAATGGACCAATGTTTTGGTACTTTAAGTATATTTTGATGCTAATACATTTTCTACTTTTACTTGAGTCACATTTTGAATGCAGGACCTTTACTGTAACAGAGTATTCCTACACTCTGGTACTTCTACTTTTACTCAAGTACAAGATCTGAGTACTTCTACTTTTACTCAAGTACAAGATCTGAGTATTTTTTATGCAATATTTATTATTTTGCAGACCATTTACATGCACACAAACCTCCAGAACACATTACAGGAAAGGGGAAACCCCAAAAGCATAACAGTGCCTCTTTAATACTTCTTCCACTACTTGCACTCAGTCAGTCAGACAGTTCAATGTCAGTGAGGTTTTTTGTGCTCTCGTTTTTTAAAGGTCAAAGTCAGTAAGGCATCTATCAACAGACTTTAAGATCCCTCACAAGTGCACATACTCAGTTGTTAAGTCAATTAGTTTGTCATTCAGCACAGAAACAACCTGATACACTACTTCCAGTATAATTCAATGAACACACATTGAAATATAACCTTTGACCTCATTCACACTGTACAACTGAAGTATTCTTAGACATATTCTGTGTGTTGGGACGTACTATGAGATTGCACATTAGTTCACTGTCTCATAGCATATTTTAGTTTACTCAGTGCAGACAGGTTGTATTGAATCTTGCAGACACTGCCCTTATTTTAACCTCTTACTCCTTGAGCCAACTCCCTATTAGAGAACGTGCTATTCAAGCGTTGTGTCGCTAACAGGTGAAGGTATGTCACCATTGGTTGACAGTTTTGAAAGGTTGGGCTATTTTGATTCCTTACTATGTTATCATTAAATAATGCCAGATTAAATTAGAATCAAACACAAAAAGTGGTCATATGAATTAGTTACTATTTCTTTTAACTGAATTACCTGTGTACTGCAAAATGTAAATTCACAATTCAAGGCCTTTTTTTTAAAAATGTTATCAAAATGAGTTTCACTCCCATCTGTACTCTGAGTGGTTTGTTCATATATCATCAATAGCCAGATTTATAGACTAATTATTGATGATTGCGTTAAGGATTATAACATCTGTTTCCCTAAAAAACATGTGGAGAATAGATTTTTCTTAAAGGCTGCTGACAGTTTTTCTGGATTTATGTCGTGGTACAAACCCATATCAAAACTCCCCTCTGTAAAAACCTTTGACTCTAATAAGTCGACAATAAAACAAGAATTTGATCCTGGTTTTAACCAGTGCACACATTTCTGTGCTGTTTCTGTATGCGTTAGTATATTTAAAGATAACATTTCAGAAAACGTGTACTGTAATAAAAAACAAAGTCATGATGTGAGTGAAACATTTTTAATTGTAATATTATTCACCATCCACCTCTTTAAAAATAATGACATTTCAAATGATAAGCTCCATTTTATAAACAGGACATTAATAAAATAGACTTTACAAGCATATTTCATGCAATTTTGATATTTAAAAAACCCTTTATTTATCTCCCAGTCAGACGGGACGTTTGCAGTGAGTTAGTCTCACCTGTACAGGCAGTGCTGGAGTGTGTTCAAGGTGAAGAATGAGATCATAATCATTAGAAGCAGTCCAACCAGTCAGACCGCTCTCACTGACACAGGCTGCAGCCATCAGACACTTAGATTAGCTTAGTTTAGCATATATACTAGGAATAGGGGGGAAATAGTGAGTGACAAAATACACATTTAAGTGTACTTGATATATCTCTGTACGAAAACTGAAATGTAAAAACAATTTGGCAACTTGTTTAGGTCCCAGCCAAGAAATAGCCCGACCCATAATCCCCTGTTAAACGTCTTATTGATGTTTTTACTCCTCTGATTTGGTATGGATTAAACAAACTGGATTCAGAGCTGCTGATAGGTGGATTTTGTTACCTTTGGACAGGCTGGCTTTGTCTTCCCCTGTTTCCAGTCTTTATGCTAAGCTAAGCTAACCAGTTGATGGCCTTATTTCTAACAAACATATACAGCAATCTTAATATCTCTGATCAGCTGATCCAAGAGGGTTTTAAATAGTTTATAAAGCTTCAGAAGAACCAAATCTATCAGACAGATGTAGTTAAGTAGAAATGGAAATAGCCAAGTACATTTTTTTCCTACTTTCCCTAAATTGAGAACTAGTGCAAACTGTACTTCAGTAAGTACATTTAAAAAAACACTCAAAATAACATTCTTTGTTCCTTTTTCTTTAATCCATTGAGGCTTTGTTCAAACTTTACAAGCAGTGTGCAGAGAGGTGGACGAAATACAATTAACATAACACAACAGACAGCTGAGATGTAACATTTACATTTCCCTGGTTTGTTAAACCACTGCAGCCTAATGTTTAATGATCAGATATTGTTGATTCTCCAAGTAACTGTCAATACATTTTGTACCAATATACTATAATTCAATAATCAATCCTGAACCTCCCCTTTAAAACACACCAGAGACCCATCATTTTCCCCTCCATTGAAAATTATATAAAAAAGATATATATACAGTATTTTACTAATAAAAAAAGAGAGCATTACTTCCACTAGTAATGTCTGCAAGTATGAAACACTTTTTGAACACACAATTCTGAGACAATAAATACTTTTATTTCCCCCCTGACATATAAAGAAGTGGCTAAAGTTTATTTCTGAGTAAATAGTTTTCTCCGTAGAATAAACTAGAGTACATTAGAACATACTCATCAGTATTTTATGTGTTTTTATGCGTCTCATCAAGGTGAACCATATGTGATCAGATTCTGAATCATTAACAATGTGTACAATGTACTTCCCCAGTTGAATACATGTATTACATTTAGTGAGAGTGAATCTTTCTGTAGAAAATCAGATGGTTGTTCTACTCAGTGTGATTGACAGGAGAGATGATCAGAAGAGCAGAGTTTTTACCACCATCATTAAGACTGGGACCAAAGAATGGGTAGAGTTTCTCTTTGAAGCAGCAGCCAGTGAAGGAGTAGATCAGAGCTGCAGCATCAACATCATAAAAGGAGACCAGACCCTCCTCATAATCCACAAACACCCCCACCTTCTCAGGCTGAGACTTCAGAGAGAGAAGGACTAGAGGAACAGCACAAGCTTGGTACTCATTTTCATTCCTCAACCATATCACCCAGTAACCATTCTGAGGAGTCAGTGTGATCTGTCCCTTCCTGTTGATCGACTCTCTGACCACTCCTAAATCCCACCCAGTCTTCCCTTTAACCTGAACCTCGTAATAAAATCTTCCTGAAGAGAAACTCTGCTTTGCTAAAACACAAGCACAAGAATCAAATCTCTCTGGATTGTCTGGGAGATTCTTCTTCACATCACCAAGTTTAACTTGTTTTCCATCATCAGACAGGATGAGTGCAGGATGTGCTGTATCAGGATCAAGAGTCACCTCCACCTCATACTGCTGGACCCTCTTCAGCTCCACCTCAAGCAGCTTCTTCATCTGTTTACTGAGCGTCTCCTCCAGCTGAGTCACAGCTCTCACCACAGTCCCCTCATATGAAGGTGGACGGACCCTGACTTCTGTCCAGTTCTTGGTGGGTGGAGCAGCGTTCAGGGACGTGAAGCTTTGGAGGAGGTGGAGCTGGTCTTCAAAGCGTGACAGCTGCTCCACCTCAGAGCTTCTCTTCTTCAGCTCAGAGATTTCCTGTTCCAGCTCTTTGATGAAGCCTTCAGCCTGTTCCTCTGTCTCTCTCTGCTTCTCTTTGATGGTGTCGATGAGCTCGGCCTGGCTTCTCTCAACAGACTCCTTCAGAGCGGTGAAGACCTGAACACCATCTGCTATCTCTCTGTCTGCTCCTTCCTTACTGAGCTCCACTGAGCGATTCATGTCCTGAATCTTCAGTCGTCTCTTCTGGATCATCTGCTGAATTTCAGCCTCTGTCTTCCCCAGCTCAGCCTTCTTTCCTTCATATCCTTCTTTCAGAGGAACAACATCATGTGTCTTGTGGTCTAAAACAGTGCAGAGCATGCAGACACACACCTGGTCGGTCTTACAGAACAGCTCCAGCAGTTTATCGTGCTTCACACACATCCTGCTTTCCAGGTTCTCCACAGGGTCGATCAGCTGATGTCTTTTTAAGCCTTTCTTTGTCAGATGAGGCTCCAGGTGAGTCTCACAGTAGGACTCCAGACACACCAGGCAGGACTTCAGGGCCTTCAGTCTGGTTCCAGTGCAGACGTCACAGGGAACTTCTCCTGGTTTGACCACTTGTTGCTCTGAGCTGCTGCTGCTGGCTTTCTGTTGAGCTGACTGTCTGAACTGAGCAGCCATCTCAGAGATGAAAGTGTTGACCAGCAGCTCAGGCTTTATGTTGAAAACCTTTTTACAGTTGGGACAGTGACTCGGGACATTTCTATCCCAGTGTTCAGAGATGCAGGCTTTACAGAAGTTGTGTCCACATGGTATGGTGACTGGATCAGTGAACACATCCAGACAGATGGAGCACAGAAACTGATCCTCAGTCAGCAGACAGCTGGCAGCAGACATGTCTCTCTGAGGACAAAACGTGTGAAAAAAACACAACTGTAATTATTATTCTCTATTTGCCAGTTCATAGAGTCCTACTATGAACCCGAAAATGTAAACTACCCCAACGTTTTATGTTAGAAATGACATACATAGACCAATGACAACCAAAAGCATTTAGGTTTTTTGTCTGTAAGAATTCAAATTAAAGTTAAAATGAAATCTGGAAAGTCATAGCAGCATTCAGTTTAAACTCTAAGAAACACAATGTGTAAGCTCTAATACTGTTGGGGGATTTTGCCGTTGTTGAACAGAGGAGTGAAACCTCCTGCTGAGCATCACTGAAGTTAATACTAGTTGTTAAAAAACAGTAAACGTTATCAGCTTCAAAAGGCAGACAGCAGTTACTACAGAAACAGGTTCAAAGCTCAAGGCTACTTACCACAGTGTGTACAAATGATATGAGATGAAATATCTAATTGTCATGCCTTTTTATAAGCAACACTTGTAACATAACACCAGATCCCTTGCTTTGGACAGTCCAGAACAAATCTACTATTTAGATTCTACTTTATTTAATAGAGTCATTTATAAAGATCTTTTCAAATACAGGAAATATGAAAATAAGTATAAGCTAATGCTAGCTTTGACTGTATGCTCTCTAACCTAACTTAACCAGAGTTTACATTGTAGTTATATTGTTGTCTGTTGCTAATGTAAATGTTGAGGTTTTATCTTAACTGACACATTTATATTGTATAATATTCTTTATATGGTAAACTGATGTAACACAGTCAGATTCTGATTTTAATCCAACTTTGACTAAATATTTAGTAAGTGATGTGTCTGTAGTGTACTCACCAGTGTTTGCAGAGTCCTGCTGTGTTGTTGAGAAAAAGCTTCTGGATTCAGTTGAGTGTTTCTTCAGAGAAACAGAGACTTGTCTCGGCTGCTGCTCTGCTGTCGCTCAGACAAACTTCAGCTTTCATTTCCGGGAAATTGAAACTCTTCTCTTACAGTGTGGTCCCACCTCTCAGTGGCAGTTTGCCAAGAGGGAGTGGAAGAAGAACTATTGAGGCTTGTTATTTAACTTTGTGACGATGCATTTTACAGCTGATCCAAGAGGCTTTTCAAATAGTGTATTGAGCATAAGTAGGAATATTTTCTCAACACATAAAGGACATCTCTTTACACATCTGGAGATTAATAGCTATATTTCACAACGCTGTGTGATGGTCCCTGTTTAAGAGCAGCTGGTGAAACACTTCCTCCTCCCTGAACAGACTGTTTGAAAATGGGTCACGTGATTGTTGACTCACATTCAGGTCAGTCTTTAGTTTATATTACAACCAGATTCATTTTTATTCACTTATTGTAAGTCGCTTTGGATAAAAGCGTCAGCTAAATGTAATGTAATTATTCACCTATAGTTTTGGGGGTTTTGGATTAGGATGTAAACGAACTACAGCTTTAACGTGTGTCAGATGAACTGATGTTGATTCTGTTCAGTTGTATTCTTTGATATGTAGTTAAATCAAATGTATATTTATGTTGCAATATATCAAAATGTATCCTAGGAACTTTAATATAATAATAATAACAATAATAATGATGTGTTCCTGTCCTCCTTCAGTCTCTGCAGTGCTGCCAGCAGTCATGTTACAGGGTAGAGAACGACCGGCTAAACGGCGGCCCACCATGCGGAAACATCTGGAAAGGATCCGTTTCCGGGGCCAGAGACGGGACGAGTTCCCGGATCTGGCCGATTCTCCCAACACCTCCGACCACAGAGAGCAACGAGGAGGTCGTGAGCCGACCTCGAGTCTCCGCCAGAGATTCAGAGGAGCTGAGGGAGGTCGGAGGGGGAGCAGAGTGACGCTCAGGTACACAAACACACACAATATCAACCAGGAGTTTAGAAAGAAACAAGTTCTGACCCTGAACTTTAAAGAGAACATCATGTGTATATCAGTATGTAGTGTCTCTACTTTAAAGAGTCCTCTCTGCTGATGTTCAGGTGTTTATATCAGGTAGTGTCTCTACTTTAAAGAGTCCTCTCATGCTGATGTTCAGGTGTGTATCAGTATGTAGTGTCTCTACTTTAAAGAGTCCTCTCCTGCTGATGTTCAGGTGTATAATCAGTATGTAGTGTCTCTACTTTTAAAGAGTCCTCTCCTGCTGATGTTCAGGTTGTTATATCAGTATGTGTAGTGTCTCTACTTTAAGAGTCCTCTCCTGCTGATGTTCAGGGTGGTATCAGTATGTAGTGTCTCTACTTTAAAGAGTCCTCTCCTGCTGATGTTCAGGTGTATATCAGTATGTAGTGTCTCTACTTTAAAGAGTCCTCTCCTGCTGATATTCCCGGTGTATATCAGTATGTAGTGTCTCTACTTTAAAGAGTCCTCTCCTGCTGATGCTTCAGGTGTATATCAGTATGTAGTGTCTCTACTTTAAAGAGTCCTCTCCTGCTGATGTTCAGGTGTAGTATATCAGTAGTATGTAGTGTCTCTACTTTAAAGAGTCCTCTCCTGCTGATGTTCAGGTGTATATCAGTATGTAGTGTCTCTACTTTAAAGAGTCCTCTCCTGCTGATGTTCAGGTGTATATCAGTATGTAGTGTCTCTACTTTAAAGAGTCCTCTCCTGCTGATGTTCAGGTGTATATCAGTATGTAGTGTCTCTACTTTAAAGAGTCCTCTCCTGCTGATGTTCAGGTGTATATCAGTATGTAGTGTCTCTACTTTAAAGAGTCCTCTCCTGCTGATGTTCAGGTGTGTATCAGTATGTAGTGTCTCTACTTTAAAGAGTCCTCTCCTGCTGATATTCCCGTGTATATCAGTATGTAGTGTCTCTACTTTAAAGAGTCCTCTCCTGCTGATGCTCAGGTGTATATCAGTATGTAGTGTCTCTACTTTAAAGAGTCCTCTCCTGCTGATATTCCGTGTATATCAGTATGTAGTGTCTCTACTTTAAAGAGTCCTCTCCTTCTGATGTTCAGGTGTATATCAGTATGTAGTGTCTCTACTTTAAAGAGTCCTCTCCTGCTGATGTTCAGGTGTATATCAGTATGTAGTGTCTCTACTGGGACATGTCTCCATGCTTTAATGTTCATAAAGCTCTTTATTTTTCTCATACTGCCTGCAGCACCTCTTTTCACCCTCTGTCTGAAACCAGACAGATTGGAAGTATATGGTAGCATACAATAAAAAGTAAAGGTCAATTAAAATGTTTCTTTTTGTGTCCTACTTATTTAGACGCCATGTTTCACTTAACTTATATACTTATAGTGAAGTAGTTTAGTTTTTTGATTTATATCCAGAGATACCACCTGTAAACTAACTCGTCTGTTTGTTATGTGTTTATGTATTTGACTGTGTGTTTTTCTCTCAGGCTAGTCATGCAACGTTTTCTGCAGCTCTCCACGACGACTCCAGGACGGATCTCAACGAGGTCAAAGGTCACCTGGAAATCGCCTTGTTAGAGAAACACTTCTTAGGTGATTAATCTGACCTGAACTGCACTCCTCTGTGTGGGGTTCCTTTGTTTACATAACATCTCAAAAATATATAATAATCTGTGTTTTTCTCTTTTAAACCACGTGTTATTTATATTTTTTATATATTTATCTTATATATTTCTTCAACTCAATTTTATTTAGACATTTTCCTCTGAAACATATTATGTTATTTTCTTTTTTTTGTATTTATTTATATTTTTATTGAATAACTATCGTTATATAGTAATGTATGTAGATAGTAATTATTATTATTATTATTATTATTATTATTATTATTATTATTATTATTATTATTATTATTATAATCACCACTATTTGTGTTATTTATCTTGAATTAATTTGTTTCTCTCTTCTCAAATTAACCACCATTAATAAATAATGTCGCTATCTGCAACATTTCAATAAAGACAATAGAAAAAAATCACTTAAATACACAGAATGTTTTAGCCAGGTTAAAGCTGATTATTGGACCTCGAGTCAAGGTTATTTTATTGGTTTAATTTAGCATGAAATAAGTTAAAGTAAAGTGTCCCTTTAAATCTGTGGCTGGGAGAGTTGTGTGTTAATTGGCTGTCGACTCACTCTGGCCTTCAGCATCACTTCAGGGTTAAATGCCCTACAGCACAGATGCTGGGTAATCTGTCAATATCTATTCCTCAGCTTTACGTAACACACACTGCTAATAATAAGCCTGCTTAACCTCGTCTGACGCACACACACACATAAATAAAGAGTTACAACTACAAGTACATTTACTCAAGTACAATTTTGAGACACTTGTACTTGAGTATTTACATGTTATGCTTTGTACTTCCACTCCACTTCAGTTCAGAGGTAAATGGTGTACTTTTACTCCACTACATGTATTTAATACCTTTAGTTACTTCACAGATGTGGATGAATGATGTGAAATATAATCAAGTGTTAAATCAGACTTTAGTTCCACCTGAGTAAATTCACAAGCTACCCTGCAGTATACAAAGTCATTCAAACTAGCTGCACCTTTACCAGCTTTGAGAACACTTTCATGATCAATCATTATAAAACATATCATACATATTATTCTGAAATGGACCAATCTGCACAATGGCTACTTTTACTGTCGCTACTTTAACTATATTTTGATGATAATACTTTTCTACTTTTACTTGAGTAACATTTTGAATGCAGGACTTTTACTGTAACAGAGTATTCCTACACTCTGGTACTTCTACTTTTACTCAAGTACAATATCTGAGTACTTCTACTTTTACTCAAGTACAAGACCTGAGTACTTCTACTTTTACTCAAGTACAAAACCTGAGTACTTCTACTTTTACTCAAGTACAAGACCTGAGTACTTCTACTTTTACTCAAGTACAAGACCTGAGTACTTCTACTTTTACTCAAGTACAAAACCTGAGTACTTCTACTTTTACTCAAGTACAAGACCTGAGTACTTCTACTTTTACTCAAGTACAAGACCTGAGTACTTTTACTTTTACTCAAGTATAAGATCGGAGTACTTCTACTTCAACTCAAATACAAGATCTGAGTACTTCTTCCACCTCTGCTGTTTTCTGTTTCGTATATGATTTATTTTTGGGTAACATGAACGTGTCTTGTCTCATCCTCGTCTGTTTTCAGAGGAGGAGCTGAAGAAACTCAGAGAGGAGTCCAACGTGGATTCTCTGCGGCAGGAGCTGGAGAGAGAGCGCAGCCGCAGCAGCGAGCTGGAGCAGAAGATCAACGACGTCCTGAAACCCAGGTGGTTATTAAAGGTCACCTATTATGCAACATCCACTTCTTCATGTCTCTTCTTCATCAACATGTGTCCCCTCTTCTTCATGTCTCTTCTACATCACCATGTGTCCCCTCTTCTTCATGTCTCTTCTACATCAACATGTGTCCCCTCTTCTTCATGTCTCTTCTACATCAACATGTGTCCCCTCTTCTTCATGTCTCTTCTACATCAACATGTGTCCCCTCTTCTTCATGTCTCTTCTACATCAACATGTGTCCCCTCTTCTTCATGTCTCTTCTACATCAACATGTGTCCCCTCTTCTTCATGTCTCTTCTACATCAACATGTGTCCCCTCTTCTTCATGTCTCTTCTACATCAACATGTGTCCCCTCTTCTTCATGTCTCTTCTACATCAACATGTGTCCCCTCTTCTCCATGTCTCTTCTACATCAACATGTGTCCCCTCTTCTCCATGTCTCTTCTACATCAACATGTGTCCCCTCTTCTTCATGTCTCTTCTACATCAACATGTGTCCCCTCTTCTTCATGTCTCTTCTACATCAACATGTGTCCCCTCTTCTTCATGTCTCTTCTACATCAACATGTGTCCCCTCTGTGGAAAGAGACTCTGAAAGTTTCAGGAAAAAAGATTCTCTCTCTTTTTGTCCTGATCCATTTTTATAAAAACCTGTCTGAAAATGAGCTGATCAGATTTTGGCCACTTTATGATGTCATAACGATGTTTTGTCTTGTGTAATCATTAGCCAATCACCAACCAAGGTTACCCCCCCCCCCCCTTATCACCTGAATCTCCTCCTAGAGCACCATTGTGTTCTTTTTAACCAAATCTCTCTCAGAGGGGCGTGGGGAGGGGCTCCTTATTTTCATCTAAAGTAACAGACAGAGAATCAGCACTTTGGAAACAGGGCTGAAACAGAGGGGATTATGGGATGCTGCAATGATCTGTTTGGTGTTTCAGCCAATCAGAGACATGTTCTGTATATATCTGAGACCTGTGATATATTGATGAAAAACAGTATAATAGGGGACCTTTAAATACAAATAAACGTTATTTAATGAGCTAATGCTAACCATCAGAGAGAGCGGTTTGTTCCTGTAGTCTCATGGCTGAATCTGATCACCTGAATGATCGTTTCTGTTGCTTTACAGACTTGAAGACTCACCTTCACAGACGCCTAAAGCACCGTCCCCTTCAACATCTGCAGTCAGCGGTACAGGTGAGTTTATCTTTCTCTTACATTACTCGTTCTAGTTTGTATCTTCTTGGTCGAATGCACTTATTGTAAGTCGTTTTGGATAAAAGCGTCAGCTAAATGCAATGTAATGTAACTCGTTATCGTTCAATATTTTTTAAATGTTGTTTCATCAGTCATAGGATGTTTGAGTGGTGCAGGGATGATGTATCTTTGTAGGCCAACACGGAAGTAAGCATTGCAAGGGCTCCCTAAACAAAAAGCCAATACATTTCGGAAAATTGCACAAAATAATCTCTTAATCGAACTTTTATGATATTTACTTGTTTGGTTCAGCAGGATAATCTCCACATATTAAAACCACTTTATAACAATTGAAGTGTAAATGCAATCTCCAGAATTAAAAAGCTAATGTTGGGCTATAAAGGAACTACAGCACGGTCACATGACTTCACGTCACCACCACTAAGCTAAAGGAGGCTAATGTTGGGCTTGATGGCGTTTAGTCGTCTCATTTAGACACTTGTTGACAACTGACATTTTTTAATTCACCAGTGGGGTATTTACTGACGCATTTTATTTCGTAGGACAAAACTTTTGAATCTTTTCTGTTCAGACCTTATTTCAGGCTCACAAACAAACAATGGTTAAACAAAGTTGACTAAGAGACAAGGGGACAAGAAGTTGTGATATGCAAACTCATTTCCAGGTTTTAGGACTCACTCCTTCACCACTCTATACTAAGACCTACACATAAAACACATACAAAAAACCACAGAACACGAATGTGAGTAACACACATGTAAATGTATAAATAAAATTTTCTTGTTCTTCTATAGATAAGTAATTCTGTTGTTTTATAAAATTATAGTTTAGGTTTTATTCGTCCAGATTTTTCAGATATCTATGACTGATATTTTCCTACAAGACAAAGTCTGGTATAAACCTCAGTGTATACATGTGGTGAAATGTCAACAACCATGTAACCTCCATCTTTTCTTTAGACAAACAGAAGGACACTTGGTCCAGCAGCTTCCGGAAGTGTCTCTACGATAGATTTGGCGTTTACATCGAGGACTTCCGCTTCCAGCAGGAGGAGCAGACGGTGGAGACGGATGAGCCGCTGAGCGCCAAGAGGTGAGGAGGGGAAACACAGAAACCCTAAAAACTAAAACAACAAATAGACGCGATTCATTTAATTGTTGAAGACAAGGGCTGTAAGAAATGTTTTATGTTTCAGAAAATGCATAAAGAAAGTGTAATTAGACAGTATGAAGTTGACTTTTGATCGTGTTCTGGTTTTATGTTTCAGTATTTGTAAGCAACTGTGACTGAAAGAATATTGCTTTTATTTTAATTTTTAATGGTTATTTCGTTTTTATTTATTTTTGTAATTTTTTTGTAATAAGGGGAAGGTAGAATAAGATGTTCTTCTCCCTGCTCCTCTCCACCATGCGCTATAAAAAACAACAACCAGTATAAGTGTACATGTTTTGTTTTAATATAACTGCCATGTTTGGAATAAACAAATAAATAAATAAAACTTAATGGCAGTTTGTTTTTAGGTTTGATTTGATGAGGTTTCTTGAATCTTCCTTGCAATTTTTGTGGAAATATTTTAAAGGGGACCTATCATGCAAAATGCACTTTCTGATGTCTTTCATACATAAATATGTGTCCCCGGTGTGTCGGGGAACTCACGCAGCATCAGAAAATAAAACCCTCTCTCTTTTCCTCCGTACCCAAATCTCTAAAAACGGGGCTACAACGGAGCTGATCCAGATTTGCTGCCGATATGACGTAATATCTGAAATGTGGACCCACGGGCCTATCAGAAACGTTGCTATCAGAAACAATGCCTGACTGTTTTGGACGTAATATGGTCGGTGTTTACATTAGCATCGCTAACACTCAGAGCTAACCTGTACTGGAGAGCATGTGTGTGAAGAAGCAGGAAATAGAAAGGAACTCACCTTGTGGTATAACCGGCAAGAGAGAAAGCCTTTGAGCTCCATACTGTTTCAGAAACAATCCTTGATAATCCATGATATGGCGTTTCATCACGGCAGCATTTAGTTTAGACAGTAGCTGCTGGGTCCCGCATGAGCTCAGTCCCCTCCTTTTTTCTTTTTTTTAAAGCTTTATACCCAAAATCAGCACTTTTGAAACAGGAAGTGAAATAGAGGGATATGAGGCATGGCTAGAATGGGTGATCTGTTTGGTATTTTGAGCAAAACACTTCATAGACATGTTTTTTATATATTTTTATATATCTGAGACCTATGCTATTGCCTAAAAATAGCATGATAGGTGACCTTTAATACTATATAGATGTAGGTCCTCTTAGTATTTTAACCTATTCTGTATGTTTCATTTAATATTTATTGTTCATTATATTTTTTATAATGTCTGATGCCTGTTAACATGCCGCTGTGACGAACGAAAATCCCAATTTGTGATAAAAACAATATGTGTTAAAGCTGAATATCTTTAAATAAATACATCCTAATTAAACATGTGGTTTCCGACACACAGGTTGACTGAAAACATGAGAAGACTCAGTGAGTATTAATACTCTCCTACACCGTTCATCACAAACAATACAGAATACAAGAGCTATCAAGATACATCTGTGTTTCTCTGCGTCTGTGATTGGTCAGTTTCTGTTTTTTTCAGAGCGAGGGTTGAAACCATTGTCCAACTTCAAGAGGAACCTGACGGCGCTGTCCAGCTGGTACTCCGTCTACACCTCGGCCATCGCCTTCATTGTGAGTTCAGCCCGCTGGTTACTGATGATGATGATAATAATAATACAAAATGATTTGTGGAGCGCTTTTCAAAGGTCCCATGTCATGGTCATTTCTACTGATCATATTTCCATTGTTGAGGTCTACTAGAATAGATTTACATTGTTCAATGTTCCAAAATCACATTGGTTTCTCATACTCTGTATAGTATGTGTATTCACTCTCTGTCCTAAACGCCTTGTTGGAGCTCCTGCCCCCCCCCTCCCTATGAGCCCACTGCGCTCTGATTGGTCAGCTCGCCCACTCTGTTCTGATGAGTCCACCACCGTTACAGCGGAACATCAGTGATTATGTGTTACAATGGCGTTAGCAACCAGAAAATGACACCAGTAATGACAAACAGATGAGAATGCTGCGTGGGGTCTGTGTGTCGTGTTGGCGGGATGTTGCGGGGCTCGCTGCTGCGTGGAGCGGACAGTGTGAGCTGGATTACTGGTGTCATTTCCTGGTAGAAGTACTCATTCACCTGAACTCAGCCTGAGCACACACACACACACTCACAGCCTGGCTCTGAGTTTGTAATGGGACGGGTAATAACCGGAAAAGCATGACATGGGACCTTTAAATAGGAATACAAACCCCTGTTACCAAGAGCTTCACAAAGGCGGACAAATTAAACAGATAACCTATTATTGATCAGATTTTAAAGAAAGAATATAGTGAAATAGATTGAAAATGAAAAAGAAAACTATAAAGTGTACAAACAACTATTATAGTGTAGAAGAAAAGTAAAAAATAGAAAATAAACGAATGATTTTTTTTATCATGACGTGTTTTTGAGGAAACTGAAAAATGTTGGGATTTATAAAAATGCGATTTATTGCCAACATACTAATTCATTTGATAAATTTCAGATCCATATTTTCTAAAACGCTCCTATCTTTTAATTTATTAAAGAGGTCCTGTAATGTGTTGTATAGGTTTTAGTGCATGTAAATGGTCTGCAAAGGCTAAAATCTCAAAGTTCCCCCCAGAGGGAGTTTCTCGCCGACACAAGTAGTTATACAAATGCTCCTTTCATCTCATTAGTATGCATAAAAAGTGACAGGTCACACCTGCTAAGTCCCGCCCCCTACTTATGCTAATGAGCCCATTTGATATGCTAATGACCTCCTTTGTTCGAGGTGTTATAACATGCAGGTGCGATATCGCACCTGCCCGTTATATCCTTATGACGTACAGGTGTCACATCCTCCCTGTAGCCCCCACCCCTTTCAGCCCACCCCCCTCCCCCTCACATACAGGTGTCACATCCTCCCTGTAGCCCCCACCCCTTTCAGCCCACCCCCCTCCCCCTCACATACAGGTGTCACATCCTCCCTGTCGCCCCCACCCCTCTCAGCCCCCACCCCTCTCAGCCCACCCCCCCCCCCTCCTTCTCCCCCCTCCTGTCCGGTCAACATGTCCGTTACAGTTTAAATCTTCCGGACAAAATTAGAAAAGTGCCGGTCAAAGGTCTTCTATGTTATTTATTGAGCTTTGAAACAAATTGATATGATTCGATATTAAACAAACTAATTATAGTAGATTAATTAGCTATTCAAACGTGTACAGTAATTTACAATAACACGGGAATAATAAACGGAGCGCTCTCCCCCTCTCCTGACAACACGCCAGTATCATGCAGCTCGCGGATCCAATAATGAGTGACCCGACAGTAAAACTAAACATATCTATAACTAGTTTAGGTAGTTTGAGAGGTAATTAAAATAGCTACGTGTGATATTCTAACCTGAAGTGTGTGTTTTGTTCCGCTCACCGCATGCAGAGCTACGTGTCGACTCGTCAGCAGCAGCTGGTCTCTCCCGTCAGATTAGACTTTACTCGCGTTTATGTCCATATCGATCAGATCTAGCTAGTTCTAGCTAATGATATGACTACCTGCTTATTAAAAGACACCTAAACAATAAGCGTCGCTATGCAACGGGGTGAGGCCACAAAGTATAGCACAGCATTATGCATTGTTTACATGCCCACCGGAACCCAGAGGCATTACCAACAGATCAACGCGCAATCAACCCATACAGGACATCTCTTTCTCCACATTATGTGTAGACATTATAATTTACTATTCTTGTCTGTCACATACTCTTTTGTCTGTCACACACTACTCTTGTCTGTCACATAAGTGGCGCAACTGATGCGGTATTGCGCTAAGGGGATATCATTTTGACCGGACATTCTGACCGGAGAGATTTAGATTTGCCGGTCTTCAGCATATTATACCGGTCATAGTCCGGTAATTACCGGCTAACGGGAACTCTGGGGTGGAGACAATGAGGCTTGATTTGGATCTGATCTGGAAAAACTCTGGTAAGTACTTTTATCATTATAATATCATGTCATTATTTAATGTTGTTTTGTGTGTGTGGGTACAACGAAGTCTCTTTGAGAGGAAAATTATAATTTAAAGATCTTAATACCCCCTTATTGTTTAATTACTTCACACAACTATTAAAGAATCCCTATATGAAGTTACATGAGGCTACATCTACTGGAGTGCTTTTGTTTTTGTTACTAAGATACTTTTTAGATACACTTTTGAAGTGAGCAACACTTTACAACTGGTAGAAAGTTAAGTACTTCGTATGGAATTGGGTTCACTTTAGAGCTGTTTTCAGTGAGACAATGCAGTTTCTGATCATTTTAAGTTTCAAGTTTCAAGGCTTTATGGCATATGCCCATCAGCTACAGTGTAGATATGTCAATGAAAAACATAGGTCACAGGCTCCTCCAACAGTGCACATAAAACAGATAAAATACTGCAATAGAATGTTTTGATATGATAGATTTGTGCGTAATTCTCTCACAAAGGAACTGTAAGATACACGTTTATGTATGGAAAACTTTATAACTTGGTAAAATATTCATTCATTTGTAATGAATTGAGTTTTCTTCAAGAAGCAAACTCTAAATGGAGAGTTTGTGATTTTAACACTGTTTCGATGAAACAATGCAGTTTTGATAACTTGACTTGACTAACATTACTTTTTTTAAATATATGTTTTCAGATGCTTTACTTTTGATTTCTTTCATGTTATTTTAACACATTACTTTTTTCATATTTTTCAACATACTGTGATATATATATATTTTTTTCTCTCCTTTTTTCCATTATATTTTTGAATATACAGACATTCAACGCAATAAGTCCCACCCCAATTAGCAAATCATCCAAAACTAAGGACCCCCACTAAGACGAACAGATTTTCTTTAAGACTGTGACTCTTAAAGGCACTTTGGGATTTTAGTAAAACAATCCAGTTTTCTGGAAATAACTTAAATGATTTTCGTTTTTTCTCCTACAAAGATACTTATAGTTACACTTTAATGGATGCAAAACTTTATAACTTGGTAAAATATTCATTCATTTGTAATGAATTGAGATTCTTAAAGAATCAAACTCTAAATGGAGAGTTTGTGATTTTAACACCGTTTCGATGAAACAATACCGTTTTGATAACTTGACTTGACTAACATTACTTTTTTAAATATATGTTTTGTTACCAACTATCAAAAATAGCTGTGTTAATTAAACGCACAAGGGGTTCTTGAATGAAATAATATTATAAAAGGCAAACCAGAATTGTTAACGCCCAATATACTCCTTAAACAAAATAAACAGAGTCAGATTTCATGCATTGATCCATTATATTGACAAAGGAGGATCTCACCCGGTGTTTGTAGAGAATATCTCTCTTTCTGAGCGGGTCCTCTCCACGGTCGATGCAATATCCACAGATTCGGTTTCTTTCAGTTAACTTCCCCGTTGCATTTATCCATATGCTGAGGAAATTACTATATCCCGCTGAATACCAGCAATCGCCACACACACTTTCTCCTGTCAGTAGCTACTGCTAGTGCTACTGCTACTGACCATGCTACAGATATTAGTGCAAAAATATACAGCTCCTCTACCACAACCATCAGCAACAAGTGGACATGGAGAATTACATGAACTACATGTTGCTAAATACACCGCGGGGCATGAACAGAAGGGTAGCCATGGCAACATTGAGGCGGGGCTGCTGGGCTGCTCTTCTTTGCTGCTTTTGGTGTATTTTGGCGGAAGTTACAGCGCCATTTACAGTCCCGGCATATGTACTACAGCGTTTCCAGCGGCCTCTTTTGAACAGACACGTTAAATGAAACAAATGCATGTGAACGGAAGACTTTTTTGAATACGCATACTGTGCATAAACGCAAACGGTCCCGTGTGAGCGGGGCCTGACACACAAAACACTGAAACACTGAAACACTGCGACACTGACACACTGACACACTGACACACTGACACACAAAACACTGAAACACTGAAACACAGAAACACAGAACACTGAAACACTGAAACACTGACACAATGACATGCAAAACACTGAAACACTGACACACTGACACACAAAACACTGAAACACTGAAACACTGAAACACAGAAACACAGAACACTGAAACACTGAAACACAGAAAACTATTAAACAGCCCTGCTATATACTATGACCATTCTTTACTTATATATAATATGGTTCAAATTGAGTAATTTGAGTTGTCTGATGCACTTGATACAATTGTACTTTTTAAAAATACTGATGTGTTTATTCAAAACCATTTCAACACACAATGTCATGACTTTTTCAAGATCTTTTTGTCAAACTATACTATGACTTTCTCTCATTTTTTTTTTTTAGAGATCCTATACTGACATTGCAGATAAACTATATAATATAATTCTTAACTACATACTATACTTGGACTTTTTTCACGATACTTTTAACATACTATACTAGTACTTTTAAAAATAAAATGTTCAGACATTCTACACTGTGACTCTTTTTTAAAATGATATGTAGGAAATACTATACTATGATTTGAAGACAACAGTTTTTTTAAATGTAAAAACACTTTTTATTATTTGCAGAATTTCATATTTACAATTTATTGTTTTCACCCCATAGGAAGCAGTAATACATTTATACTGATTGCAGCATCCCCATGATCTTCTCCAGCACAGAATCCCCCAGATGAAGGGAAATATTATAATAGAGTTTTTGCACTTCGGCCAAAGTATTCGTGTGTATGCTGTTTTTGACACAAAGATGCATTACATCTACAAACAGAGCTTACAATGCGAGCACATGATACACTTTTGGTGTTTGTTTCATTTCTTCGGTAATGTCACAGAATGTTTCGGAAAATGAAGATTCCAGTACCACTTTAAATGTTATAATCGTTTCCCAATGACCCGGAATAGTACTGCCAGAATGAACGATATCCAAAATGTCTTCTAGTTTACAAACTTCAGCCATTCTGTTTACACAGGGATCACTACTTATTCTGTTTTCAATCGTCATCAACAACACACTTATTAAACAGGTATTGACTGCATTCTGATAAATATATACAGATTGTTTTCCATAGTAGTTACCCATTTTTTTATTTTACTTTAAAGAAAAGTCAAAGTATCGGGAAAAAAAAAAATAAAATAAAAATCCCTGGCTTCAATCAACCGCTGGTTATTAGTCTTCTTCTTCTCCATCCAGCTCGGCATTTTCAAGTCTCTCCTTGAGGCATCTGCAGTTTTTGAGATTGTACAGAAAAGCTTCCGAAGCGCCTTGGATCCTCCATTCAGCCGTGTAAATGTTTTTTTTTTTTTATCATTAAGACTCTGGTCATTCACTGTAATGAAGTCGGCGAGCCAAAGACTTTTCATTAACGCGTTGTAATTGTTTCTGAAGAAATATTCTGGAATGTCATTCAGACAATCGTGTTGCCTCTGGCCGGGGTGACTGACTCGACATCCATTGCAGATTGTTTCTCTGTACCGATGCAGCACCCTCTCCAGAATTCAGAGCGCGATGTCGCATCTTAAAGACAGCTTGAACTGGATAGATGGTTAGTCTTTTTTTCAAACATACCATACGTTCTGCATGTTAGTATATTAGGCCAATCGGGTTAGGCCCTACTGCCCCACTCCCTCAATAGGGAAGTCACTCTTTGGGAAGAGGTGTTTAATTTCACAGATCTGACTTGATTGTTGTTGTGATGGCTGAAGGAAGAGGGACGGGGGAGGAAAATTCAGAGGGTGAAGAAGCAGAAAGATAACTTGTTTGTAAAACGGACAGCACGTCAGTTTCAGGAAAGATGACACCGGTTTTATGCATGACATGCCAAATATCCTGAAGCCCTACAGAAAACGGTACAAGTATATTGTGTTGAAAATATCGCAAAAAGTCGTAATATTGTATAATGTATTAGTTGCATGTTGTATTTTGATAAAAATCACTGTGTAGTTTTTCAAAAATATAATGGAAAAAAGGAGAGAAAAACAAAATATCACAGTATGTTGAAAAATATGAAAAAAGTAATGTTGTGTTAAAACAACATGAAAGAAATCAAAGTAAAGCATCTAAAAAAAAACATATATTTAAAAAAAGTTATGTTAGTCAAGTCAAGTTATCAAAACCGCATTGTTTCATCGAAACAGTGTTAAAATCACAAACTCTTCATTTAGAGTTTGATTCTTTAAGAAACTCATTTCATTACAAATTAATGAATATTTTACCAAGTTATAAAGTTTTGCATCCATTAAAGTGTAACTATAAGTATCTTTGTAGGAGAAAAAAAAAAAAATCTTTTAAGTTATTTCCAGAAAACTGGATTGTCTTACTAGAAAATGCCTTTAACCTGTTACGCACCTTCCGCCCGGTACCGGGCGGATAAACGCGTCATTTGCAGGAAACAACGTCTAAGGAATCTTAATATTGAATAAAACTATGAATGTGTTATATCCATGTAACGGGAAGAAACTCAGCTAACTGATCTTTTTAATTTTTTTTTTCAAAAAAACCCCACAATGCTAGCACTCAGCCTCTGAATCACCACGAGCGAAAACATGTAACGTAAAGCGGCACCTAAACTCACAATAACTCCCTTATTACTTATCCTAGATGCACAACCAACCACTCGTTTTGGTGTCCTGGAGACACTGAATCTAACGGTGCCCTCCTCAACACTCAGTGATAAACATTCGCGACGCTATAAACGAAAGCGTACATCATAACATGTGGAGCTAAGTAGCTAGAAATGCTAACATGGCTTACCTTGGTCAAAACTGGTCTTCAATGGCATTAAAACAATAAAACGATGCTGCAGTTAATCCATAGGTTCATCCTATGTATCTGTGCCTTCTTTGAAATTATTTCTGATAATCCATAAGCAATAAAACTGCGTTTTAGTTTCCAAATGCCAGAGCTAGAATGTAGCTCCACTCTAACCTAGATTTTCAAACGCGAAGCCCCCAACTTTTCTCTTTACAATGAGTGTGTGTGTGGGCCTCCCCCCTTCGTTATTGGCTCTAACGGTCAGAAAGGTGTGTCAACGATCCCAATCGAGTAAGGGGGGCCAGAGATAGGTCAAATCCACCCAAATGACCCCAGAAGTGGGGTTTTTTGGCTAAATCTCTCTAAAAAGGTCAAATTTCACTTGTTTTGCATCAATCTTGATACAGGGTACTTATTATATGTTGTACTTTGGATTCCTAAAGCTTTTAGTCTACTAACCCATCATCCAAGGGTAGTTTTCACTATCTGTAAAAAATAATTTTTGGACGGACACTATAATTTACAGTTTTTACTATGTAAAATCTGAATTTTCTTTAAAATAAAAAACATTTATATTGATTCTGACACTTCTACCTCCAACTCACAGATGTAACCTTGCTTTGATAAAATAAATTATTCATATAACCCTTTTAGAAGTTAAGTTGTAGTCATTTGTTTTGGGCATGTCATTTTCGAGCCTGAAACATGAAAAACAGGCTCGGTGCTTAACAGGTTAAGAGTCACAGTCTTACAGAAAATCTGTTCAGAAAAAAGTACTACCTTCACTTTTTTAAACTCTTTCTCATAAAAAAGTCCCCTTAATCTCTTCTCCATCATAATCTTTGAGTTTGTAAACAGATGGTTGACGAGGTATGCGTTCGGGACGCCGTAAATAATTAGTCGGTATAACTCTGTTCATATTTTTTATCAAAGACCCCTCTCGCCTTGGAAATTCTTACAAGTTCCCTCTCCTCAAAGTTCATTTTCGTAGCACCTCTCCCCCACTGATGCTAGTGACCCCCCTTTGTATGCTAATTACCCCTTTGTTCGAGGTGTTATCACATGTAGGTGTGTTCAGTTAAACACTGAGATTTTCAACATACTACTCTACACAATGATTTTTTCATATTCTTTTGACAAACTATACTTGACTTTTTTACGGAAAATCATGACAAACTTTAATGTGACTTATTCTTAATTTTGCCATACTAAAGTAAGACTTGGAAATACTATATCGTTGTTTTTTAAATTATATTTCAACATATAAAAGAGAACTTTTGTTTGTGTTAACATAACATTGACTGGCTTTTCCTTGATCATTTCAACATGAAATGAGTTTTATTTTTTATTTTATTTTTTTAAATGATATTTTAATATAGCATATTGGCGGAGATAATATTTACGGGCCCTTTGAGTAGAATGTTAAAAAGTAAGCTAGTCCCAGACTGTAGGGCCCACTCCTTAGGTTGGCTCCACTTAGGTTAAATTACTTGAGTTAGAATGAGGACAGGCTAATTAGATTGACAACAAAAGGGTCTGAGAGTCTCACAGTTTTGTCCTCCCAGCAGTGTAAAATAAATTTGATGCAGCAGTGAGTCATTGCAGTTCATTATGTGTTTGAATATATCAAAATGTTCTAAGAAATGTTTTAAAGCACCCAGGACTCTCATTTTTGCCAAGACATGACTTAATACACGATGCAAGTTTTAAAAGCTTTTGCCTGGAAGTAGCAGATTAAGTGATTTAATGGTGGAGCAGGATTGTTAAGAAACCCAATTCCTTACAAAAGTACTTTATATTCTACCAAGAAAACGAATTCCTTACAAAGTACTATTCTATCAGTTGTAAAGTGTTGCACACTTCAAAGTGTCTCTAAAAGTATCCTAGTAACACAAACAAAAGCAAGGAAGAAAAAAGCAAAAATCAGTAAAGTCATCTAACAAAACATATATTTAAAAAAGTAATGTTAGTCAAGTCAAGTTATCAAAACGGTATTGTTTCATCGAAACAGTGTTAAAATCACAAACTCTCCATTTAGAGTTTGATTCCTTAAGAATCTCAATTCATTACAAATTAATGAATATTTTACCAAGTTATAAAGTTTTGCATCCATTAAAGTGTAACTATAAGTATCTTTGTAGGAGAAAAAACAAAAATCATTTAAGTTATTTCCAGAAAACTGGATTGTTTTACTAAAATCCCAAAGTGCCTTTAAGAGTCACAGTCTTAAAGAAAATCTGTTCGTCTTAGTGGGGGTCCTTAGTTTTGGATGATTTGCTAATTGGGGTGGGACTTATTGCGTTGAATGTCTGTATATTCAAAAATATAATGGAAAAAAGTAGAGAAAAAAAAAAAAATATCACAGTATGTTGAAAAATATGAAAAAAGTAATGTGTTAAAATAACATGAAAGAAATCAAAAGTAAAGCATCTGAAAACATGTATTTAAAAAAAGTAATGTTAGTCAAGTCAAGTTATCAAAACTGCATTGTTTCATCGAAACAGTGTTAAAATCACAAACTCTCCATTTAGAGTTTGCTTCTTGAAGAAAACTCAATTCATTACAAATGAATGAATATTTTACCAAGTTATAAAGTTTTCCATACATAAACGTGTATCTTACAGTTCCTTTGTGAGAGAATTACGCACAAATCTGTCATATCAAAACATTCTATTGCAGTATTTTATCTGTTTTATGTGCACTGTTGGAGGAGCCTGTGACCTATGTTTTTCATTGACATATCTACACTGTAGCTAATGGGCATATGCCATAAAGCCTTGAAACTTGAAACTTAAAATTATCAGAAACTGCATTGTCTCACTGAAAACAGCTCTAAAGAGAACCCAATTCCATACAAAGTACTTAACTTTCTACCAGTTGTAAAGTGTTGCTCACTTCAAAAGTGTATCTAAAAAGTATCTTAGTAACAAAAACAAAAGCACTCCAGTAGATGTAGCCTCATGTAACTTCATATAGGGATTCTTTAATAGTTGTGTGAAGTAATTAAACAATAAGGGGGTATTAAGATCTTTAAATTATAATTTTCCTCTCAAAGAGACTTCGTTGTACCCACACACACAAAACAACATTAAATAATGACATGATATTATAATGTTAAAAGTACTTACCAGAGTTTTTCCAGATCAGATCCAAATCAAGCCTCATTGTCTCCACCCCAGAGTTCCCGTTAGCCGGTAACTACCGGACTATGACCGGTATAATATGCTGAAGACCGGCAAATCTAAATCTCTCCGGTCAGAATGTCCGGTCAAAATGATATCCCCTTAGCGCAATACCGCATCAGTTGCGCCACTTATGTGACAGACAAGAATAGTGTGTGACAGACAAAAGAGTATGTGACAGACAAGAATAGTAAATTATAATGTCTACACATAATGTGGAGAAAGAGATGTCCTGTATGGGTTGATTGCGCGTTGATCTGTTGGTAATGCCTCGGGGTTCCGGTGGGCATGTAAACAATGTATAATGCTGTGCTATACTTTGTGGCCTCACCCCGTTGCATAGCGACGCTTATTGTTTAGGTTTCTTTTAATAAGCAGGTAGTCATATCATTAGCTAGAACTAGCTAGATCTGATCGATATGGACATAAACGCGAGTAAAGTCTAATCTGACGGGAGAGACCAGCTGCTGCTGACGAGTCGACACGCAGCTCTGCATGCGGTGAGCGGAACAAAACACACACTTCAGGTTAGAATATCACACGTAGCTATTTTAATTACCTCTCAAACTACCTAAACTAGTTATAGATATGTTTAGTTTTACTGTCGGGTCACTCATTATTGGATCCGCGAGCTGCATGATACTGGCGTGTTGTCAGGAGAGGGGGAGAGCGCTCCGTTTATTATTCCCGTGTTATTGTAAATTACTGTACACGTTTGAATAGCTAATTAATCTACTATAATTAGTTTGTTTAATATTGAATCATATCAATTTGTTTCAAAGCTCAATAAATAACATAGAAGACCTTTGACCGGCACTTTTCTAATTTTGTCCGGAAGATTTAAACTGTAACGGACATGTTGACCGGACAGGAGGGGGGGGGGGGTGGGCTGAGAGGGGTGGGGGCTGAGAGGGGTGGGGGCGACAGGGAGGATGTGACACCTGTATGTGAGGGGGGTGGACTGAGAGGGGTGGGGGCTACAGGGAGGATGTGACACCTGTACGTCATAAGGATATAACGGGCAGGTGCGATATCGCACCTGCATGTTATAACACCTCGAACAAAGGAGGTCATTAGCATATCAAATGGGCTCATTAGCATAAGTAGGGGGCGGGACTTAGCAGGTGTGACCTGTCACTTTTTATGCATACTAATGAGACGAAAGGAGCATTTGTATAACTACTGACACAGTCTCGACAAAACATTTTAAGAAGGATAAATGTATATTTTGAGCATTCATTTTGAAGTTTAACTATACTTTGTCGACTATAAATATACGTTTTTTATTTAGTCATGACCTCATCTTGATTCGTGACACCTTTTTAATTATTGCATCTTCAGCTATTAGTGTGCATTCACATGAATGATCTATATACAGGGTGCGTACGGGTGCTGGAAATCCTTGAAAATGCTTGAAATTGTACGAGGTGTTTTCAAGGTTTGAAAAATGCTTGAATTTTGGGAATGGTGCTTGAATTTGGGATAAAGTGCTTGAAATTGTAAATGCTTTACTTCGCTTTTTAGATTAAAAGAAAATAAAGAAGTCGGAGCGCGCTTAATTGCTTCGCTTTTACATAAAACAGCTCCGCTCCGACCTTCCCGCGCAATGCGCGTGACCGGCAAGTGTTTTTGTTACGTGTGTGACCTGGGCATTCTGATGAGAGTGATAGATGACAGTATGCCAGGAGGTTGCCGTTTCAACGAGCGTTGGCTAGCAGAAGACAAATACAAGCCATGGCTAAGACGAGGGTCAAGCGAAGCCCAAGAGTAGCCTCATGCAAAGTGTGCAACAATAACGATGCGAGAGTCTGCGTTGACGAGCCACACACCACACGAAAGGTACGCCATAGTATAGCATTTTAGATTAGGCTATCGTTGCATGTAAAATACATTACACTTTTCTCTGTGCGCGGCAAAACAAGCTCGCCAAAATGGCTTCACTAGTCTGGCAGTATTTTAAGTGTCCGAAAATGACAATAAAATAGCGGTATGCAACGTGTGTGTGAAGCAGAAATCCTGCAGCTCCACCCGCTGTGACGGACCGGTGAACGGAGCAGAACACACATTAAGAGTTAGACCTAACACACTTAGCTATTTTATCTACCTCTGGAACAAGCTAAACTAGTTATAAATATATGTATTCTTCACTGTCGGGTCGCTCATTACTGGATCAGTGAGCTGCAGGAGATACTGACGGGCTGTCAGGAGAGAGAGAGGGGGGGAGAGAGCGATATCGGTATCGGCCGATACTGATTCCGGCGATCGGCCCCAAAATTGGCGATCGGAGCATCCCTAATAATTGTATATGATATGTTTTATAATGATTGATCATGAAAGTGTTCTCAAAGCTGGTAAAGGTGCAGCTAGTTTGAATGACTTTGTATACTACAGAGTAGCTTCTGAATTTACTCCAGGTGGAACTAAAGTCTGATTTAACACTTGATTATATTTCACATCATTCATCCAGATCTGTAAAGTAACTAAAGGTATTAAATACATGTAGTGGAGGAAAAGTACACCATTTACCTCTGACTTGTGTTTACTGCCAACCTAAAAGTACCTCAAAAATAGTAATCAATAATATATTGAAAAGTTATTTGGCTGATTGTTTTATATTGGCTCAGCCAGGTTATATGGGATGCCCAGTCTATGTACAGATGGGTCACTCATTTTGAAATATTAAACTTAGTTTTCTTTTCTAACATTTTTAATTTTTCATCCTCATGTAGAATGCTATTATGAAACACACATGTGGTTGTTTATAGCATAAAGAACATCTGATTTAATGTGAGGTAGGGAAATAATCATTTGAGTATAAGTATGTGTATATAAATATGTAATTTACAACAGCTGTAAGATGCTTGAAAAGCTTGAAAATGTACCTTGAAAATGCTTGAAAAGTGCTTGAATTTGACTTTGGAAAAGGTGTAAGAACCCTGTATATAAAGACACCTTCAAAATGTCTGTGTGTGTGTGTGTGTTGCAGGTCTACATGTATGCAGCGTGGCACGGCTGGGCCGTCCCGATGTTCCTGTTCCTCGCCATCGTCCGCCTCTCTTTAAATTATCTTATCGCCAGGTCAGTGTAAGCCCCGCCCCTCTCTCTCCTACAGCCAATCACACGGCTCCAATCAGAGACAGTGGGTGTTTCTCAATGTCGAGGAAAGCTGCTCCAGAGCCACTATTTCAAGGATGCTTCGTCATCGAGTCCCGCCGAAGGACTGTTCCAATGTCCAGGATCCATGGAAGTAGTAGTACTGATACCCCTTCCATGACATTAGTATGCATAAAAAGTGACAGGTCACATCCCCCACTAATTATGCTAATGAGCCCATTTGATATGCTAATGAGCCCATTTGTTCGAGGTGTTATCGCGTGTAGGTGTGATATCACACCTATCTGTGATATCACACCTACACGCGATAACACCTCGAACAAAAATATAGAGATTCACTGCTTTTATGTTTGATATCATATTAAACTGAATATCTTTGGAATTTTTACTGAAAAAACAGGACATTTGAACACATCACCTGTGAGGAACTGGTAGGATATTGGCACTGTTATCTGGGATTTATGATAACAATCAATTGAATAATATAATTGTTAGTTACAGCTATTTCTCAGACACTCCATTCATGAGCTGTTGATTCTGGCTCGTTTAGGGTACTTAGATCCCGGTATACTTAAGCAATAGCTCACGACAGGCCGTGGTATATGGCCATTATATCACAGTTAAGGGGCGTGGTTCGGCCCGACGCGAAGCAGAGGGTCGACAACCCCCTTAACTGTGATATAATGGCCATATATCACGGCCTGAAGTGAGCTATTGCTTTTATAAAACGGTTACCAAGTGTGGCAATATGAATGAAAAATACACACTCTAATTTAAATAGTTGTTATTATTAAATAATGATGTTCAAAATAAAATAGTCCGTCCGTTGCCTTCTGCACAAAACATAGTGCGAGGTGGTTGCTATGCAACAACACTAACAACAGCTAGCGAACATATTAGACAGAGAGCGTTGATCCATTATTTGGCTATTTATTTACATTAATTTGTATGTTGCCGTTTATTGTGCACCCACTGAAAACCTGTCCAGCATCAGTAGCATGGCTTACGTGGTTACTTGTATAGGTTGAGGTTGTTCTAGGCTGTTGCTTGGCGTGGCGAGAATATTGCTCCACTTTCTCCGGTCCCCGAGATTCGGCTTCCAGTAGCTCTGGAGAGAGCTTTCACACCTGTGGCCACTAACGGTCATAATTTCTCTGCTTTGTTTCAAGACCCGCATCAGAAAGCTTTTGAATGGTGATCCTTTTCCAGTTGGTCTACCTGCTCTTCACGTAGCTCTGCATGTCGTCGTTTAGGTGCTTTTTGTTCTGGAGATAGGCACTGCTCAATCCACTCCTCCATAGTAAGACACCCCCGGAGGTCGAAGTTAATCTTAAATGTTTCCATCTTATGCTCTGTAAGTTTGTTTCGTAACGGAAGAAATGTAAATATATTTATAAAACGGACAAGTCAAATCAAGCAATCTGATTGGTCGATAGCGTTTTTGCGGACCTTTTTGATTACAGATTTGAAAACATCGTTGCTTGCTTTAAAAGTAGCACAATTCATTATGTCAAACCTTGGAAAGTATCTAAATATCCCTGCCCTAATGCCAAAGGAGCTGCACACTGAATATGTTTTTGCCGTTTGATGTCTATGTCTGGACCGCTGCGTAAAAAGGAGGGTTTCTGCCCCGTTACTTCTCCACTGCTTTCTTGTTCCAGTTTGAAAAGCAAACTGCAGGCAGTTTGCTTTTCAGCCCAACTGTATACAGTTTTTCTCAGACGCGGAGGGATACTGACTTGTTGTGAAAAGTAACTTACAATTCTACCCGTGGTATACGCTCAGTATATCACGGCTAAGAACCAATCAGATTGCTTGATTTGGCTTGTCCGTTT
This sequence comes from Trematomus bernacchii, assembly GCF_902827165.1. Lineage (NCBI taxonomy): Eukaryota > Metazoa > Chordata > Actinopteri > Perciformes > Nototheniidae > Trematomus > Trematomus bernacchii. The sequence continues at coordinate 267,287 of NW_022987514.1, forward strand.
TATAAGTAACTTTATAACTCGTATGTTCTTTAAAACTACTCAATGGGAAATAGAAAGGGGGTAACTATGTGTTTAAGAGTGTAAAATGGAGTAAAGTACTTCAGTCAGGTTTTAATAGATGTTTTTTATTCCATTCTTGACAGATAGGTAACTTTTCATCCACTCGAAGCCTCACCGTGTTTTAAAAATGAACCAATGATTCTGAGCAGCTTGAATTCAAAATCTTTGACACACAGATATATTTAGACAGTGTGAAATGATCTCATATCTACCTGTGTGTTCCCATGATGCACTGCTCTCAGAGGCTGGAGGATCCAGTGGAGCATCGTACCTGAAGTCTCCGAGCCCGTGGTGAGAAATCTCTCTGTGATTTATCTTCAACATGAAAAGAAATATCCATTTAAAATCTGAAAGTGTCCTGACAGGCTACCTGGACAGGTGAACAGGAAGTTAGTCTGACAGACTAACAGCTCCACCTGGTGGCTGTGGGACGTCATTTAATGTTATGTCATGTTAAATAGTGGAATTACTTTGAATGGTCATGAAAAGTAGGTTTTTAATTAACAAATAATTCATTTGTATTCAAATTTGGTATTAAAAACGGTTGTGCCTTTTTAATATAAAAAATTCCATGTAACCTATTCCAATTTTGAGGTAGTTTAGGGTATTTTACATACATTTCTATATGTCCTTGAAATTCAAATGACCTGTGTTACTTATTTTTCAGATTTCTGTTCTTGAAAAGTATTCAAATTAACTCATATTTATTAAAATAATACCAGATTTGCATTCAAAAACATAACATTTTAATGTAACTTGCATTGTTATTAAGTACATTTACTCAATTTTAAGGAACTTTCATGTACTCTACCTAAGTTTTTCTATATTGTATTTCTTAGACCTGACTTTTTTAGATTTCTGTTCTTGAAAGGTATGCATACAGTAATAACAAATATATGATAAGGTTATGCCTGGTTTCAATACAAAAACATGTTAGTTGTGGAAGTTCTCATACAAACATAAGGTATATTTCTTAATGTGAGTAATTAACTGGGGAAGTTGTAATGGTCACTAGTTGTGTAGATGATTGACATGTGTCAGTTTGTATCTCCTTATTGTCTCCTCTGTTTTCCAGGAGCCTCCCAAAGAAGACCTGACGGTGTCGGAGAAGTTCACGCTGGTTCTGGACGTCGCTCAGAAAGCTCAGGTGAGACGGGACGGAGAATTCAGCGGAGCTACGTCAGCGTGTGACAGCTCAGACAGATTCACTGCAAACAAACAACTGAAGACCTATCTTTTTACATTGGCTTTTTTTCTACTTGAGATGTGATGTGTTCTGTTCTTATGTTTGTTTCTTTCGGGACTCTACGTGGTCTGTGTTTTGTTTTTATGTTGACCTTACATTTCTGCCTCATGTTGTTATTGTATTCATGTTTCTATGGTCTTAGTTTTAAACTTGTGTTCTTTCTTGTGAAGCACTTTGTGAATTGTATTGCTGTGAAAGGTGCTATACTAAATAAACTTCTTCTTCTTATTATTATTAAAAGATGTTCCTTTTGTGCCACAGAACCTGTTTGGCAGGATGGCGAACAGACTGGAGAAAATCAAGAAGTGAGTCACACAGTTTGCTCCACCTCAGAGAGGAATGATGGTGCGTGGACAGAAATGTAATACTGTGTGTGTGTGTGTGTGTGTGTGTGTGTGTGTGTGTGTGTGTGTGTGTGTGTGTGTGTGTGTGTGTGTGTGTGTGTGTGTGTGTGTGTGTGTGTGTGTGTGTGTGTGTGTGTGTGTGTGTGTGTGTGTGTGTGTGTGTGTGTGTGTGTGTGTGTGTGTGTGTGTGTGTGTGTGTGTGTGTGTGTGTGTGTGTGTGTGTGTGTGTGTGTGTGTGTGTGTGTGTGTGTGTGTGTGTGTGTGTGTGTGTGTGTGTGTAGTTTGTTCATTTGGGTTCAGCCTGAGTTGACTCAGAAGCTGTACGTTGGTCTGTGGCTGGCCTTCATCTCCTCCTGCCTGCTGCCATTCAAACTGCTGGGATTCTTCATAGGTACGACACACACACACACACACACACACACACACACACACACACACTATATTACATACTTATACAGGTACTTAAGTAGTACTAAAATGGTTTACTTAAGTGAAAGTACTAATACCACATTGTATAAATACTCTGTTACAAGTCCTGCATATTAAAGTTTACTCACTAAAAGTACAACCGTATTAAGTAAGAAGAACGTTGCATTTAGCATTTAATAACTGCTGAATTCCTGCTAAATAACGCATATTTGGATCTATATAGGATTTAACATGACGTTTTTCTTCACCTGAATTCAGTGCATTTTAGTTTTGCCCTCCTACACTTTTGTATCTTACTCTTCTTCTCTCTGCTGCAAAGTTTCCTTATTCCAAGCGCCCCCTGGTGGCTGGTTATTAGTTTAGGAAGCACCTAGTTTAATATGCAGCCGATCTGATCAGTGTTTAAGGCCCAATCCCAAACCACCCCCTCAACCCTACCCCTCCGTGGCGGAGTGAACTCCGTCTGTAGCCACACTCGCAGCTCAACGAGGCTCCCTCCTGTCAGATGGAGGGAGTAAATACAGCGGCAAGCTTTGGGACAAACTCCCCTCTCTCCGGCAGAAACAGGAAATGCCGTAACTGTATGTAACAACGGTTTCAAATCAGCATCTCTTTGACAAAAAATGTAAATTAAGAACTCAAATAAAACTCCAAACATCTTTCATTGTGTTACTTTTTTGTAAAGCTCTTTTAGTTTTAAACCTGATGTTTATAAGCTTCTTAGTTTTTGCAACAGTCTGTAAATATACACAACTTTATAATAAAATGCACAAATTTACGTTTTTCTAATCTAGACTAACCACAGGTATGACCCTAAGTTAAAAAAAATATGAGGTTATCATGAGGTTGTTAACATCGCAATGTATCAGTGGATGTTTGCTGGAACTACTTGTAAACAGCGTGTTTCCTGACGGACACACACAGCGTGACTCCGGTCACCAGTCTCAAGTCAGCACCGCTGCAGACTCGCTGTTTGAGGGCTTGATAGCCCACTCCCCCTCCACACCGCTCCACACTCGTTGTTTTGGAACAGCACTTAATGTGGCGGACTCTCCGCGCGAACGCGCAAACGGAGGGGTAGTGTGTAGGGGTAGGGTGTAGGGGGCGGTTTGGGATTGGGCCTATATGATGATATCGCAGTTGATGATGTTTTTTAAGTTTGTAGGAAGCCAAAACTTTGATTGAATGTTTGAGTAACCGTGCATCTTAACTCCAAGGATTTAATACATTTCTGTGCATTGTATTAAGTTGAACAACAGATTGAATTAGAGATTCAGTGTCTCTGACTTGTCTCTCTCTGCCCAGGTGTGTACGCAGGTATAAAGTTCTTCGTCATCGACTTCCTCTTCAAGAGCTGTCCGAAGCTGAGGCAGCGCTTCGACACGCCGTTCATCATCTGGACCCACCTGCCCACCGACCTGCAGCTGAAGGAGCACGGCGGCTCCACGCTCACCAGGAGGGTCAGTACACACTCTGAAATATCCAGAAAATGTGTAGAAAATATCCTGAAAAAATAGACAAAATACTTCAAATACATCCACAAAATGACTTGTAATATTACTACTTCAAATAAAGGAGTACTCCATCCTCCGTTGGTTCTTACTGGTCCCAGCAGCTGGTTTCTGGTGTTCCTGGTTTTTCAGTTTGCATTTGTTCTTCTCTCACAGCTGTCTGAGTCTGAACAGGTAGGATCTGTGTGTGTGTGTGTGTGTGTGGTGTGTGTGTGTGTGTGTGTGTGTGTGTGTGTGTGTGTGTGTGTGTGTGTGTGTGTGTGTGTGTGTGTGTGTGTGTGTGTGTGTGTGTGGTGTGTGGTGTGTGTGTGTGGTGTGTGTGTGTGTGTGTGTGTGTGTGTGTGTGTGTGTGTGTGTGTGTGTGTTGTGTGTGTGTGTGTGTGTGTGTGTGTGTGTGTGTGTGTGTGTGTGTGTGTGTGTGTGTGTGTGTGTGTGTGTGTGTGTGTGTGTGTGTGTGTGGTGTGTGTGTGTGTGTGTTGTGTGTGTGTGTGTTGTGTGGTGTGTGTGTGTGTGTGTGTGTGTGTGTGTGTGTGTTGTGTGTGTGTGTAGTGTGTGTCGTTGTGTGTGGTGTGTGCGTGTGGTGGAGATCAGCAGTGTTTATTGTAGTTAGATAAGTAGTGCCACTAATGCCCCTCCTGTCAGCTGCTGGTAGAGTTTGTGACGGTGTTAGTTTGAGATATCATAAACCTATACGTCAAATGTTGCCTCTTTTACTCAATTTCTTTCAGGTTTGTAATAAAGGTAAAAACTTCTACACATTGATGATCACCAGAATTGTTCTTCTTGATATGTTAATGTCCCCTTTCCTCTGGCGGCCATCCTCAGGTCACTCTTAGATCCTACCAAATGTTCATGTTTCCAAACTAATGTTAAACGGTTTGTATCAACATCTTTTTTAGTTTTTAGGTACAATTTTGTGTCAGGTAAACAAATATTGAAGTTGGTTCTTCTTCTCTTCACCACCAACGTTACATTTTTTGTAAGACTCTAAACATCCTTAAGTCTTCAGGACATTGTCAAGATTTGAGCCACATTTTTAACAACAGAAACAAAGGAAGGTGACCCTTATGGTTCGGATCTTGTGAAGAGCTCTGAACACATCTGAGTTGTCCGGGTTAAAGGTTAGATTACAATTATACTAAGCTCTGCATAACTGGGAATAGTCTTTCATGTTCAAAAAGCACTATTTTCATCAATCTACTCTGGAAAAGATACTCTGTGAAGCGAACATAGCTGTCAAATCCATATTAGTGTGATTAACACGCCGCTCTGATAATGCATCCATTGGATGGAACAACAATAGACTCGTCTCACAGTGATGTTCAGGACGTTCCCACAGATCCTCTCTTGCTGCTGATTTTTAAAGCTAGTATCCCCCCCCCCCCCCCCTCCAGGTCACGTTAACCAGCGGGCGGGGCAGCGTCGGCCCGGCGGCTCCTCTCGGTGCGAGCCGGGATGAAGACGGAGGGCGATACAGCAGCACCAAGAGAGGAGCTTTCCACGAAGTGTTCAACCTGCAGGAGAGCGAGCGCCCCCTGACAGGTGGGCAGGAACTCAAGATATGTGTTTGTGTTTGTTGCTTTTGTTTATTTGAATTTCTTGATTTGTTTATTGGTATTTTTGTCCCGTCCGTTTATTTGCATTTGTTTCTTTGCTTCACAGTGACATAAATGAACCTCTAATGAAAAATACAAATGTCTTTATACATGTATGACCCTTAAAAGTAAATACATTGAGTCTAAAAGCACTGGAAACGCCCTCATTCCCACAAGAAGCTCCCTGACCCTCCTGCATGTAGTGATGTTTGACTCTTTGTGTGTCAGTGTGTGAGAGCGGCTGGCGCTGCTGCCTTATCAACAGAGACAGGAAGTCGCCCACTGACTACATCCGCAACGGATACCTCTACGTCACCGAGAAGTAAGTCCCTCACTTCCTGTTCACATTGATTATTGTTCCCGCACAATGTTTTCAGACAGAACACAGATGAGGAGGGAGACTGAAATACTTAAAGTTTTGAGATCAAGCTGAGGCAGTAGTATTTATAGAAGATCAGAAATAATTGTCAAATTTCCCCAAACTTTACTGTGTTGCATTTAAAAAAACAAAAGTGCAGAATAAATACTGTGAAACGTGTAAAACTGGATCCGTGTTTGTTCCTCTGTGTTTTCAGTCATCTGTGTTTTGAGAGCTCCAGCTCCAGATCTGGATCCTCCAAGAGGAACAAAGTCATCAAACTGGCCGACATCACCGACATCCAGAAGGTTTGTTCTGACAAAATGTTGCGTAGGGCCCCAATTTGGCCAGGGGCAGCACTGCCTTCGGCATGGGAGCCTGCCTGCAGGCGCCAGTCTCAGGACACCTCCACTCTGAGGACACCTCCACTCTCAGGACAGGAAGTGCACGCTAAGAATTACAAAATAAAATCTCCACTATCAGTACAGCGCCACTTTCCAAACAGGAAATGCACGCAAATACAAAATAAAATCGTATACAAGGTGTCCCTATATAAATAGGGACACCTTGTATGGTTTACTCACAGTACAGCGCCACTTTCCAAACAGGAAATGCACACTAATACAAAATAAAATCGCACTGACACTTATTATATATATAAATAACGACATCTTGTATTTTAGTCACAGCCGCTAGACAACAGTGGAGGGTTCGAGAAACAACCATGTTTGCCGGGTGCAGTGCGGCGGAGGTTCCAGCCCGGAACCTCCACCCCGCTGTGGGACCCGTGGTGGGACCCCTGAGTCAGACGGTGCGTCTTGGTCACGGTTCATATCGGGCGGCCCGGGAAGGAAGAGACACGCAGAGTGGGGGAAGTCCCCCACCCCAACGCAGCACACCCTCCCGGCCATCAGAGTCGAACCCGCAGTTAGGAAGAACCGACCGCCAGAGCACCGGCACTAGGCCGGGCCGGCAGAGGCCCTCCGATGGTGGGTCGCGTTTGCCATTCGATCAGTGAGAGGAGAGGAGAAAAATGCAACAAAAATGGTCAAAATCCGTTAATATATGGATGAGTGGGGGTGGGGAAACGGCTGGACACAGGCCGTGGGGGGACACCCGAGACCGGGCAGTGTCCCCGGTAGAAGGAACCGGGTGAAATAGCCAAAAAAAAAAATAGGCACTCGTGAGGCGGGCAGAGTCCCCTGTCAACTCCTGTTACATTCCTCCATGGTGTCATTTGAGCGAAAAATGGCTAAGTCAACTTTTACAAGGAACCAGGCTGGGGGGGTCAAAAGGGCTTGACCAAGGCCGACCCAAAGTGCATGGTGAGCGGACTCATCACCTCCGAGATGAGTCTCCATTGTGATTTGAAAACTTCCATCAGACGAGTCCTTCGGTGGTGGGGGAAAAACGTGTTCGTCAGAATCGTCACTTCCTGTCCTGAGAGTGGAGGTGTCCTGAGAGTGGAGCCTGCAGGCAGACCCCTCTCGCCTTCGGCACACAAATATAAAAATAAATAAGTTAGAACAATATTAAATATTTAAAACAAGTGAAAATCTTTGTTGTTTCTAGTGACAAAACATTGAAAGACATCATCTTGGACTTTGAGGAACCGGGATGAACATTTTTCACTATTTACTAACATTTTAAAATCAAGTATTCTATACTGATATATAAAGGTCAATCAGAGTTTGTTTTTCTTGTTGTTTTGTTTTCAAATTAGTTTTTTTTAAATGTTTGTGTTTTTTCTCTTCTCAGTACAAAGTGTTGTCCGTGCTGCCGGGGTCAGGGAGCGGCATCTCCATCGCAACGCCGTCCACAACAAAGGTACGAGAAGACAGGGCGCTATGATCTGATGTAATGTGGAAGTGAATGAGTTAAATTAAGATATAAAACAAATGTGCAAATAACAAGAGAGCCTGGAATGGATTTCTACGGTGTAAAAATACTGTTACAAGTTAAAGGGGCCCTATTATACTAATGTTCAGGTGTATATCAGTATGTAGTGTCTCTACTTTAAAGAGTCCTCTCCTGCTAATGTTCAGGTGTATATCAGTATGTATTGTCTCTACTTTAAAGAGTCCTCTCCTGCTGATGTTCAGGTGTATATCAGTATGTAGTGTCTCTACTTTAAAGAGTCCTCTCCTGCTGATGTTCAGGTGTATATCAGTATGCAGTGTCTCTACTTTAAAGAGTCCTCTCCTGCTGATGTTCAGGTGTATATCAGTATGCAGTGTCTCTACTTTAAAGAGTCCTCTCCTGCTGATGTTCAGGTGTATATCAGTATGTAGTGTCTCTACTTTAAAGAGTCCTCTCCTGCTGATGTTCAGGTGTATATCAGTATGTAGTGTCTCTACTTTAAAGAGTCCTCTCCTGCTGATGTTCAGGTGTATATCAGTATGTATTGTCTCTACTTTAAAGAGTCCTCTCCTGCTGATGTTCAGGTGTATATCAGTATGGAGTGTCTCTACTTTAAAGAGTCCTCTCCTGCTGATGTTCAGGTGTATATCAGTATGTAGTGTCTCTACTTTAAAGAGTCCTCTCCTGCTGATGTTCAGGTGTATATCAGTATGTAGTGTCTCTACTTTAAAGAGTCCTCTCCTGCTGATGTTCAGGTGTATATCAGTAGTTACAGATGGAGCATCTTATTTCAGACAGTTTGAAACGCGAGGGTCGTGATTGGTCCGTGATTGGTCCGTGATTGGTCCGTGATCGGCCCGTGATCGGTTCGTGATGAAGAGCCGGCCCCCAGTCTGACTTGATACCGCCCCCGTGATAAATACATTTAATTATTGTGAAGCCAGCTGCAATGGATCATTGATCCACCAGGGGGTGCAGTGGGGTTCCACACTGGAGCTCATGTGAAATCAACTTCGATACAGTAAACTGGATGTACAATATGTCTGGTATTAATGTATAGCGGATCTTTGTTAAGATCCATATGTCACGGATAGGATCATAGTCTGTGCTAAATAAGACATGTAATCATTTACAAAACATCACCATGTTGTTATTTAACAAAATAATGTTGTTTAGTCGAAAAAAACGAACGATAGGAAATGCAGCCAGCTCTCCCGATTTGTAATCCTAATTTAATCATCATCTTCACCACGATTATTTATGTTTATGTTCGCGGAATTGACATGAAATCACTGACAAATATGAATATTCTGTATTCAACTTCATTAAAACGATCAGGACCCTGGGTGTTATTTTTCCCCATAATGAGAAATAGTCAGAAGAGCAGAAAAAGAACACTCAAACCGAGAGATGAGTTATTATTACAACGTGACTTCACTATTATTTAACAACTGTTTTTATTGGGTTCTTTTATTTGGGGTTAAGTATAGGTGAATTGCACTAATGTGGGAAAGATCGTGATGTCTCCTCCGATCAGCTTTATGATCTTCGTTCTCCCGCTGTGTAGATTGGGGGACTGCCGTCCTCTGTCTTCATCGCGTGAAACAGAGGATTTCGACATTCTGTATTCCTTGCTTACTTCCTTAAACCTTTTCTCCTCCTTATCTCTTTCATGACTTTTTATTTAATGCTTTATAATAGCTGCTGTAATAGTTCGTTTAGAAATCCTAGAAACACTTTTACGGCAGCTCTCATTTACGGTAACTCCTTCTGACGTCATAACCGGATATGAAGGATTTTCAGAATAAAAGCTTGGCATTGAGATTTTATGAGAACTTCCGGGTTTTTCACAATAAAACAGCTTTTAAACTGACGGTATGTTTTAGACTAAATAATGCTATTAAACATTAAACATTTTAATTTCTAACATTTTGCATTTCAGACTTCTGGAATATATTGCGATATGAACAGGGTTGGGAGGGTTACTTTGTAAATGTAATCAGTTACTGATTACTGAATACATGGCTCTGAAAGTAATCCGAATACAGTTACAGTTACGTGTCTTAAAAAAGTAACGTAATCAGATTACTTTTAGATTACTTTTGGATTACTTTCTTTATCCATCACAGATGAGAAAATAATAAAACAAATACAAAGAGGAAACAATTTGATATGTCTACCATTTATTTTAGGAGTATTAATATTTTTTCAGATAGGATCATACATTTACAAAACATCACCATGTTTTTATTTAACAAATTAATCTACAATAAATCCTAATCTTATATTATAAAACATCACAATGTTTTTATTTAACAAAATAATCTACAATAAATCCTAATATTATATTATAAAACATCACCATGTTTTTATTTAACAAAATAATCTACAAAAATTCCTAATATATAATATTATGGTCCTATATTTAACAAACTATGCCTATCTGCGGCCTATCTACAGTATGCCTATCTTTGGCCTATCTACAGTTTGCCTATCTGTGGCGGAAACCAGGGCGAGGTGTTTCTGGATCCGTTTTTCGTGGGCTCCTCAGTCTCTCGTTTACCCGGTTCCTAATGTTATGCCACTGGTCCGTGGTCAGGCCTGGGAACCGACGGGAGACACTGGACTCAAGTGTCTGCCTCACATTGAGGGGAAGAGGCATTTTCCCTTTGCTCCCCCTCCAGTTGGTGATTTTGACCATGTTCTCATATGAGTCAAATGGCAACATGGCCATGAACATATCACCCACAAATTTCTCAGGTTTCTCAGTTTGAATAGGAGAAGGGCAATGGTTATCGATGGTGCTTTTAAAGCCTATTGTATACTAACTGTGTGATTTATATTGCTTTTCAAATGCATAGGCTATAGGCCCCCCATTTACACTGCACTTCCCGTCAAGAATATGAATAGCACTTAGTTAGATCACTTTACAGATCAGGTTGGACCAGCCCTTCTCTGTCGCTACTCTCTGCAGGTCCGCTCCATTTCCTACTGCAGATCAAAAAAAGCTAAAAATATGTATTTCTTAATAAACTAAATAGGCCACCATTGGTAGCAGTTCTCATTATATACTTCTCAGTAACTGCTCCCCTTAAATTAAATGTATTCTGTAGATTTTGGGGATTCATTAATGCATTTATTGCCATCACCATGCTTTTATCATAGATAACACGGCAGGGTTCGTTACAGTTTGTTTTCATCTGATTTCAAATAAACAAAGTCTTATTAATATATTATTTATTAGAATATTAAACTTGTTTCGCCAAATTTAGATGATAAATACAACTATGAAGCTTGTAACGGCATAATTACTTAAGCGGAGAACGGAGTAATTTAACGTTACAGCAGGCATAACAACAGCCGGTGTTTATTTTATTATTATATATAGTCGTTATTCATTTGTTTTAAAGCTCAATAAGGAAGATTTAAACTTTCACACACGTTGACCGGCGAAAAACTCTGCCCGGTTCCCTCGGCCCCCACCATGTTGAATAAACAGAAGGCTGCTTTTGTGGAGGAAGTTACAGCGCTACGTACAGGCTCGGCATATGCAGCTTTTTCCAGCGGTATCCATAAATCTCTTAATTTTGACCTCAAAGTGCACCAGATTGATGCATTTAACTTCAATATAAAGAAAAACATCTTCTGTTGAAACAACAATAACATTATAAATAGTAACATAGCTGAACATGATATTGCACATTTAGCTTTCAGTGTTACTGACCTGAGATGTTTTTATTACATGAATTAAGGTGACTGAGGCTTTTTAACATAGACTTTTCCAATGTCTGAGTGTAATATCTGCATTTTCTATTTTGGTTTGATAAGGACACATCCTGGGGATTGTGTTTACAAACATTGACCATACCGTTCACCATCCCCCACCCCCCTACTGTATGTTGATTTTGTTTGCCTACATGTAAATGGGTGGCATTTAGTACCTACCCCCCTCTGAGTGAATACCTGTTGTACCTGTCCGGGGCTAAGCCCATAGGACGATGCTCTGATGTCAACCCCCCCCCCCCGTTGACAATTCACGAGCGTCTAACTCTCTCTCCCCTCCCCCGTCGCACCTTCTAACAGAGCCCCCCCACATATCAAATCCCAATTTAATCCCTGGCCTCTGGAGCAAATAAAAGAGTTTTAAAAATGTTTACGTTTTGGTAAGTTTTTAGGGAAATTTTGTAATATTGCAACGTTGGCCTTAGGTGGGAGCAGAATTTCTGTATTTCTACTCACATTGTCTGAATAAATATATTGAACAAGGGAACTAAGGGTTACTTTGCAGGATTGATTGCTTACTTAGCCCTATATCAGTATATAGCATGAATAATAATCACACATCACTCATATTTGTTATGAATAATCATTTATCATTTATTAAATAGTAAGTCACTTTGGATAAAAGCGTCAGCTAAATGCAATTTATGAAAGCCTCACTCAGGATTTTTTTAACAAGTGTTTTTATTGCTCTTGGGGCATTAAAAACAAGATTTTAACTTTAGTTTTTTATATAATATCTGCATTTTCTCTTGTGAAAAACTAAGTCTTAGTTTGGCCATAGTTATTTAATATATAGCGCCATCTCCTGGTTAAATCCTGAAATTGAAAATCTGGCAACGCCCTCTTGGAAAATAGTGGGAGGGCTTAACATTCCCAGATACTGGTCTTTGGCAGGTCTTAGGCAGGTAACTGGCTGGTAGTAGGCAGGAAGCTGTAAGCTGGAGTCTGAAATAAGATGCTCCATCTGTAGTGTCTCTACTTTGAAGAGTCCTCTCCTGCTGATGTTCAGGTGTATATCAGTATGTAGTGTCTCTACTTTAAAGAGTCCTCTCCTGCTGATGTCCAGGTGTATATCAGTATGTAGTGTCTCTACTTTAAAGAGTCCTCTCACGTCGTACAATGTGTCGGAGCGCGAGCCAATAGAAGCGTGAGTAATACATAGTGATGTCTTGTTGCACGCCTTTCTGGGGTTTTTCCCTTGGGTTAGGGTGAAATCCCTGTGTTCCCTCCAGTTATATTGTATACATACATTTAATTGATAGATTACATGTTAAGTAAAGTATTATTACCTCTGAATTGAACTCACTTCCCGTCTTGTTGCAGCCGATGGTGTTCGGCGCGATGATCCACAGAGACGAGGCCTTCGACGCCATCTTTAACCAGCACACGAAAATCGTTTCCGCGGCAACAGCCATCGAACCGGAGACGTAGTAACACCTTCACAAGGCTGCCGCCACACACACGCACACACACACACACATACATACACACACACACACACACACACACTGGGACTGTTATACTGTTAATTAACCAGTTTTTAAATAATCCGGTGACGTTAAATCACAGATTTTCTGTCACCAATGATTTCTTAAACAAGTTCCCACAAAACAGGAAACAATAAGGTACATTTTTAGTGCTAATTAATTGATAAATCCTCAATTATGTCCGGTATTTATCTCTGGAATAATGTCCTGCATATTAATGAATATTGTCCAGAAGGCGTAAGGATATTGATCTTAATTAACCACGTATAATACGGCTGTACCATAGATACAGTCTATGGGCTGTACCCAATATTTTGAATCTACATCCATTATGTTGACATTTCTAATTGTAAATCAAAATGAATGCTGCACAATAATTTGTAATAGTTTTTAAAAAATGGTTTTAACTATATATGGATTATCTTGGTAATGAAAGACTTTTGACGGTTAAAAAAAAACAGTTACTGGTACTTATTACCCTTTTTGAGTTAAGGATCTCTCAAAAACTTAACATAAATATTCACTTACGACGATAAAATGTAAAGAATAGAAGGAAATTGGTAAATTTGAGATTTAGAAACACATCCTGCCATTTTTGCATAAAAAGTTACTTAAAATTATAAATGTATTATCAGAAAATTATATTACTGTCAATTTTGTTTGTCAACTAGCCATTGATGCTCTAAATCAGGGGTGTCAAACTAAATGTCATCATAGGCCACATTAACATTATGGTTCACTCAAAGGGCCGGTTGTAACTTTAAGACTATATAAATATATAATATATAAAATAATGAATTATATTACATTATTGCCTCTGCGTTGGATTATTATCTGATAACTTCATAATTAACTACGTCTGAAAGCAGAAGTTTAGGACAAATGATTGCAAGTGTCTTCAGTGCGCATGTCACACAATGAGATGCATTATGGTTCATGTAGTTTATGGGCAACGTGCTTCTGTAAAGCGGCATGTAACCGTATAATAAACGTATTGTCTTCTTTCAGAGCTCTTGCGGGCCACATAAAATAAAGTCGCGGGCCGGATTTCGCCCCCGGGTCTTGAGTTTGACACCCCTGCTCTAAATCATTGTACGAAAAGGGGCAATATGTCCCTCTTTGAGTTAATGATCTCTCCCAATCTTAACTTTTAACATAAATATTCCCTTTAGTATGATTAAAAAAGCAAAGGATAGTAGGAAATTACCATATTTGAGACTAAAAACAGCATAATTCCTGACATGTTTGCACTTTAAATGGTTTATATATAATCAAAAAAGTTGGCTTTAAATATGTCTTGTTATTTGGTCATTACAGTTCAGTACTTGGTACAAAATATAACATTTTGACCCTCTTTGAGTTATGAAAATCACAGTTTTTTTTCTTCTAATGAGCATTTTAAAACACTACAATCGTACTTATTTCCTTTAGTGTCTTTACACTACATCATGAATATTATACTTGAACATCTTAACAATGTGTTAGTGCTGAAATATGAACATATTACATTTTCTGGTATTAATGAGAAATGTTTTTACGTTACTCTCCGTGTTTGAACCACTTTACATCATATCTTCAGGGATTTATAACATGATGTAACTCTGTGTTGTACTAAGCCTTACAGCCAGTTTGTATTATAGTATGTTGGGTTTTTAATGTGGTGGGCGGACACTGTTTGTTTCTATATGAATGTGCTGAAAGATTTAATGAAACCACAAAATCGACCGCAGGGGAGCTTTTATTTTTGGGCTTAAAATGTAAAAGCTAATGCTAATATAACAGACACAACCTGTAATACATACATTTTGTTTAATCATTGTTTATAGATCTTATGCTTTAGCTTTCTTCACAGTCAATAACTTAAGAAACTATGGCTAAAAAAACTAGAAAGAGCCACAAACAAACTTAAAATATTAGATTTCTGTCCATTTTCTTTGAACTTCATCTCCTAGCTTGATGCTAATCGACAAGCTAACCGATTGAAAACGTTAACCTGGGCCGCTTTTTTAAAAATATCACAGTTAACCTCTTAAGCCCCGAGCCTGTTTTTCAGGTCTCAGGCTCGAAAATGACATTCCCAGAACAAATGACCATATCTTCATTTCTAAAAGGGTTAAATTAATAATCTTTATTCTCAAAGTAATGATAAACCTGTGAGTTGGATGTAGAAAAGTCAGAATCAATATAGATGTTTTTTATTTGAAAGAAAATTCAGATTTTACATAGTAAAAAACTGTAAATTATAGTGTCCGTCCAAAAATTATTTTTTACAGATAGTGAAAACTACCCTTGGATGATGGGTTAGTAGACTAAAAGCTTTAGGAATCCAAAGTACAACATATAATAAGTACCCTGTATCAAGATTGATGCAAAACAAGTGAAATGTGACCTTTTTAGAGAGATTTAGCCAAAAAACCCCACTTCTGGGGTCATTTGGGTGGATTTGACCTATCTCTGGCCCCCCTTGCTCGATTTTGATGAATGAAATCTCTTTATAACCGCTCGAGCCAATGGAATCGAGGGAAAGTTATATACACACCAAAACGTTAACAAATAAGGAGTGAGAGGGACGCCTTACCAAAACCGGAAGCTGCATGCACTCTGGTGGCTACCATTAGCAGCTAACTTTTCCGCTCCGATTTTTACATAAAAAATGGAATTATGGATTATAAATAATTTCTTCAAAGGCACAGGTACATTATCAACCTATGGATCAACAGTTATAGCATTTTTTTTTTTCGTTTTAATGCCATTGAACACGTCTTTTGACCTAATTGACAGCTACGGTGAGACGATCTGCCGTAAAAGGTACGTGTTGTGATGTCTGTGTTTGCTTCCCCTGTCGCAAAGTTCGGATCGCTCAGTGATGATACTATACCTAAATAATCAGTGGAGTCTCAGCTTTAATCGGCTATATTGTATGTGCAGCTACGATAAGTAATAAGGGTATTTTTATCTTGAATTGTGTGCCGCAGTGCGTTAGAATTTTTTCGCTCAGGGGTCATGTAGACGCTTCTTATGAGACTTGTGTTTTGTTTTGGTAAAAATGGTTCATATCTTCAGTTAGCTGAGATTCTTCCCGTTAATCTGGTGCTACACATTAATAGTTTCATAAATGTTAAGAAGCCCTGAGACATTATCTCGAAAACAAAACGGTGGGAGGGGTCCAATGGGGGGACCGCCGTGCTTAAGAGGTTAAGATATATTTTACTTTAAATAAGAGATAAATGAAAAGGCTTAAATAAATGTATGTTATAATGTATAAATATGTAATGGGATTGTTAGCTTTAGCCTCTTTAACCTGTTAAGCCCGAGAGACCCCGGTACCGGGGCACTGCCGCAACATCTTGCAGGAAACAGTGTCTGAGGGCATGTTCATTTAATAAAACTATGAATGTTTTATATCCATGTAACGGGAAGAAACTCATCTAACTGATCTTTTTTTTTTTTTTTTCAAAAGAAAACCCACAATGCTAACACTGAGCCTCTGAATTAGCAACGAGCGAAAAATGCTAACAGATTACTGCACCGAAAATCACTCACAAAACCTTATTATTTATCTCTTCTCTACATCCATGACATCGATTCACATCGTGAGGTGACACAGAATCGATGGGTACCCACATTATCACTGAATTATACGAATTTGCGACGTTATAAGCAAAAACGGACATCAAAACAGGTGACGCTCGGTAGCTAAAAATGCCAACATTTTTACCTTGGCTCTGTAGTCTCTCCAAAGTGGTCTTCAATGGCATTAAAACGATAAAAACGCTGCTGAAGTTAATCCATAGGTTAATCCAATGTGTCTGTGTCCCTTTGAAATGATTTCTGATAATCCATAAGCATTAAAACTGCTTTTCCGTTTCCAGATGTCAAAGCTAGAGATAGGTTCACTCTGATGCAAAATTACATGCGCAATGCCCCCACCTTTTCGTTTCACAATGAGTGTGTGTGTGGGGGACTCCCCCTTCAATTCTATTGGCTCTAACGGTCAGAAAGAGGTGTCAACCATCAAAATCGACCAAGGGGGGCCAGAGATATCGAAGATCCACCCAAATGACACCAGAAGTGGTTTCTTTTTGCTAAATCTCTCTAAAAAGGTCAAATGTCACTTGTTTTGCATCAATCTTGATACAGGGTACTTATTATATGTTGTACTTTGGATTCCTAAAGCTTTTAGTCTACTAACCCATCATCCAAGGGTAGTTTTCACTATAAGTAAAAAAGAATTTTTGGACGGACACTATAATTTACAGTTTTTTACTATGTAAAATCTGAATTTTTTTTGAAATAAAAAACATCTATATTGATTCTGACTTTTCTACATCCAACTCACAGGTTTATCATTACTTTGAGAAAAAGATTATTAATTTAACCCTTTTAGAAGGGAAGATATGGTCATTTGTTCTGGGAATGTCATTTTCGAGCCTGAGACCTGAAAAACAGGCTCAGGGCTTAACAGGTTAAATTATATTTTTTTGCAGCCTGATTAAGTTTCTGTTACCCAGCTAATTCAGCTATGTTTAAATCATGTCTGTATTTGTATTTTCAGTCTGAAAGCTTTTAATCCAGCATTTAACAATTTTATTTGACGTTAAATTCACTCTATTTCAATGAAAAAGTTGCATTTGACAGAAAAACAAACTGTGCAGAATAAGTAGGGATATCCTCTTTAAAATAATTAAAAGTACAATTACTGAACACCAATATTTGTTTCTAAGTTGGGCTCAAAACTCAGACTTAGTAACATTATTTATCAGTTTGTTTTCTAATAAATACTCAGTTTCAATAGGTATTTTTGTTGGTCCAGTTAAGCTCTTTCTTTGCCAAATGGAATTCTTTTAAAAAAAAAAAAAAAATGGTTTGATTGTCTAAACGTTTATTTCAATCTTCCCCGGTTTATTTTGTGGTTTCTCGGGTTCTGCTTTCGTGTCGTTTACGTGAACGTTGTGAACTTTTCTGTCGGCTGCTGTCTTTCGGATACAATGGTTTTATAAACTGGTGTCGTTGTATACATAGGTGTACGTTTTTTAAATGAAATGATTGCTCTTCTTAAATTGTAATGTACATTTTTAAAAAAAGTAAAATCAAATGTCAAACACTGACAGTCTCCTGTTTTTAATTGTTGTTCTGCGCAGTACCACGTTCAGCCTGTTGGTGTCAGTAGAGAGTCAGAGGAGACTATGACACACATATAAACAGTACATTCATAAACACTCTAATTTCTCTTTAGTTATTATTTTAGATGACTTTAAACATGCATTAGAATTGGACCTCAGGAATTA
This sequence comes from Trematomus bernacchii, assembly GCF_902827165.1. Taxonomy (NCBI): domain Eukaryota; kingdom Metazoa; phylum Chordata; class Actinopteri; order Perciformes; family Nototheniidae; genus Trematomus; species Trematomus bernacchii. The sequence goes on from NW_022987514.1 coordinate 285,248, forward strand.
AAAATAACTTATTATTATTTTAATGTTACATTTTATTTATTATTTAAATGATTATATATTTATTTTCATTTCAAATGTAAAATATATATTATTTGAAGAAATGGTTCTATATATTTATGAAAAACAAAAAGCAAAAACGCCTCGCAGACGCTCTTCCGTTTACTTTTTTAATAAATAAAAACAAATGGTCCGAAGATACACGGATTAATCTCCCTCCATCATGTTGATTTGAATCAGAAGTTCTGAACATGAGCCCGCCTCGCTCGACCTTCTGACCCAATCACAGCACGATAATGCTTCCGTTTCAACTATACTCCTTCCGTTTCCACTATACTTTCTCTCACACATACATACATTCTTCTCTTGCATACATATATTGTCTTCAGACATGCATATACTATTTATAATATTAAATGTAAACATTAAATGAATGAAGATAAGAGCAAAATGTATAAATATGAGCGTTAAAATACATGAATATGAGAGCAAAATGTATATATGTGTGAGTGAAAAATGTATAAATATGTGAGTGACAATGTATGAATGTGTGCTTTGAAATATGTGTGTGAGAATGAAAATGTATGTACAGTATGTAAAAGGAGAATGTATGTGTGTGAGAGGACCAGTATGAATTACGGCCCCTCATATGAAACACTACTTCCAGTATAATTCAATGAACACACATTGAAATATAACATGACCTTTGACCTCATTCACACAGTACAACTGAAGTATTCTTAGACATATTGTGTGTGTTAAGACGTACTATGAGATTGCACATTTGTTCACTGTCTCATAGCATATTTTAGTTTACCCAGTGCAGACAGGTTGTATTGAATCTTGCAGACACTGCCCTTATTTTAACCTCTTATTCCTTGAGCCAACTCCCTATTAGAGAACGTGCTATTCAAGCATTGTGTCGCTAACAGGTGAAGGTATGTCACCATTGGTTGATAGTTTTGAAAGGTTGGGCTATTTTGATTCCTTACTATGTTATCATTAAATAATGCCAGATTAAATTAGAATCAAACACAAAAAGTGGTCATATGAATTAGTTACTATTTTTTTTAACTTAATTACCTGTGTACTGCAAAATGTAAATTCACAATAAAAGGCCTTTTTTTTAAATGTTATCAAAATGAGTTTCACTCCCATCTGTACTCTGAGTGGTTTGTTCATATATCATCAATAGCCAGATTTATAGACTGATTATTGATGATTGCGTTAAGGATTAGATAGATAGATAGATAGATCGTACTTTATTGATCCCAAATTGGGAAATTGTTTTTGTTACAGCAGCATAAAAGGCATTTTACAATAAAACAAAACTACAAAATATACAAGAATAGAAAGAAAATAAAATAAAATATAAAATATAAAATATACATGTCGAAATAGAAAATATACATGCAGATATTATATATATATATACAAATTATAACATCTGTTTCCCTAAAAAACATCTGGAGAATAGATTTTTCTTAAAGGCTGCTGACAGTTTTTCTGGATTTATGTCGTGGTACAAACCCATATCAAAACTCCCCTCTGTAAAAACCTTTGACTCTAATAAGTCGACAATAAAACAAGAATGTGATCCTGGTTTTAACCAGTGTACACATTTCTATGATGTTTCTGTATGCGTTAGTATATTTAAAGATAACATTTCAGAAAACGTGTACTGTAATAAAAAACAAAGTCATGATGTGAGTGAAACATTTTTAATTGTAATATTATTCACCATCCACCTCTTTAAAAATAATGACATTTCAAATGATAAGCTCCATCTTATAAACAGGGCATTAATAAAATAGACTTTACAAGCATATTTCATGCAATTTTGATATTTAAAAAAACCTTTATTGATCTCCCAGTCAGACGGGACGTTTGCAGTCAGTTAGTCTCACCTGTACAGGCAGTGCTGGAGTGTGTTCAAGGTGAAGAATGAGATCATAATCATTAGAAGCAGTCCAACCAGTCAGACCGCTCTCACTGACACAGGCTGCAGCCATCAGACACTAAGATTAGCTTAGTTTAGCATATATACTAGGAAAAGGGGGGAAATAGTGAGTGACAAAATACACATTTAAGTGTACTTAATATATCTCTGTACGAAAACTGAAACGTAAACAATTTGGCAACTTGTTTTGGTCCCAGCCAAGAATAGCCCGACCCATAATCCCCTGTTAAATGTCTTATTGATGTTTTTACTCCTCTGATTTGGTATGGATTAAACAAACTGGATTCAGAGCTGCTGATAGGTGGATTTTGTTACCTTTGGACAGGCTGGCTTTTTCTTCCCCTGTTTCCAGTCTTTATGCTAAGCTAAGCTAACCAGTTGATGGCCTTATTTCTAACAAACATATACAGCAATCTTAATATCTATGATCAGCTGATCCAAGAGGGTTTTAAATAGTTTATAAAGCTTCAGAAGAACCAAATCTAACTACAAATGTAGTTATGTATAATATACAAATGGAAATAGTCAAGTACATTTTTTTAAGATACTTTCCCTAAATTGAGAACTAGTGAAAACTGTACTTCAGTAAGTACATTTAAAAAAAAACACAAAAAATAACATTCTTTGTTCCTTCTTTTTAATCCATTGAGGTTTTGTTCAGACTATACAAGCAGCAGGGCCGCCCTTCCCCTACAGGCCGATCACGCAGACTGCGTGGGGCCTCACCTCGCGGAGGGGGCCTCAGCTTGCGGAGGGTGCTTCAATTTGCGGAGGGTGCTACATTTTGCGGAGGGAGCCTCATCTGAAGCGCAAATGCGGCGCACCTACAGTGTAAGCGTGCAACAGTTTTGCCGCTGCGAGGCTCCACTAGCACCCCCGCCCCCCGTCGACGACGACGCTCGCGACACAGAGGGCCTCATCATATAACTTTGCGTGGGGCCACAAGTAGCCCTGTCAAGCAGTGTGCAGAGAGGTGGACGAAATACAATTAACATAACACAACAGACAGCTGAGATGTAACATTTACATTCCCCTGGTTTGTGAAACCACTGCAGCCTAATGTTTAATGATCAGGTATTGTTGATTTTCCAAGTAACTGTCAATACATTTTGTACCAATATACTATAATTCAATAATGAATTCTGAACGTCCCCTTTAAAACACACCAGACATACCCATAATGTTTTCCTTTTAAAATTATTTAAAAAAAATATATATATACAGTATTTTACTGATGAAAAAGGAGTGCATTACTTCCACTAGTAATGTGTGCAAGTATGAAACACTTTTTGAACACACAATTCTGAGACAATACATACTTTTCTTGTCCCCCTGACATATAAAGAAGGGGCACAAGTTTATTTCTGAGTAAATAGTTTTCTGATCACTTCAAGTCATGACGGCAGGGAGTGCAATCCGTAGAATAAACTAGAGTACATTAGAACATACTCATCAGTATTTTAGATGTTTTTATGCGTCTCATCGAGGTGAACCATAAGTGATCAGATTCTGAAAAATGTACAATGTGTACAAAGTACATAATTTAGTGAGAGTGAATCTTTCTTTAGAAAATCAAATGGTTGTTCTACTCAGTGTGATTGACAGGAGAGATGATCAGAGGGGCAGAGTTTTTACCACCATCGTTGTTACAGGGACTAAAGTATGGGTAGAGTTTCTCTTTGAAGCAGCAGCCAGTGAAGGAGTAGATCAGAGCTGCAGCATCAACATCATAAAAGGAGACCAGACCCTCCTCATAATCCACAAACACCCCCACCTTCTCAGGCTGAGACTTCAGAGAGAGACGGACTGGAGGACTAGCACCAGCTATGTACTCATTTTCATTCCTCAACGCTATCATCCAGTAACCATCCTGAGGAGTCAGTGAGATGATTCCCTTCCTGTTGATCGACTCTCTGGCCACTCCTAAATCCCACTCAGTCTTTCCTTTAACCTGAACCTCGTAATAGAATCTTCCTGAAGAGAAACTCTGCTTTGCTAAAACACAAGGGCAAGAATCAAATCTCTCTGGATTGTCTGTGAGATTCTTCATCACATCACCAAGTTTAACTTGTTTTCCATCATCAGACAGGATGAGTCTGGGTTGTGCTGTATCAGGATCAAGAGTCACCTCCACCTCATACTGCTGGACCCTCTTCAGCTCGAGCAGCTTCTTCATCTGTTTACTGAGCGTCTCCTCCAGCTGAGTCACAGCTCTCCTCACAGTCCCCTCATATGAAGGTGGACGGACCCTGACTTCTGTCCAGTTCTTGGTGGGTGGAGCAGCGTTCAGGGACGTGAAGCTTTGGAGGAGGTGGAGCTGGTCTTCAGAGCGTGACAGCTGCTCCACCTCAGAGCTTCTCTTCTTCAGCTCAGAGATTTCCTGTTCCAGCTCTTTGATGAAGCCTTCAGCCTGTTCCTCTGTCTCTCTCTGCTTCTCTTTGATCGTGTCGATGAGCTCGGCCTGGCTTCTCTCAACAGACTCCTTCAGAGCGGTGAAGACCTGAACACCATCTGCTATCTCTCTGTCTGCTCCTTCCTTACTGAGCTCCACTGAGCGATTCATCTCCTGAATCTTCAGTCGTCTCTTCTGGATCATCTGCTGAATTTCAGCCTCTGTCTTCCCCAGCTCAGCCTTCTTTCCTTCATATCCTTCTTTCAGAGGAATAACATCATGTGTCTTGTGGTCTAAAACAGTGCAGAGCATGCAGACACACACCTGGTCGGTCTTACAGAACAGCTCCAGCAGTTTAAAGTGCTTCACACACATCCTGCTTTCCAGGTTCTCCTCAGGGTCGATCAGCTGATGTCTTTTGAAGCCTGCATTTTTCAGATGAGGCTCCAGGTGAGTCTCACAGTAGGAGGCCAGACACACCAGGCAGGACTTCAGGGCCTTCAGTCTGGTTCCAGTGCAGGCGTCACAGGGAACTTCTCCTGGTTTGACCACTTGTTGCTCTGAGCTGCTGCTGCTGGCTTTCTGTTGAGCTGACTGTCTGAACTGAGCAGCCATCTCAGAGATGAAAGTGTTGACTTGCAGCTCAGGCTTTATGTTGAAAACCTTTTTACAGTTGGGACACTGACTCGGGACATTTCTATCCCAGTGTTCAGAGATGCAGGCTTTACAGAAGTTGTGTCCACATGGTATGGTGACTGGATCAGTGAACACATCCAGACAGATGGAGCACAGAAACTGATCCTCCGTCAGTAGAGAGCTGGCAGCAGACATGTCTCTCTGGGGACAAAAGTTTGAAAAAAACACAACTGTAATTATTATTCTCTATTTGCCAGTTCATAGAGTCCCACTATGAACCCGAAAATGTAAACTACCCCAACGTTTTATGTTAGAAATGACATACATAGACCAATGACAACCAAAAACATTTAGGTTTTTTGTCTGTAAGAATTAAAATTCAAGTTCAAATGAAATCTGGAAAATCATAGCAGCATTCGGTTTAAACTCTAAGAAACACAATGTGTAAGCTCTAATACTGTTGGGGGATTTTACCGTTGTTGAACAGAGGAGTGAAACCTCCTGCTGAGCATCACTGAAGTTAATACTAGTTGTTAAAAAAACAGTAAACTTTATCAGCTTCAAAAGGCAGACAGCAGTTACTACAGAAACAGGTTCAAAGCTCAATGCTACTTACCACAGTGTGTACAAATTATATGAGATGAAATATGTAATTGTCATGCCTTTTTATGAGATAAACTTGTAACATAACACCAGATCCCTTGCTTTGGAGAGTCCAGAACAAATCTAATATTTAGATTATACTTTGTTTAATAGAGTCAATTATAAAAATGTTTTCAAATACAGGAAATATGAAAATAAGTACAAGCTAATGCTAGCTTTGACTGTATGTTCTCTAACCTAACTTAACCAGAGTATACATTGTAGTTATATTGTTGGCTGTTGCTAATGTAAATGTTGAGGTTTTTATCTTAACTGACACATTCATATAATATAATATTCTTTATATGGTAAGATGGATACAGTCAGATTCTGATTTTAATCCAACTTTGACTACATATTTAGTACGTGATGTGTCTGTAGTGTACTCACCAGTGTTTGCAGAGTACTGCTGTGTTGTTGAGAAAAAGCTGCTGGATTCAGTTGAGTGTTTCTTCAGAGAAACAGAGACTTGTCTCGGCTGCTGCTCTGCTGTCGCTCAGACAAACTTCAGCTTTCATTTCCGGGAAAGGGAAACTCTTCTCTTACAGTGTGGTCCCACCTCAGTGGCAGTTTGCCAAGAGGGAGTGGAGGAAGAACTGTTGAGGCTTGTTATTTAACTTTGTGATGATGCATTTTACAGCTGATCCAAGAGGCTTTTCAAATAGTGTATTGAGCATAAGTAGGAATATGTTCTCAATACATAAAGGACATCTCTTTACACATCTGGAGATTTATAGCTATATTTCACAACGCTGTGTTATGGTCCTTGTTTAAGAGCAGCTGGTGAAACACTTCCTCCTCCCTGAACAGACTGTTTGAAAATGGGTCACGTGATTGTTGACTCACATTCAGGTCAGTCTTTAGTTTATATTACAACCAGATTCATTTTTATTCACCTCTAGTTTTGGGGGTTTTGGATTAGTATGTAAACTAACTACAGCTTAAAGTGTGTCAGATGAACTGATGTTGATTCTGTTCAGTTGTATTCTTTGATATGTAGTTAAATCAAATGTATATTTATGTTGCAATATATCAAAATGTATCCTAGGAACTTTAATATAATAATAATAACAATAATAATGATGTGTTATATCTCACACAGGCTCCGCCCTCTACTGGACTCTATGGGTACTACTCTCTATCATGCTGTGCGTGCTTTCACCTACTGAATTTACGTAAACGTAGCCGGCCAATCGGGACGAGCCTATCTGAATGCGCGCGCAGGCCCACAGTATATAAGGCGGCTACAGCCGCCGCCCCACTATCCTTTTTCTCTTCAGACGAGCTGACAACCGAAGAGTTAAACGTACGAAGATTAGAAGATTAGAAGAAACGAAAAATGGACTCACCATTACTGGAATCTCGGCCATGCCCCACCTGCCTTGGTTTGATCGCGGGCACCGATCTCCACCAGTGTTAATTTTGGCAGCTGTTTTTGATTTAGTCTTAGTCTTAGTCTTTAGACGAAAATGGTTATTAGTTTTAGTCACATTTTAGTCATTTCTATCCTTCATAGTTTTAGTCTAGTTTTAGTCGACGAAAACTCAAAACGTTTTAGTCTAGTTTTAGTCGACGAAAACTCAAAACGTTTTAGTCTACTTTTAGTCGATGAAAAAATACATTTTAGTCAACTTTTAGTCAAAATGTTTTCTCTTTAAACCAATTCAGTTAGGCAAATACAGGTTTCTGACATTGTAATCAAGGTGACAGCATCAAGTGTTGAAATTCGTAAAGCAACATTTCACTCTCTTAACACTTTACTTGTGTAATATCTAGGGATGGGTATCGTTAAGGTTTTCTACGGTACTACTAGTCTTATCAATACTGCTTATCGATCCGGTACTTTAACGGTATTCTTGTATTTACTTTTTGTTATTTTTTAAAGGAAAAACTAACAAATTGTTAACCGAATTAATTGCTTTATTTAAATGTGAAATAAATGAAATATATATATAATTATGTTAAAATATTGTACTGTACTTGAGTAAAATGTTGAGGTACTTGTACTTTACTGGAGTATTTAAATGTTTTGCTACTGTGTACTTCTACTCCACTACATGTATTTAATACCTTTAGTTACTTTACAGATGTGGATGAATGATGTGAAATATAATCAAGTGTTAACTCAGACTTTAGTAAATTCACAAGCTACCCTGCAGTATACAAAGTCCTTCAAACTAGCTGCACCTTTACTAGCTTTGAGAACACTTTAATGATCAATCATTATAAAACATATCATATATATTATTCTGAAATGGACCAATCTGCACAATGACTACTTTTACTGTTGCTACTTTAAATATATTTTGATGATCATACTTTGACTTGAGGAACTCTTCCTACACTATGGTATTTTTTTACTTAGCTACAAGATCTGAGTACTTCTCCCACCTCTGCACACCTGATGTGATAACGTTACTCGTAATTGGGGCAACAGAGCTACGAGTTAAGGAAGTCGAAAATTGTGCATTTCTCCGACTGAATATGACGCCTTTTGGCCGGCTGTTTGGACAGACTACTCTACTCGTGTCAACGCGCTAACGCGAAAACATGGCAAACGAGCTTTGTCCACATCGAGTCTTGTAGAGTGTCTCTATACTCTCTGAACGCTCCGTCCCCGGCAGATCTCTGTGTGCCGCTGCAGCGTGTCTGTTAGGCCCCGCCCCCGCACACAGAGAGAGAGGGAGATCGCTCTTCTGGAGTGAAGAGAGCGGAAATAATGATATTGCAAGTTAGAAATGTAAGATGCATTTTGACAGACAAGACGGACACTTGGGGGGAAATACCCTGCATTTTGAATGTCCGATAGTCCACCATTAACACCTTAGTCCCGTCTCGTCTCGTCAACGAAAACTAAATATACATTTCGTCAAATTTTCGTTATCAAGAATCTATTTTTAGCTCGTCATCGTCTCGTCTTAGTCATGTAAAAAAGGTCGTTGACGAACATTTTTCGTCATAGTTTTCGTTGACGAAATTAACACTGATCTCCACCACCTCTGTTAGAGTGTTTGGGGGACCAGGATATGGCCGAGGCGGTGCCATTCACGTTCGCCATTCCAGCGGGGCGGATGGCTCCGTTTGCCGTTGTCGGGCACTTCCGGGTTCGGTCCATGGAGGTCCACCGCCCTAGGTGATGACCATGGCGGCGGAGCGCAGCTGCTCCCAGCGGGCAGCGCGACTGCAGATAAACACGGGTGTGTTGGGCATCTCGCTCATTGCTGGAGATGCCCCCACCTCGCCAGATCAGAGCGATTATTTGTAGCTTGATCGTGGCCGCCGCCGTTGTCTGCCGTGTGGTATAATCCCGGTGAGGGATCACGCCGCATGGCACTTTTCAAAAAGGACCGTGTTGATCTCCTGGGAGCCCCCGTGTTTACGGAAGGGCTCTTTGGATCGATCTCCTTGGTCACGTGGCCCAGAGGAAAGAACACTGTCCCACACTCCCCGCCCCCTCTGTAAACTCCAGTATAGGAGCCAGCAGGTGGGCGTGTGCACGTGAGTGGAATAAACCGTAGTGCTGTCAAAGCACTGTGCGGGTTCAAGAGAGTGGAGAAATGCATTCAGTGAAAACGATTGCATTTATCCCAGAGTAAGAGTCATCTCTCTCCACATTTCCACTTTTCACCATAAATGTCCGTTTCAAAGAGATGTCATTTGACAGCGTTCAAGAACCTCGGTAGAAAATCGGCCCTTTTTCTGTGTCAGCCCCCATGCCAGAACTCCCTTTTATGGAAGGTTTGGCAGCGGAGTAGGCCACCAGAGAATACTACAGCTTCTTTGATGTGGCTCCAAAGTCGAAAAGAGGCCCTGTTTCAAGAACGGTGGGTTACGTATATAGTAACCCTAGTTCGAGAGTGATGTGTGTGTGAAAAATGCATTTAGTAAAAACGATTGCATTTATCCCAGAGTAAGAGTCATATCTCTCCACAATTCCACATTTTTTCCAATAATGTCTCGTTGAGATCGGCAAGGCCGTTTTCATACGATGTTAATTGGACACCCATTATGAGGCGCGGCCCCCGTGAGAGTGGCCGCGGTGCGTTCAGGGACCCCCGCAAAAGAACAGTGCGTTACGTAGTGTAACTCTAGTTCTAGAGTGATATGTGTGTGTAAAATGCATTCAGTAAAAACTATTGCATTTATCCCAGAGTAAGAGTCATCTCTCTCCACATTCCACATTTCCCCATAATGTCCGTTTCAAGGAGACGGCATTATGACGATGCGCGGCCCCCCCCCCGTGAGAGTGGCCGTGGTGCGGTCAGGGGCCTCCGCAGAAGAACAGTGGGTTACGTAGTGTAACTCTAGTTCTAGAGTGATGTGTGTGTGTAAAATGCATTCAGTAAAAACGATTGCATTTATCCCAGAGTAAGAGTCATCTCTCTCCACATTCCACATTTTCCACATTTCCCCATAATGTCCGTTTCAAGAGACGGCATTATGAAGACGCGCGCCCCCCCCCCCGAGAGCGGGCCGCGGTGCGTTCATGGACAGAAGAAGCTCCGATTAATGCTTATTTCTCTCTAAGAGAAAACAGCATTATGGTGGAGCGCGCATTCTCACGGGAGCATGCCGTGGTGCGTTCAGGGACCTCAGTTAAAAATCGGCCGTTTTTTTCTCTGAGTGGAAACTACATTATAGAAAAACGGCCCTTTCTGTGTCAGCCCCCCATGGGTCAAACTTCCTTTTATGGAGGGTTTGACGGAGGAGTGGGCCACCAGAGAGTACCACAGCTTCATAGCTGCGGCTCCGCAGCTGATTGCACATCCCCTAACACAATGTTATGGGGAATGGAAAATCAGTGGTGTATTAACAGAGCGCATGGACAGGACACTGAGACTGGGTTATTCACTCCAGTTTTGCAGCATCCCTCCTCCGTTCAGAGGCAGGAGAGAGGCACATCTGTCATCCCAGGAGGAGGTTTCCTCTCAGCATGTGCACTCTCAAGTCAGAGAGAAGGGGCATTATTCCCTGTACTTCCTGGTTCCCAAGAAGACAGGAGAATTCAGGCCCATTCTGGATCTTCAATGCCTGAACCAGCACATTGCATGCAAGAAGTTCCATATGTTAACTATGAAACAGTTACTGAGACTGGTGCAGCCAGGCGATTGGTTCACAACCATCGACCTGAAGAACGCTTACTTTCATGGCGAAATTGCTCCAAGAGCACAGAAAGTATTTGCGTTTGGCTACTCCCTATCCCCACGCACGTTCAGCCACGACGCTGCAACCGCTACGGGACCATGGCATGAGGGACGACCTCATAGTTATGGCCAGGTCCAGGGAATGGGCAATACTGCACACAGCCCAATTGATCCTACACCTAACCAAGTTGGGTTGAAAAAGAAGTTGCGGTCAATTGGAAGAAGAGCTCCCCCATACCTCACCAACAGGTAGAATATCTGCGGGTGATGCTCGATGCAGGCAGACTACGTGTCACCCTGACAGAAAGCAGACAGGCATCCCTGCTGCGGGCAGTCTGCAGGCTGCGTCAGGGGGCGACGGTGACAGCTTTGATCATCATGCAGACTTTGGGTCTCATGACGGCTGCTCACTCCGTAGTGCCACTCGGACTGCTGCATGCACGTCGCATGCAGATGTGGTTTACCGGCCTTCGTTTAGATCTTAAGACACAAACGACGTCTGGTGGCCATCCCCCCCCTCAGTAGAGAGCAACCTCCGATTCTGGGGGTCCCCAGAGAATCTGCGGAGGGGAGCTCCACTGGGGCAGGTAACCTCCTATATCACAGTGATGTTGGTCCTACAGAACAGCAAACCCTTAATACAGGGCAAACATGTGCTAGTAAGGAGCGACAACCGCACCACAGTGGCGTACATCAACAGGCAGGGCGGAGTCCGCTCAATAGCCTGGTTGACCGCAGCAGAGAACCTGTGGCTGTGGGTTTCACAGATTGTGTTGTCTCTAAGGGCCCTGCACATCCCGGGACGGGAGAACAGGGGGGCCGACCTCATGTCAAGAGGCGGACCCCTGCCAGACGAGTGGAGGCTTCACCCGGAGGTGGTGAAGCAGGTCTGGACTCAGTTCGGTAGAGCAGAGGTGGATCTGTTCGCCAATCGGCGCAACAGCCACTGTGCCCTGTGGTTCTCCCTGGCTCGGTGGGACAACCCGCCCTTGGGGGTCGACACATTTGCACACGAGCCATGGCCAAGAAAGCTGCTTTACGTCTTTCCACCGCTGCACCTTATCCCCCCCCTCCTGGAGAGGGTGAGGCGGGAACAGCTCCCGCGGGAGGCAGCGCCCAGTAGTGCACGCCTCCGCCCCGCAGTGGGACCTGCCGTTGGTGCTCGAGGCTCTGGTCACAGAACCATTTGAGCCTCTGGAGCTCTCCTCCCTGAAAGCACTGTCATGGAAGACAGCATTGCTACTTGCCTTGACTTCGGCTAAAAGAGTGTCCGAGCTGACCGCTCTGTCGGTACACCCAAGTTGTCTTTTGATCCGGGGTGACCGTAGCGGGGCGACACTCAGGCCGAACCCCCTCCTTTACTCCTAAGAGTATCAGAAGTTCATTCAGATCAAGGGCTATTCAGTTAGGTGGCTTTAATCTTCCACCCCATATTGGGGCCAGGGAGGCTAAATTGCACCTCCTCTGCCCAGTGCGCGCGCTAGCATGCTATGTAGAGCACACGGCTCCCATTAGGCGCACTGAACAACTGTTTGTGTGCTTTGGGGATGGTGTGGCTGGAAAAGCCCTCTCAAAGAAGCGCCTAACAGGATGGCTATGCAGGTGCATTATACATGCCTATGGACGGGCGGGGAGAGCCCTCCCCACTGGGGTCTGTGCACATTCTACACGGGCTGTGGCTGTGTCAACAGCCTTATTCAGCGGTGTGAGTGTAGAAGATATATGCACGGCGGCGTCTTGGTCTACGCCAGGCCCCTTCATAAAATGTTATCTCCTGGACATGTCTGGCTCCTTCTCGTCGTCGGTGCTTGCCGAGGCAACGCATGACTGGTGAGAGGGGGGTGGCTGTGGGTCAGCAGGTATCTGACCCCCCCCCCTGGACATAAAGCACTTGTGTTTTTCCCATGCTCCTGAGGGACTCGGGAGACATGGTGTGCAATCAGCCCCATACAGGGCTGGAGGACTCTCCCCGCCTGCCTATGGGCAGGCGGGGAGAGCCTTCCTCACTATTGTCCATGCCCACTCTACACAGAGCGTGTGTGAGTGTGGGGGATGTGGTGCACTTATGTTTTCCCGTGCTCCTGAGGGACCTGGGGAACATGGTGCGCGGTAGGCTCCAGACGGAGTCTCCGCACAGTTTTTTCCATGCACACTCTACACGAGGTAAGCGTGTGTGAGTGTGCCTTATCCAAGTTGCGGCCCCGACTTCTCCACGGTTACAACCGGATGGGAGGAAGTGGGGATGCAGTGGATGTTAGCCAAAAGCCGGTGAGGGACGGTGTGGTGGGTCGATGTTGTTGGACGACAGGGCGTTTATACATCGGGGCTCCGCCCACTGTACCCATAGAGTCCAGTAGAGGGCGGAGCCTGTGTGAGATATAACGGGGGGTTACGTATTGTAACCCTAGTTATATAAACACAGGCGGAGCCCTCTACCTGGAGGCCCTGTCTTTCCTAGTCCGCTCACTGAAGAGTGTATAGGATAGTGGGGCGGCGGCTGTAGCCGCCTTATATACTGTGGGCCTGCGCGCGCATTCAGGTAGGCTCGCCCCGATTGGCCGGCTACGTTTACGTAAATTCAGTAGGTGAAAGCACGCACAGCATGATAGAGAGTAGTACCCATAGAGTCCAGTAGAGGGCTCCGCCTGTGTTTATATAACTAGGGTTACAATACGTAACCCCCCGTTCCTGTCCTCCTTCAGTCTCTGCAGCACTGCCGGCAGTCATGTTCAGGTAGAGAACGACCGGCTAAACGGCGCCCACCATGCGGAAACATCTGGAAAGGATCCGTTTCCGGGGCCAGAGACGGGACGAGTTCCTGGATCTGGCCGATTCTCCCAACACCTCCGACACAGAGAGCAACGTGGAGGTCGTGAGCAGACCTCAAGTCTCCGCCAGAGATTCAGAGGAGCTGAGGGAGGCAACTCATTCTCAACCTCCTCCTCCTCATCCAAGTTCACCTCCTTCACCAGCAATGCCTTTTCGGGCCTGGACAGAACGTTCCTTCCACTCTTTCAGCAAGTTCACGTGGTAGGTCTGTTTGGTTTTTTTCTTCTCTGGGTGATTGGTCTCATAGGTGACTGGACCCATCTTCCGTGTGATGACATATGGCCCTTGCCACTTCGTCAAAAGCTTGCTGTTGGATGAGGGCAGCAGCAAAAGGACTGTCAGGCCAGGCTGGAGCTCACGATGCCGAGCTTGCTGGTCATACCAGGTCTTCTGGCTTTTCTGGTTCGAACGCAGGTTGACTTCAGCCTCCTCCTGGTATCCTGCTAACCAATCCCTCATCTCCAGCACAAACTGCACCACTCCTCTATCACTTGGAGTGGTCGTAGGAGCCTCCCAGCCTTTTCGGAGTAGATCCAATGGGCCCTGAACCTCCCATCCATATAGCAGCTCGAATGGAGAGAATCCAGTTGAAGCCTGGGGAACCTCTCGGTAGGCAACGGTCCCAGTCCTTACCATTGTCATCAACAAACTTCTGTAGCATCTTCTTCAGTGTCTGGTTGAATCTTTCCACCAGGCCATCATCTTGGAGCAGATGCTTCGGATACTCCCACCCGGAGGTGAGGACCTGGGTGAAAGAGGATGAGCCTACAGAGGGTCTTGCGGCTGCCAAGCTGGCGCTCCAGTACATCAACGCCCGCAGAGGAGGACCACCTGCACGCTCAACCACTTTTACACACCAACCAGCACACCAGCCCAGGCCTGCAAAGAGAGATAATCGACCAGAGTTCTCAGGATATCCTAGCACTGCCCCAAACCAACAAGGAGCTGGTAAGGATTTAATTTGCTATTACTGCCAGCAGCCAGGCCACATAGCTTCTGTGTGTTCCCTACGCAAAGCTAAGGTCACAGGAGCTTGCTATGCACCCCGGGCAGAGTTGGGGCCCATTGGGGATCAAGAAGAACGTGTTCAACGTCATAAAGCTGTCACTGTTAATGGCCAGCAGGTCACTGCTTTGTTGGATACTCGTAGCTTCATGTCTCTAGTGAAGCAAAGACTTGTGCCAATTGGAGCTATGGACTACAGCAGACAAACAGACATGTTGTGTGTTCACAGGGATAAGCATCCCTATCCGTGATCATTGACAGTCAAAGTGTGTGTGTGTGTGTGTGTGTGTGTGTGTGTGTGTGTGTGTGTGTGTGTGTGTGTGTGTGTGTGTGTGTGTGTGTGTGTGTGTGTGTGTGTGTGTGTGTGTGTGTGTGTGTGTGTGTGTGTGTGTGTGTGTGTGTGTGTGTGTGTGTGTGTGTGTGTGTGGTGTGTGTGTGTGTGTGTGTGTGTGTGTGTGTGTGTGTGTGTGTGTGTGTGTGTTCTGCAGGTCTACATGTATGCAGCGTGGCACGGCTGGGCCGTCCCGATGTTCCTGTTCCTCGCCATCGTCCGCCTCTCTTTAAATTATCTCATCGCCAGGTCAGTGCAAGCCCCGCCCCCTCTCTCTCCTACAGCCAATCACACGGCCCCAATCAGAGACTGTTAACCAGGTTGACATGCATCTTCTTGTATAGGGCTTTTAATCTTCATGAAGTAAGGTGCAGGTGAATCATGAACAATAGGTCGGGGTGGGCTTTGATTATTGATTGTTGTGCAACTATTTTGAAAAAGTATTTACCGTAAATGTTATTTTTCATGCAGAAATAGCAGAAAATGCTGTTTTCAGCTTTCCAAAATATAGAGATTCACTGTTCTTATGTTTTATATCATAATAAACTGAATATCTTTGGAATTTGTACTTAAAAACAGGACATTTGAACACATCACCTGTGAGGAACTGGTAGGATATTGGCTGTTATCTGGGATTTATGATAACAATCAATTGAATAATATAATTGTTAGTTACAGCTATTTCTCAGACGCTCCATTAATGAGCTGTTGATTCTGGCTCGTTTAGGGTACTTAGACCCCGGTATACGTAACTTTATGACTCGTATGTTCTTTAAAACTACTCAATGGGAAATAGAAAGGGGTTAACTATGTGTTTAAGAGTGTAAAATGGAGTAAAGTACTTCAGTCAGGTAGAGGAAACGTCACTAATTAAAATGTTTTAATAGATGTTTTTTTATTCCATTCTTGACAGATAGGTAACTTTTCATCCACTCGAAGCCTCACCGTGTTTTAAAAATGAACCAATGATTCTGAGCAGCTTGAATTCAAAATCTTTGACACACAGATATATTTAGACAGTGTGAAATGATCTCATATCTACCTGTGTGTTCCCATGATGCACTGCTCTCAGAGGCTGGAGGATCCAGTGGAGCATCGTACCTGAAGTCTCTGAGCCCGTGGTGAGAAATCTCTCTGTGATTTATCTTCAACATGAAAAGAAATATCCATAACCAATCTGAAAGTGTCCTGACAGGCTACCTGGACAGGTGAACAGGAAGTTAGTCTGACAGACTAACAGCTCCACCTGGTGGCTGTGGGACGTCATTTAATGTTATGTCATGTCAAATAGTGGAATGACTTTTAATGGTCATGAAACGTAGGTTTTTAATTGACGAATAATTCATTTGTATTGAAATTTGGTATTAAAAACGGTTGTGCCTTTTTAATATCAACAATTCCATATAACCTATTCCAATTTTGAGGTAGTTTAGGGTATTTTACATACATTTCTGTATGTCCTTGAAATTCAAATTACCTGTGTTACTTATTTTTCAGATTTCTGTTCTTGAAAAGTATACAAATGAACTCATATTTATCAAAATAATACCAGATTTGCATTCAAAAACATAACATTTTAATGTAACTTGCATTGTTATTAAGTACATTTACTCAATTTTAAGGAACTTTCATGTACTCTACCTAAGTTTTTCTACATTGTATTTCTTAGACCTGACTTTTTTAGATTTCTGTTCTTGAAAGGTATGCATAATAACAAATATATGATAAGGTTATGCCTGGTTTCAATACAAAAACATGTTAGTTGTGGAAGTTCTCATACAAACATACAGTATATTTCTTAATGTGAGTAATTAACTGGGGAAGTTGTAATGGTCACTAGTTGTGTAGATGATTGACATGTGTCAGTTTGTATCTCCTTATTGTCTCCTCTGTTTTCCAGGAGCCTCCCAAAGAAGACCTGACGGTGTCGGAGAAGTTCACGCTGGTTCTGGACGTCGCTCAGAAAGCTCAGGTGAGACGTGACGGAGAATTCAGCGGAGCTACGTCAGCGTGTGACAGCTCAGACAGATTCACTGCAAACAAACAACTGAAGACCAATCTTTTTACATTGGCTTTTTTTCTACTTGAGATGTGATGTGTTCTGTTCTTATGTTTGTTTCTTTCGGGACTCTACGTGGTCTGTGTTTTGTTTTTATGTTGACCTTACATTTCTGCCTCATGTTGTTATTGTATTCATGTTTCTGTGGTCTTAGTTTTAAATTTGTGTTCTTTATTGTGAAGCACTTTGTGAATTGTATTGCTGTGAAAGGTGCTATACTAAATAAACTTCTTCTTCTTATTATTAAATTATTTTCCTTTTGTGCCACAGAACCTGTTTGGCAGGATGGCGAACAGGCTGGAGAAAATCAAGAAGTGAGTCACACACTTTGCTCCACCTCAGAGAGGAATGATGGTCCGTGGACAGAAATGTAATACTGTGTGTGTGTGTGTGTGTGTGTGTGTGTGGTGTGTGTGTGTGTGTGTGTGTGTGTGTGTGTGTGTGTGTGTGTGTGTGTGTGTGTGTGTGTGTGTGTGTGTGTGTGTGTGTGTGTGTGTGTAGTTTGTTCATTTGGGTTCAGCCTGAGTTGACTCAGAAGCTGTACGTTGGTCTGTGGCTGGCCTTCATCTCCTCCTGCCTGCTGCCATTCAAACTGCTGGGATTCTTCATAGGTACAACACACACACACACACACACACACACACACACACACACACACACACACACACACACACACACACACACACACACACACACACACACACACACACACTATTACATACTTATACATGTACTTAAGTAGTACTAAAATGGTTTACTTAAGTGAAAGTACTAATACCATATTGTATAAATACTCTGTTACAAGTCCTGCATATTAAAGTTTACTCACTAAAAGTACAACAGTATTAAGTAAGAAGAACGTTGCATTTAGCATTTAATAACTGCTGAATTCCTGCTAAATAACGCATATTTGGATCTATATAGGATTTAACATGACGTTTTTCTTCACCTGAATTCAGCGCATTTTAGTTTTGCCCTCCTACACTTTTGTATCTTACTCTTCTTCTCTCTGCTGCAAAGTTTCCTTATTCCAAGCGCCCCCTGGTGGCTGGTTATTAGTTTAGGAAGCACCTCATTTGATAAGCAGCCGATCTGATCAGTGTTTAAATGTCGATATCGCAGTTGATGATGTTTTTGGTAGGAAGCATAAACTGTGATTGTGATTATTATTTGAGTAATCGTGCATTTAATACATTTCTGTGCATTGTATTAAGTTGAACAACAGATTGAATTAGAGATTCAGTATCTCTGACTTGTCTCTCTCTGCCCAGGTGTGTACGCAGGTATAAAGTTCTTCGTCATCGACTTCCTCTTCAAGAGCTGTCCGAAGCTGAGGCAGCGCTTCGACACGCCGTTCATCATCTGGACCCACCTGCCCACCGACCTGCAGCTGAAGGAGCACGGCGGCTCCACGCTCACCAGGAGGGTCAGTACACACTCTGAAATATCCAGAAAATGTGTAGAAAATATCCTGAAAAAATAGACAAAATACTTCAGATACATCCAAAAAATGACAAATAAAGGAGTACTCCATCCTCCGTTGGTTCTTACTGGTCCCAGCAGCTGGTTTCTGGTGTTCCTGGTTTTTCAGTTTGCATTTGTTCTTCTCTCACAGCTGTCTGAGTCTGAACAGGTAGGATCATGGTGTGTGTGTGTGTGTGTGTGTGTGTGTGTGTGTGGTGTGTGTGTGTGTGTGTGTGTGTGTGTGTGTGTGTGTGTGTGTGTGTGTGTGTGTGTGTGTGTGTGGTGTGTGTGTGTGTGTGTGTGTGTGTGTGTGTGTGTGTGTGTGTGTGTGTGTGTGTGTGTGTGTGTGTGTGTGTGTGTGTGTGTGTGTGTGTGTGTGTGTGTGTGTGTGTGTGTGTGTGTGTGTGTGTGTGTGTGCGTGCGTGCGTGCGTGCGTGCGTGCGTGCGTGCGTGCGTGCGTGCGTGCGAGATCAGCAGTGTTTATTGTAGTTAGATAAGTAGTGACACTAATGCCCCTCCTGTCAGCTGCTGGTAGAGTTTGTGACGGTGTTAGTTTGAGATATCATAAACCTATACGTCAAATGTTGCCTCTTTTACTCAATTTCTTTCAGGTTCCTAATAAAGGTAAAACTTATGAGGTTAAAATGTTAACATAGGTTCAGGAGCATGGCCACGCCTAAAACTCCGCCTCAAACCACAGCCACCCCTATTTATATCCGGCAAAGCTTCCGGCAAACGCTTGTCTCATCTTTCAAAGATCGACAGGCAGACTGTGATTCACGCTGCGCGTCGTCACAGTTCAATACAAGCTAAAACGCTACCACAAGAACATTGCTACTCACCATGGATCCCGAAATCCTGATCAACTCGCCGGAGTCAGATGAGGATCTATTCGACATCGGCTACCCGCCATCCTCGGGTCAGCAGACGGAGCCAAGCCAAGCATCCGAACGGAGCCGCGCGTGCTCGGCATTCAGTGCCCCACACACCAGCCGCTACCGCTCCCGCTCAAGCTCCCCCAACGAGATACCTCCAACTCCAGACAGGTCCCAGGCTTCGCCTACTCCGCCAGCGAGGGCAAACAGCCAGGGCCGCATCAGGTACAGCCAGCTCCAATCTCCCCACCACCGGCAGCCTGCCTCACTCGCAGCTCCCGGCCACTCGCAGCGGCGCTCTCGACGCTCCACAACAGAGCCCGAACGCACTCAACGCTCCACAACAGAGCCCGAACGCACTCGACGCCCCACAACGGGGCCCGAACGCACTCGACGCTACACAACAGAGCCCGAACGCACTCGACGCTCCACAGCAGAGCCCGAACGCACTCGACGCTCCACAACAGATCCCGAACTACGGAGGTGGACAGTCATTCGACTCCAACGTTTCCTGAAAGACAACGGCATCCACTTTCACCGAAACGACAACAAGGCTAGACTGTTCAACCTCTACCAAGCCTACTGCAGCACAACGGCAAGAACAACAACACACACAGCTCTTCCCGCCCCAGAATCAACCACCGCGCGCGCGCGCACCACGGGTCGTGACGTCACAGGCCTCCGTCCTCCTCCACCACAGACACAGCTCGACTCACCAGCACCCCCTGGTGGGGGCCAGGCTGTATTGCCCTCTGTGCCCGCTCTCTCTGTGTCTGACATGTCGCAGCTCATTTCAACCTTTCTTTCATCCCTGTGCCCACAGGCTTCACAAAATCCCCCTGCACATACATCCCTTCATCCCTCCATCCCTTCTTCTTCTCTACCTTCAGCAGTCCACAGCTACCCAGCTTCTGCTTACTTTCCTCCTTTAGCAGCTAACCCCGTAGCAACAGCGTCCCACCTAGTAAACCAAGGGGCAGGGGCCATGCCACATGCTAACCTATCAGCCGACTCTTACCTAGTACCTTCCTTTCCAACTGCTCTACCTTTTCCCCCTCCCCCCATCCCTACCCCATCCCTTCCCCAACACCCAAATGTTTTCACCACATTCAACTGAGACTTCTCAGGACGACTAGAGATCTCCACATAGCCCAGAACAGACTAGAGATCTCCACATAGTCCAGAACAGACCTGAATCCAGTAGACTTCTCAGGATGACTAGAGATCTCCACATAGTCCAGAACAGACTAGAGATCTCCACATAGTCCAGAACAGACCTGAATCCAGTAGACTTCTCAGGATGACTAGAGATCTCCACATAGTCCAGAACAGACTAGAGATCTCCACATAGTCCAGAACAGACCTGAATCCAGTAGACTTCTCAGGATGACTAGAGATCTCCACATAGTCCAGAAACAGACTAGAGATCTCCACATAGTCCAGAACAGACCTGAATCCAGTAGACTTCTCAGGATGACTAGAGATCTCCACATAGTCCAGAGCAGACTAGAGATCTCCACATAGTCCAGAACAGACCTGAATCCAGTAGACTTCTCAGGATGACTAGAGATCTCCACATAGTCCAGAGCAGACTAGAGATCTCCACATAGTCCAGAACAGACCTGAATCCAGTAGACTTCTCAGGATGACTAGAGATCTCCACATAGTCCAGAACAGACTAGAGATCTCCACATAGTCCAGAACAGACCTGAATCCAGTAGACTTCTCAGGATGACTAGAGATCTCCACATAGTCCAGAACAGACTAGAGATCTCCACATAGTCCAGAACAGACCTGAATCCAGTAGACTTCTCAGGATGACTAGAGATCTCCACATAGTCCAGAGCAGACTAGAGATCTCCACATAGTCCAGAACAGACCTGAATACAGTAGACTTCTCAGGATGACTAGAGATCTCCACATAGTCCAGAACAGACTAGAGATCTCCACATAGTCCAGAACAGACCTGAATCCAGTAGACTTCTCAGGATGACTAGAGATCTCCACATAGTCCAGAGCAGACTAGAGATCTCCACATAGTCCAGAACAGACCTGAATCCAGTAGACTTCTCAGGATGACTAGAGATCTCCACATAGTCCAGAGCAGACTAGAGATCTCCACATAGTCCAGAACAGACCTGAATCCAGTAGATTTATCAGGATGACTAGAGATCTCCTCATAGTCCAGAGCAGACTAGAGATCTCCACATAGTCCAGAACAGACCTGAATCCAGTAGACTTCTCAGGATGACTAGAGATCTCCACATAGTCCAGAACAGACTAGAGATCTCCACATAGTCCAGAACAGACCTGAATCCAGTAGACTTCTCAGGATGACTAGAGATCTCCACATAGTCCAGAGCAGACTAGAGATCTCCACATAGTCCAGAACAGACCTGAATCCAGTAGATTTATCAGGATGACTAGAGATCTCCTCATAGTCCAGAGCAGACCTGAATCCAGTAGACTTCTCAGGATGACTAGAGATCTCCACATAGTCCAGAACAGACTAGAGATCTCCACATAGTCCAGAACAGACCTGAATCCAGTAGACTTCTCAGGATGACTAGAGATCTCCACATAGTCCAGAGCAGACTAGAGATCTCCACATAGTCCAGAACAGACCTGAATCCAGTAGACTTCTCAGGATGACTAGAGATCTCCACATAGTCCAGAGCAGACTAGAGATCTCCACATAGTCCAGAACAGACCTGAATCCAGTAGACTTCTCAGGATGACTAGAGATCTCCACATAGTCCAGAGCAGACTAGAGATCTCCACATAGTCCAGAACAGACCTGAATCCAGTAGACTTCTCAGGATGACTAGAGATCTCCGCATAGTCCAGAGCAGACTAGAGATCTCCACATAGTCCAGAACAGACCTGAATCCAGTAGACTTCTCAGGATGACTAGAGATCTCCACATAGTCCAGAGCAGACTAGAGATCTCCACATAGTCCAGAACAGACCTGAATCCAGTAGACTTCTCAGGATGACTAGAGATCTCCACATAGTCCAGAACAGACCTGAATCCAGTAGACTTCTCAGGATGACTAGAGATCTCCTCATAGTCCAGAACAGTTAACAGGCACAGCAAGCCCTCTGACCCTCGCAGCGAGCAGACGCTCCGGTCTCTCTCTCTCCGACCCTCGCAACGAGCAGACGCTCCGGTCTCTCTCTCTCAATGTTTAGCCAGATTTAGAAGTGAAGATGTAGTCACTCGTTCCAGACACGTTATCTTCAAGCCACATGTTTCCGGTCCAGAAACACTTTCAGAACATCCTGCACATTTTGGGGGGCACTCTCAGAATTAGAGCCATTTCTCCCGCATCGGCGCAGCGTCCACAGCAGCTAGACCAGGCATCTCTTATCCAACCGCCTAGGCCCTCGGCCGCTCGTCATCCCAAGCGTACCACGCTTACATCCGCAACATCTAAACGACGTCTGACATGCACACGCTTAAGTCAGCTGCTTTTAATCCGACTCTTTTGGGGGACCGTAATCAGCCCACGCAGTTCATGCCGGAGACGGAACCCCCACTCTGAGTCTCCCACAGCACGGACCATAGCTCGTCCTCCCAGATCACCTCTTCACCCCCCTCATATCCTTCACATGTTACTTCAATAAACGCACAAACATCACACTGTTGTGGCGTGGTTCTTGCTAGTGAAATGAGGTTAAAATGTTAACATAGGTTCAGGAGCATGGCCACGCCTAAAACTCCGCCTCAAACCACAGCCACCCCTATTTATATCCGGCAAAGCTTCCGGCAAACGCTTGTCTCATCTTTCAACCCACCCTCCCTCACCCTTCTACCCATAAACATCCTCTGCCCATCACCA
This sequence comes from Trematomus bernacchii, assembly GCF_902827165.1. NCBI lineage: Eukaryota > Metazoa > Chordata > Actinopteri > Perciformes > Nototheniidae > Trematomus > Trematomus bernacchii. The sequence continues at coordinate 308,424 of NW_022987514.1, forward strand.
TTTATATCTAAACGGTGCATATCTATACTGCGTATACTAACATTAAACTCCAGGTATTGTCTGGGGGACCGTAATCAGCCCACGCAGTTCATGCCGGAGACGGAACCCCCACTCTGAGTCTCCCACAGCACGGACCATAGCTCGTCCTCCCAGATCACCTCTTCACCCCCCTCATATCCTTCACATGTTACTTCAATAAACGCACAAACATCACACTGTTGTGGCGTGGTTCTTGCTAGTGAACTACACATTGATGATCACCAGAATTGTTCTTCTTGATATGTTAATGTCCCCTTTCCTCTGGCGCCATCCTCAGGTCACTCTTAGATCCTACCAAATGTTCATGTTTCCAAACTAATGTTAAACGGTTTGTATCAACATCTTTTTTAGTTTTTAGGTACAATTTTGGGTCAGGTAAACAAATATTGAAGTTGGTTCTTCTTCTCTTCACCACCAACGTTACATTTTTTGTAAGACTCTAAACATCCTTAAGTCTTCAGGACATTGTCAAGATTTGAGCCACATTTTTAACAACAGAAACAAAGGAAGGTGATCATTATGGTTCGGATCTTGTGAAGAGCTGTGAACACCTGAGTTGTCCGGGTTAAAGGTTAGATTACAATTATACTAAGCTCTGCATAACTGGGAATAGTCTTTCATGTTCAAAAAGCACTATTTTCATCAATCTACTCTGGAAAAGATACTCTGTGAAGCGAACATAGCTGTCAAATCCATATTAGTGTGATTAACACGCCGCTCTGATAATGCATCCATTGGTTGGAACAACAATAGACTCGTTTCACAGTGATGTTCAGGACGTTCCCACAGATCCTCTCTTGCTGCTGATTTTTAAAGCTAGTATCCCCCCCCCCCCCCTCCAGGTCACGTTAACCAGCGGGCGGGGCAGCGTCGGCCCGGCGGCTCCTCTCGGTGCGAGCCGGGATGAAGACGGAGGGCGATACAGCAGCACCAAGAGAGGAGCTTTCCACGAAGTGTTCAACCTGCAGGAGAGCGAGCGCCCCCTGACAGGTGGGCAGGAACTCAAGATATGTGTTTGTGTTTGTTGCTTTTGTTTATTTGAATTTCTTGCATTTGTTTATTGGTATTTATGTCCCGTCCGTTTATTTGCATTTGTTGTATATATTGCAAAGTTATTAACGGCAATTACTAGTTTCATCTTCAACAGGTAGGTCTAACTGCTTCACAGTGACATCAATGAACCTCTAATGAAAAATACAAATGTCTTTATACATGTATGACCCTTAAAAGTAAATACATTGAGTCTAAAAGCACTGGAAACGCCCTCATTCCCACAAGAAGCTCCCTGACCCTCCTGCATGTAGTGATGTTTGACTCTTTGTGTGTCAGTGTGTGAGAGCGGCTGGCGCTGCTGCCTCATCAACAGAGACAGGAAGTCGCCCACTGACTACATCCGCAACGGATACCTCTATGTCACCGAGAAGTAAGTCCCTCACTTCCTGTTCACATTGATTATTGTTCCCGCACAATGTTTTCAGACAGAACACAGATGAGGAGGGAGACTGCAATACTTAAAGTTTTGAGATCAAGCTGAGGCCGTAGTATTTATAGAAGATCAGAAAATGTTTTCAAATTTCTCCAAACTTTACTGTGTTTCATTTTAAAATACACAAGTGCAGAATAAATACTGTGAAACGTGTAAAACTGGATCCGTGTTTGTTCCTCTGTGTTTTCAGTCATCTGTGTTTTGAGAGCTCCAGCTCCAGATCCGGATCCTCCAAGAGGAACAAAGTCATCAAACTGGCCGACATCACCGACATCCAGAAGGTTTGTTCTGACAAAATGTTGCGTAGGGCCACAATTTGGCCAGGGGCAGCACTGCCTTCGGCATGGGAGCCTGCCTGCAGGCGCCAGTCTCAGGACACCTCCACTCTGAGGACACCTCCACCCTCAGGACAGGAAGTGCACGCTAAGAATTACAAAATAAAATTGCCACCATCAGTACAGCGCCACTTTCCGAACAGGAAATGCACACTAATACAAAATAAAATCGCACTGACACTTATTATATATATATATCCGATGGTGGGTCGCGTTTGCCATTCGATCAGTGAGAGGAGAGGAGAAAAATGCAACAAAAACGGTCAAAATCCGTTAATATATGGATGAGTGGGGGGGGGAAACGGCTGGACACAGGCTGTGGGGGGACACCCGAGACCGGGCAGTGTCCCCGGTAGAAGGAACCGGGTGAAATAGCCAAAAATGGCTAAGTCAACTTTTACGAGAACCAGGCTAGGGGGGTCAAAAGGGCTTGACCAAGGCCGACCCAAAGTGCATGGTGAGCGGACTCATCACCTCCGTGATGGGTCTCCATTGTGATTTGAAAACTTCCATCAGACGAATCCTTCGGGGACGGGGAAAAAAACGTGTTCACTTCCTGTACTGAGAGTGGAGGCCTGCAGGCAGACCCCTCTCGCCTTCGGCATACAAATATAAAAAGAAATAAGTTAGAACAATATTAAATATAAAAAAAAAGTGAAAATCATGTTGGACTTTGAGGAACCGGGATGAACATTTTTCACTATTTACTAACATTTTAAAATCAAGTATTCTATACTGATATATAAAGGTCAATCAGAGTTTGTTTTTCTTGTTGTTTTGTTTTCAAATTAGTTTTTTTTAAATGTTTGTGTTTGTGTTTTTTTTCTCTTCTCAGTACAAAGTGTTGTCCGTGCTGCCGGGGTCAGGCAGCGGCATCTCCATCGCAACGCCGTCCACAACAAAGGTACGAGAAGACAGGGCGCTATAATCTGATGTAATGTGGAAGTTAATGAGTTAATTTAAAGGGGACCTATCATGCAAAATGCAAAAACAGAGCTAAAAAATGTCAAATTGAGCAAAATGAGGCATGGCTAAAATGCATGATCTGTTCGGTATTTTGCACAAAAAAAAGGATAAATATGCCTTATATAGGTATGGTCCTACACTATATCATTCAAATATAGCATGATAGGTCCACTTTAAGATATAAAACAAAACATGCAAATAACAAGAGAGCCTGGAATGGATTTCTACGGTGTAAAAATACTGTTACAAGTTAAAGGGGCCCTATTATACTAATGTTCAGGTGTACATCAGTATGTAGTGTCTCTACTTTAAAGAGTCCTCTCCTGCTGATGTTCAGGTGTATATCAGTATGTAGTGTCTCTACTTTAAAGAGTCCTCTCCTGCTGATGTTCAGGTGTATATCAGTATGTAGTGTCTCTACTTTAAAGAGTCCTCTCCTGCTGATGTTCAGGTGTATATCAGTATGTAGTGTCTCTACTTTAAAGAGTCCTCTCCTGCTGATGTTCAGGTGAATATCAGTATGTAGTGTCTCTACTTTAAAGAGTCCTCTCCTGCTGATGTTCAGGTGTATATCAGTATGTATTGTCTCTACTTTAAAGAGTCCTCTCCTGCTGATGTTCAGGTGTATATCAGTATGTAGTGTCTCTACTTTAAGGCGAGACACCCCAGGTGAATAGGGTAATTTTTTTAACTTAAAGATATCAGCTAGATATTTCTCCAGTTAATTACTTACAATAAGGAAATTGTTTTTTGTATTACAAGTTTTCTGAAATAGCATGTTTAAATATGCAAATGATCCATTATCTCATGAAATATGCACATATTTTAACACATTTCAGGAACCGAAATCTGAACTTTGGATAAAGCCAGGATCAAAATTATTGTTTCATTTTGTAGTCATATTAGTATCTAAGGCTGTTACAGAAGGGATTTTGGATATCTCTTTGTATCACTCCATAAATCAGAAAATACTGTCAACAGCCCTAAAATATCAATTTTCACCATGTTTTTAGGTATAAAATGTTATATAATTCAGGCTATTAATTATATATGACCAAACCCTTCTGTAAAAGCCTTCATAATATTGATAGGAATATAACTGGAAGGTTTGGTGTATGTAACTGCTACTGAAGTGGACATTTCGGACTCAGAGTAGGAGAAAAAACTCATTTTGAGAAAGCGACCTTTAAAGATGTGTGGCGCTATAGCTAAACCCTCCTGTTCTCTGGATGACAGCCTGCGCATCGACGCACTCCGTGAAGGTATTTCATGTTCGGGGTCATTTGTTTTTTGTATAACCTTGCTTTGTGCAAGTGACAATTGTTGTCGTCTTCTCTGTGAACGTTTTTTTCGCCGTTATTTTGCCATTTTCAGATTTAAATTTCTAGCGGAAAGCTAACCAGGAAGTGCTTTAGCACACCACGTGATGCATCTGAACGAATCACGTTGTCAGAAATTGACACCAGCCAATGAGATTTCGTTTCTTGGTTTAAGACCCCTTTGCACTTTCACGATTGGTTGCTGATACAAAGGAAATGACCATATTTGGATCCGATGAGATTGTGCAGGAGAGACGGAGCTTTCCAACGATACCTCTGATGACATGGTGCAAACAGCGGTCGCGGTACTTTATGTTACGTTAGAATGCTAACTTTTGGTGAATTTAGGAGAAATCTACAGACGCAAATAGACAAACTATAGTAAAATAAACACTTAAATGTGTATTTTGTACGTTTTCCTTCCAAAGCCTGAAAGAAAACATGTTATGGAATCAAAATAGCACAAAATCTCAAAATTGACCAGTGCAGGAAAAACGATGTTTTTGCCTGCCGTGTCTCGCCTTAAAGGGGACCTATCATGCAAAATGCACTTTTGTACGTCTTTTATACATGAATATGTGTCCCTGGTGTTCCAGGGAACTCACCAAGTGTCAGAAAACACAACCCTCTCTATTTTCCTCCATACCCAAATCTCTAAAAAAGGGGCTGCAACGGATCTGATAAAAACTGATCCAGATTTGAACACTTTCCTGACGTCAGGACAGTGGCGCTACGGCTATTGGGCCAAGTCCACCAATCAGGAGGAGACAGCCACGGCCATTGCCGTTCGAAAGCGCTGGAGACGCTGTAGTACATATGCCAGGCCTCTAGATGGTGCTGTTCTCACTGAATCTGCCCTTGCAAATCCAGAGCAAAAAAATGTCAAATTGAGCAAAATGAGGCATGGCTAAAATGCATGATCTGTTTGGTATTTTGAAAAAAAAAAAGTATAAATATGCCTTATATAGGTATGGTCCTACACTATATTATTCAAATATAGCATGATAGGTCCACTTTAAAGAGTCCTCTCCTGCTGATGTTCAGGTGTATATCAGTATGTAGTGTCTCTACTTTCAACCCTGTCTCCTAGAAATTACGTTCCCACAAAACTAAACTGCATTCTCAAATACGTTTCGCAAGAAACGTATTTCCTTCCACGTTACGTTTGTTATGAACATATCTTAAATACGTTTATTTTCTACATATCTTCGAGAAACCTATTTTCTCCCACATGACGTTTGTTATGAACGTATCTCAAATACGTTTGCTTTCTACCTATATTTGCCATTTCTTTTCTAGCTTATAATAATGATAATAGTAATTTATTAATATCATTTTAGAGCACACATTTGAAATCGACGATCGGGCTTGATATCCTATGGTTAAATTAAAATCAGTAGGCGAGGCTGTAATTTCGCCAGCTGGAGGCAGAGTTTTAACATCCCAAAAAGCTGCTGTGTCGTTTATTGCACCTCAAACACCTCAAACTTCCTCTAAGGACAGCAGAAGAGCTCTGTGGCTTCAGGCTTGATCGCCGTTCAAATGACAGCGTTGGTTTCCCCAAAAGTGGGTGGGGCTGTAAAGTGACGTAGATTTTACTCTCATCTATTATTCAAAACTATTCTATTTATTCTAACGTAAATTACATGCCAGTGTTTTATCTTTTTATTAAGCGATTTGTATCATAGATATATATAAACATATGTTTTTATATATATCTATGGTTTAACTGGGAATGTTTTCACATTGAACCGGAAGTACGTCACTTCACTTTGTCTTCTTCGTCCCTTTTACGTTCCAGACAATGCATGGCTCAGCGTAACAGACTGAACAGCGACCCTAGGTGTGTCTACATTGGAATTACATCTTCATTACTGAAGGAAAAATACTTTACCTTGTGTTTGTTAACTGGGTTTTTAATGCAGTTGGCTTTTCTTAATGGTTACAATATTGCTATGAGTTACAGTATATCTGAAGCAAATTATGTTTCTGAAGATGTGTAGTCAATAGTGATGTGTCGGTCGCGAACGAGCCGATTCTTTTGAACGGCTCTTTGGTACGAACGAGGGGAACCGAGTCGTACTTGGTGAGAGCCGTTCTTGTTATCGTTCAATCGTTGGTCCGCACTCACTGCCTGCCAAAATCCACTCTCCTTTTAAAAGCTTGATTTTGTTCCCCAAACGTATTCTGTGAAGACCCGCCCCTACTCTGTTTGGTAGGTTTCAGCACGAGGAGTGAGATGGGGTGGGTCTTAACGGAATACGCGAGAGAGAAGTCATACCAAGTGGTACAGGACAGGTAGACAACGTGTTTTTCGGATGGAAAATGAGCCAAACGCGAAAACGCAGCAGCATTTGGATTCACTTCAACCAAAACCCAGTCAGTGATAAAGCGCACCATTTGTAAAGGCAAAATATCCTTTAAAGCAGGATCAACAAATAATCTCCATCGCCACTTAAAAACACAGTATCTAATATTAAGAGTTGCATGAATTTCATTCAAGGCAAGGCAACTTTATTTACTTAACACATACAGAGGGTAAATTCAAAGTACATTCACTGACATGATGACATGGATATGGCGCCACCTTGTGTCATGTTTACAATGCCGATTATTGACATTAGGTCTGGCAATACAGTCAATCATTATCCTGGTGATTATTTTGCAGATAAACCTAGTAACCTTAAAAAAACGGCTCTTTTGAACGGCTCTTTTGAACGGCTCTTTGAAAGGAACGGAGCCATAAGATCCGGCTCCCTTCAAAGAGCCATAATTCCCATCACTAGTAGTCAATTCCACCCTTCAATGTAGCATAAATGTGAACTCTCATTACAGGAACAATACCGGAAACAGACGTAGGAAAGATCCTCAGCTCGCTGATTGGATGTTTTAGCCGCAATGCACGTTGGGATATGGTGTTTATGCGATGTGAAATCCAAAAACATTAAAAAAAATAATAATAATACTTTATTCCGAGTGTTCTTGCTTTTCTCTTTGAAAGTCATCACATAACGGCATTGTAATACACGGTTCGGCTGCATTAAATATTACACATCTGCCATAGTTCTTTATTTATAGAGCCCTTATGAGAAGACTTCTGGACAAACAGGAAGAACTGCCGCCGAAACTGAATACGTGACGTGGATCATAAATATATCAGCAATTAAACAACATCTTACATTTCTTTTCGCAAAATACGTCTCCTTGCAGTATCAATACTAATTCGGCTGACTTTTATATTTGATCCAATTGGTAGATAGGTTATATTTACACCATAACGGTGCACAGCTGATAGAAAAGGACTTGTAGTTTTTAAAGATATTACTAATTTTCTTTGAATATAAGAATGTAAATACTGAGTTGAGAGAATAGTCAGGGGATTTGGGTGATGGGAGACACATCTATGGAATCACAATTTCAATAGCTTACCATTAAATGACGGATATACCTTTCTGTCTGTGATGTTTTACAAATCAGATATTAATGTGTAGAAGTAAACATGAGAAATAATATAGCAATATCCTGTACAATTATGTAAAAACATGAATACAACTACACATCTTCAGATGTTATACATACATAAGTGTCCTACACTAATAATACAAAGTTATTATTAGTATACTGTGTGTACCTTGTGTGCACCGCCTAGTGGTTAAAGCACGTTATTTAATTATTTTTGTTGAATAATGTTATTTTTGTTGAATAATGTTATTTGATGAATAAAATATTAAGAGTACATACTTTCATAGGGGGAAAGTAGAAGGTCAATGATAGAAATATAGAATATAAAAAATCAAGAAGATACTGTAAGTGATCTCTACAATAAAACAGTTTAGTGCCTGATGTACAAAGATATTAATATGAGGATGTGCAAAACAGACAAACTAATTAACCTTTATTAACACATTAAAGAATACTTTAGGTTTTCTTTCAAATAAGAAAAAAGCTTTGGGGATATCTATCTACAGATAAATATTAAGCCTGACAAAGTACTTAACGTCTAATATATTGCTTTCCTGCAATGTTAACTGTGTTGAAGCACTTATTTTAACTGATATTATATATATATATTAATTATACTCTTATGTATGTAGATAGTATAAGACATGTGCAGAATTTGAGTTTAATGGTGGAGGAATACACACATATTGATAGATGTCTTGTAATGCACTGTTGAGGAACCTGTGACCCAAGTTTTTCATTAATTGCATAACTTCAACATAGTGGTGTATATGATATGTCAATAAACCTTAGAAAATCTTGAAAGGGATGTGCAAAATAGCTATTATATACAGTTTTTAATGAACTATTAGTAGAGAATAACGAGTAATGAATATACTTTATAGAGATCTGCAGATAAATGTTTAGTCTTCTCAAGCACCAACTAATATCTCTCCTGATTGTTGGCACTTGACAATCACCTTTCCCTGAATTTTACTCAGGTGTAACTAAAGTCTGCTTTAAGGGTTGTTTATATTTCACATCATTAATCAGAATCTGCAAAGTAACTAAAATAAATGTAGTGGAGTAAACATACCAGGTTAACCTCTGAATTGTAGTGGAGTAGAATTACAAAGTAACAATGAGCTGGCATGTGGGTATATATTAATGCTTCCCATTATGGACACAAGCGATTTTCACCCATTTATTAATTACATGTTTTACATTTGTACACACCAATTTGTTTCCTATCCCCTAAACCTCCAGGGCTGTACACAGTTTAATACTGTCAACTTCTAATTTTGGGAAAAACGAAAACGTCTTTTAAAACTACAATTCCCAGTAGAGACGTGCCATAGAACATGTTGCGAAACACAATGTAGTTCTGGGGGGGCGTTCGAGTCCAGTTTTGGAAAGTCTGCCGTGGTTTCGTTCCATTTCAAAGAGCTGTTTGGCGCTCGGCGTAACCTTGGCGCACTGCCACTCCAACATCCAATCCCAGAGCTTGAAGATTAATCACGGGGTTTGTCAACGGGACTGTAGTCCCAAACGATAGCTGGGGATTATGGGTAGTGTAGTGTCTTCGGCCATCCTAAACTCTGATTTTTTTTTCGGATTTCATATCGCATTAACACCATATCCCGACGTGCATTGCGGCTAAAACATCCAATCAGCGAGCTGATGATCTTTCCTACGTCACTTTACAGCCCTGCCCACTTTTGGGGAAACCAGCTGTCATTTGAACGGCGATCAAGCCTGAAGCCACAGAGCTCTTCTGTTGTATACTGTCCTTTCTTCTTAGAGGAAGTACAGAAACACGTAACTCTGGATTTGTTTTAATGTTTGAGGTGCAATAAACGACACAGCAGCTTTTTGGCATGTTAAAACTATTATTTTCTGCCTCGCAGCTGGCGAAATTACAGCCTCGCCTACTGATTTTAATTTAACCATAGGATATCAAGCCCGATCGTCGATTTCAAATGTGTGCTCTAAAATGATATTAATAAATTACTATTATCATTATTATAAGCTAGAAAAGAAATGTCAAAGATAGGTAGAAAGCAAACGTATTTAAGATATGTTCAGAACAAACGTAACGTTGGACAAAATAAGTTTCTTGTTAAACGTAATTGAGAATGCTGTATGAAACGACTACAAACAATATTGTGATTATTAACCATTAACCAGCATAATAACGGATTTGGTAAACTGAACAGTGAGCCGCCAGCCAGCGCGAAAATAAGTTTGCTCTAAAATGATATTAATAAATTACTATTATCATTATTATAAGCTAGAAAAGAAATGGCAAATATAGGTAGAAAGCAAACGTATTTGAGATACGTTCATAACAAACGTCATGTGGGAGAAAATAGGTTTCTAGAAGATATGTAGAAAATAAACGTATTTAAGATATGTTCATAACAAACGTAACGTGGAAGGAAATACGTTTCTTGCGAAACGTATTTGAGAATGCAGTTTAGTTTTGTGGGAACGTAATTTCTAGGAGACAGGGTTGCTACTTTAAAGAGTCCTCTCCTGCTGATGTTCAGGTGTATATCAGTATGTAGTGTCTCTACGTTAAAGAGTCCTCTCCTGCTGATGTTCAGGTGTATATCAGTATGTAGTGTCTCTACTTTAAAGAGTCCTCTCACGTCGTACAATGTGTCGGAGCGCTAGCCAATAGAAGCGCGAGTGTTACATAGTGATGTCTTGTTGCATGCCTTTCTGGGGTCTTTCCCTTGGGTTAGGGTGAAATCCCTGTGTTCCCTCCAGTTATATTGTATACATACATTTAATTGATAGATTACATGTTAAGTAAAGTATTAGTACCTCTGAATTGAACTCACTTCCTGTCTTGTTGCAGCCGATGGTGTTCGGCGCGATGATCCACAGAGACGAGGCCTTCGACGCCATCTTTAACCAGCACACGAAAATCGTTTCCGCGGCAACAGCCATCGAACCAGAGACGTAGTAACACCTTCACAAGGCTGCCGCCACACACACGCACACACACACACACACACACACACACACACACACACACACACACACACACACACACACACACACACACACACACACACACACACACACACTGGGACTGTTATACTGTTAATTAACCAGTTTTTAAATAATCCAGTGACGTTAAATCACAGATTTTTTGTCACCAATGACTTCTTAAACAAGTTCCCACAAAACAGGAAACAATAAGGTACATTTTTAGTGCTAATTAATTGATAAATCCTCAATTATGTCCGGTATTTATCTCTGGAATAATGTCCTGCATATTAACGAATATTGTCCAGAAGGCGTAAGGATATTGATCTTAATTAACCGCGTATAATACGGCTGTACCAGAGATACAGTCTATGGGCTGTACCCAATATTTTGAATCTACATCCATTATGTTGACATTTGTAATTGTAAATCAAAATGAAAGCTGCACAATAATTTGTAATAGTTTTTAAAAAATGGTTTTAACTATATATGGATTTTCTTGGTAATGAATGACTTTTGACGGTTCAAAAAAAAGAGTTACTGGTACTTATGACCCTTTTTGAGTTAAGGATCTCTCAAAAACTTAACATAAATATTCACTTACGACGATAAAATGTAAAGAATAGAAGGAAATTGGCAAATTTAAGATTTAGAAACACATCCTGCCATTTTTGCATAAAAAGTTACTTAAAATTATAAATGTATTATCAGAAAATTATTTTACTGTCAATTTTGTTTGTCAACTAGCCATTGTTGCTCTAAATCAGGGGTGTCAATGTCATCATAGGCCACATTAACATTATGGTTCACTCAAAGGGCCGGTTGCAACTTTAAGACTATATAAATATATAATATATAAAATAATGTATTATATTACATTATTGCCTCTGCATTGGATTATTATCTGATAACTTCATAATTAACTACGTCTGAAAGCAGAAGTTTAGGACAAATGATTGAAAGTCTCTTCATTGCGCATGTCACAAAATGAGATGCATTATGGTTCATGTAGTTTATGGGCAACGTGCTACTGTAAAGCGGCATGTAACCGTATAATAAACGTATTGTCTTCTTTCAGAGCTCTTGCGGGCCACATAAAATAAAGTTGCGGGCCGGATTTGGCCCCCGGGTCTTGAGTTTGACACCCCTGCTCTAAATCATTGTACGAAAAGGGGCAATATGTCCCCCTTTGAGTTAATGATCTCTTCCAATCTTAACTTTTAACATAAATATTCCCTTTAGTATGATTAAAAAAGCAAAGGATAGTAGGAAATGACCATATTTGAGACTAAAAACAGCATAATTCCTGACATTTTTGCACTTTTAAATGGTTTATATATAATCCATAAAAGTTGGCTTCAAATATGTCTTGTTATTTGGTCATTACAGTTCAGTACTTGGTACAAAACATAACATTTTGACCCTCTTTGAGTTATGAAAATCACCTTTTCTTTTCTACTTAGCAGTTTAAAACACTAAAATCGTACTTATTTCCTTTAGTGTCTTTACACTACATCATGAATATTATACTTGAACATCTTAACAATGTGTTAGTGCTGAAATATGAACATATTACATTTTCTGGTATTAATGAGAAATGTTTTTACGTTACTCTCCGTGTTTGAACCACTTTACATCATATCTTCAGGGATTTATAACATGATGTAACTCTGTATTGTACTAAGCCTTACAGCCAGTTTGTATTATAGTATGTTGGGTTTTTAATGTGGTGGGCGGACACTGTTTGTTTCTATATGAATGTGCTGAAAGATTTAATGAAACCACAAAATCGACTGCAGGGGAGCTTTTATTTTGGCTAAAAATGTAAAAGCTAATGCTAATATAACAGACACAACCTGTAATACATACATTTTGTTTAATCATTGTCCATACTTCTTATGCTTTAGCTTTCTTCACAGTCAATAATTTAAGAAATTATGGCTAAAAAAACTAAAAAGAGCCACAAACAAACTTAAAATATTACATTTCTGTCCATTTCTTTGAACCTCATCTCCTAGCTTGATGCTAATCGACAAGCTAACCGATTGAAACGTTGACCTGGACCGCTTTTCTTTTTTATCACAGTTAAGATATATTTTACTTTAGCTGAGAGATAAATGAAGAGGCTTAAATATATGTATGTTGTAATATATAAACATTTAAGGGGATTGTTAGCTTTAGCCTCTTTAACACTAGCTAATCGGCTGAAGCTAAACAACTGGAACTGACCTAAAACCTTTTTTAAATCACAGTTAAGTTATATTTTACTATAGCTAGGATGTTCAAAAGAAGCTAAAATATATGAATATTAACATATCTATAAATATTCAAGGTTTTTTCTGATCTGATTAACTTTAGTTTCTTTAACCCGAGCTAATCGGCTAAAGCTAAAGAAGTTAAAACAACACAATGAAGTATTTTCTTCAATTCAGCTTTTCTTTTTGACTTTGTACAAAGCTCAATTTCCTATCAATCTGACCTTAATGAGCCGCCACAGAAAAAAAACCTTGTTATTTTTAGAGAGAGAAAAAAAAAAGTCCGGATAACGGGTTAGTATCTTACTCACAAGATACTAACCCGTTATCACGACTTTTTTTTTCTTTTTGAGAAACTTACCGGTGCGCCAAGTAGGAAGTGGAGCACACAGGAGACAACCATTTCATTGCAGAATATTATGTTTACAATGAAGGGGTGTATGGTTAAAACATAGCAGCATGCGGTCACTCCAGGAGGCAGCGGGACGTGTAACTCAGACTCTGAGAAGAGCAGCACCAGCGCGCAAAGAGCTTTTACGCACCGCCTACACTGTGTTTACCTTCATTAGAACAGCTAAAGAGTGACCGCAGGCTGCTACGTTTTAACCACACACACCTCTAAACACACACACACACATCGAACTGCCCGATTACTCCCCCTTTTATTAGTTTTAGGAAGGAGATGTCCGGTCACCAGGGCGCATGATGTGTGTGTGCTCTGCTCTGCTCAGCTATGCTCTGTGTGTATGTGTTCTGAGTGTTTGTTTCCCTTTAAAACAGCTGCGGGCAGCAGGTACTCTGAGAGTCACGGACATTAATTCATAGATCAAAGCAGACCTTAAATGTCCTTAAAATTAAGTCTGAGTTCGAAACATAGGCCTATCTCAAATAATGTATGCACTGTCATTTCCCCACATAAACACAACAGTCTGCAATGAAATGGTTGTCTCCTGTGTGCTCCACTTCCTACTTCCTAACTTTCTCAACAAACAAAAAAAAAAAGTCGGTATTACGGGTTCGTTTCTCGTGCGCACAAGATAGTAACCCGTTATCCCAACTTTTTTTTTCTCTCTGTCCCTTTAGGGGCTCCGTACCATCAGAATGTCCTATGTTTATTTTTTCTCTAACACTAGTCAGGCTTTTTAAATTGGACCTTAAATTATATTTGTTTGCAGCCTGATTAAGTGTCTGTTACCCAGCTAATGCAGCTATGTTTAAATCATGTCTGTATTTGTATTTTCAATCTGAAAGCTTTTAATAAGATAAGATAAGATAAGATAAAATAAGATCGTACTCTATTGATCCCAATTTGGGAAATTGTTTTTGTTACAGCAGCATAAAAGACAAGGCATTTTACAATAAAACAAAACTACAAAATAAACAAGAATAGAAAGAAAAATAAAATAGAAAATATACATGTTGAAATAGAAAATATACGTGCAGATATTATATATACAAATATATATATATATTCAAAAATATATGACATATGGAATATGGAATATGGAGTATTAAACAGATTATGTATGAGTAAAATGTACAACGTGGTTTTATTTCAGAGAAACTATGGAGCAGAGAGTTCTCTTCCAGCCAGAGGTGATTTATTGTACAGTGTTATTGCAGTGGGCAGGAATGTTTTCCAGTATCTGTCCTTGTGACAGGGGAGCTGCCGCAGTCTGTTGGAGAAGGAGCTCCGTTGACTGTCCAGCTGCAGGTGGAGAGGATGGGTGGGGTTATCCATGATGGACAACAGCCTGTTCAGTGTCCTCCTCTCCACCACAGCTTCAAAGGGAAAAATCCAGCATTTAACCATTTTATTGACTTAAAATTCACTCTATTTCAATGAAAAAGTTCCACATTTGACAGAAAAACAACTGTGCAGAATGGGTAAGTCTATCGTCTTTAAAATGATTAAACGTACAATTTCTGAACATGAATATTTGTTTCTAAGTTGCGCTCAAAACTCAGACTTAGTAACATTATTTATCAGTTTCAATAGGTATTTGTATTGGTCCAGTTAAGCTCTTTCTTTGCCAAATGGTATTCCTTATTTAAATAAAAAAAGGTTTGATTGTCTGAACTTTTATGAAAATCTTCCCCGGTTTATTTTGTGGTTTCTCGGGTTCTGCTTTCGTCTCGTTTACGTGAACGTTGTGAACTTTTCTGTCGGCTGCTGTCTTTCGGATACAATGGTTTTATAAACTGGTGTCGTTGTATACATAGGTGGACGTTTTTTAAATGAAATGATTGCTCTTCTTAAATTGTGATGTACATTTTTTTAAGTAAAATCAAATGTCAAACACTGACAGTCTCATGTGTTTGTTGTTGTTCTGCGCTGTGTGTGTGTGTGTGTGTGTGTGTGTGTGTGTGTGTGTGTGTGTGTGTGTGTGTGTTTAAAGTTTTTTTTGTCCCCAAATTCTACCTCATGATGACAAATGTATCTAAAACCTGCTGCTGGTCATCACGACCAGTGGCGGCGCCAGAGCATTTTTGTTGGGTAATCTATGGTAGGGCTAACCCATACAGTGGTGGTGCTCAAGTCAGTATTTGCAATGTAATTACATACACGCTATATCGCCCCCCTTGACAGTGAAACGCCACGCGTGAGGTTTAGATTATTTCCCTGTCTCAATCAAAATGGAACTGTATGAAATAAAACGGCACATTTGTCTTGTAGTAAATAAAAAGGGATCACTGTGAACGGACGTATGATAGTACACGTTGAAGATCCAATGGGGATACTGAATGGCGGTTTCGATTGATCTCAATCAATAAGGCATGACGCAGATCCAACGTTGCGTTGCTCTGATTGGCTGTAGGTCTATTCAAATTGCATTCGGAGGCATTTTGATCTGACTGCGGCCGCGCTGATATTATAACGCCAGAGAATTTCCACACCTTTAGTGTATAAAACTCCCCCACTACTTAGACTATTCCTTGCACCCCTCTTATAGCATAAGCCCGAATGGTCTCAACCATATTGCATCAGTAACGTGCACTTGTTGTTACAGCAGGATCAGTTTGTGTGCTGTGGACACGACCCGTATATTTTCGCAATCCGTGTTCTCAACATTTAGCATTTCGCTTATTATTTAATTGAATTTGCATCACTTTTCATGGTGGGGCTAAGGTGGGGCTAAGCCATTTCTTGGTATGGCTGTAGCCTACCCCAGCCATACCCTGGCGCCGCCACTGATCACGACAGAAGTTCAGTTTGTTCTATTTGAATGTTTTACAGCCTTCAGTATCAGCAGGGAGGGTTTTATTATCTCTGACGGTAACAACCAACATAACCAGTAAATAATCAACTCACCAGAGGCCTGGACTACGAAGCAGGATTTTCGCTTAGGTGGCAGGCTAAGAGATCAACTCAGTGAAAGCACCGCCTGCTGACCAATCAGAGCTCAGTGTGCGGAGTTTAAAGCTATCAAGTCATATTACAGGATAGAGGAAATACAGAAAAACTGCCGTTGCAGGAAAGACGGCCGGCAAAAATCAACTGACTGTGTGAACGTGAAAATTAATAGAATATCACCTCCCATGTTCAGAGCAATCTGACTATTATAACATTAGCCTTAAGAAAGCTTACTTAAATATCTGCCACAACGATACGATACGATACGATATACTTTATTGTCCCCGTAAGGAAATTTGTTCTGGACTCCGTCCTGCAGTGCATCCATGTACATATACAAACATAGTGGACATTAAGAGACATACACATATCATCAGTCATACACCGTTTGAACAAACACAATACACACACGTACATACTGACAATGGCGACCTATTGCACAACCCTCATGGCCAACATTAAAAAAAGTACATTTCATTACATTTGACTACATATCATTTCATGTGAATGTTAAGAAGCTTAATCGACATAGGTAGGAATGAGTGCTTATAGCGGTTCAGCCTGCTCCTGGGAACCCTGAATCTTCTACCAGAAGGTAGGAGCTGGAATTCTGGGTGGAGTATGTGGGTGGGATCAGACACCATTTTTTTTGCCTGTCTGATAATCGACTGCTCGTATATGTTTTGGAGAGATGGGTGTTTTTTAACCCCCATAATCTTCATAGCAGTCTGTACTAGGCGAGCGATCTGTGACTTTGACTGCACTGTCAAGTTACCATACCAGGCAGTGATACCATACCTAATGATGCTCTCCAACACTGCATGATAGAACAGTAACATGAACTTCTGGTCGACTCCGAAAGCCCGGAGTCGACGCAGAAAGTACAATCGCTGCTGAAGTCTAGAGCACAGACCTTGAACATGCGCCTTCCAGCTGAGTGTATTATCTAGATGGACACCAAGATACTTATAGGAGCTGACCTGAGTTATGGGTTCATTGTGGATAACCACCGGCCTAAGGTCACCCACTGCCTTTGGGTCCCACACCATCTCCTCAGTCTTCTTCACATTCAGCACCAGATGGTTAAAATCACACCACTGCACAAATCTCTCTATTTCAGAGTGATAAGCCGATGAACTGCTGCCTTTGTGCATCAAGCCAAGGATGGCTGTATCATCTGAGAATTTGATGATATAGTTCTCCGGGTGGATTCTCGTACAGTCGTTTGTGTACAATGTGAAGAGGACCGGGGAGCTCACACAACCCTGGGGAGCTCCTGTACTGATGGTCCGGGGCTCTGAGAGGGCATTGTTGACCCTGACATGCTGAGTGCGATTGGTTAAAAACGAAAAATACCATTTCAAGATAAAAGGATTTATACTGATCTTTATCAGTTTTTGAAGCAAGATGTGAGGCTGCAGTGTGTTAAAAGCCGAGCTGAAATCCACAAACAGTAGGTGTACATATGCCTTAGGGCAGTGGTTCTCAACTGGTGGGTCGCGACCCAAAAGTGGGTCGCGGACCCGTTTCGAGTGGGTCGCGGATGTGTGAGTGAAGAAAAAAAAGTTGAAAAAAAAAATTTGAATTTTTTTTTTTTTTTTTTTTGGGGGAAAACTCAAACTTTTATTTTGAAGGCCCGATTTTCTTCTCAGAGTGTACCAGAATGCGTAGTTTATGTTAGTATTTCTAAAAATCTCCTGGGGGAGAATCCCCCAGACCCCCCTGCTGGGGTTGGGTTTCAGCATGTGTGCCTTTTTATATAGTTCAGCTTTGATTCCATCATCTCATTAAACCTTTTTTAAAAGCATACTTTAGTTCTGTGAAGGGATATAAGGGATATATGCACTGTACTTCACTTTTATTAATATTGTATGCTCAAAAGCGTATATATTACAGCACGATATTTTGTTGAATAGATTTGAGTGCTTCAAAATGTTGGGTCGCGATGTATTGACCAAGTAAAAAGTGGGTCCCGAGGCCTGACCAGTTGAGAACCACTGCCTTAGGGTCTTCCAGGTGTTTAGTGACCAGGTGTGTGATGCTATTTAGAGCATCGTCTGTGCCACGCCCTTGCTTATAGGCAAACTGAAAAGGGTCTAAATGTACATCAACCTCTTTCTTTAGCAGCGGCACCATGATCCTCTCAAAACATTTCATGACAATGGATGTCAATGCAATAGGCCTAAAATCATTGTTTACCTTTGGACAAGGTTTTTTGGGGACAGGTTTTATTATTGATTTTTTCCAGAGGGTGGGGATGGTGTGAAGATCAACAGATTTTTGAAATATGGGACACCATGCTGATGTCAGTTCTTCTGCAAATGTCTTCAGAAGGAATGCAGAGATGCCATCTGGCCTGTGGCCTTCTTAGTACAGGTGTGTTTGAAAAGTGATTGGACCTTTAAAGGGTCAATCAGCACCCTTTCATCCTGGTCAGTAGCAGAGATTGTCTCTAAGATATCTGTACATTCAGAGGAGAAGTCCTGGGTTTCAAATCTCATGTAAAAGTCATTCAGTTCATTTGCTTTTTGCAGGTCATCAGAGGTACAGAGAGTTTTTTTTGCTGGAGTCATATTTGTGATTGCCTTCATAGTGTCCCAAAGTTCCTTGGAGTTCATTGTAGAAAAATTCTGTTCAATAATTTCCTTATGTCTCCTTCTAGCTTCTCTGAGCATGTGGTTAAGCTCCTTTTGCACACATTTCAGTTGCGTTTTATTCCGGTTTTTAAAAGCTATATTTTTACGATTGATGCAGTCCTTAACCTCTTTAGTTATGTATGGTTTGTTGTTGGGGTACACAGTTATTTCTTTCTGAGGTATCACATTGTCAACACAGAAGTTTATATAGTCAGTTACCGTCTCAGTAGCATTATCCACGTCCATCTCATGAAAGATACTCCACTCAGTAGAGAGAAAACATCCTTTAAGAGACTCTATGCTGTCACTAGTCCAAACCTTTACAGTCTTGGTCTGTGGTTTACTACGCTTGAGAACCGTTTTGTAGGTAGGTATGAGATGAACAGTGTTATGGTCCGAGTTCGAAAGCGGGGGTTTGGCTCTACTCACATATGCATTGTTCACATTTCCGTAACATTTGTCTAGAATTGTATCTCCCCGGGTCTCACATGTAACGTATTGTTGAAAACCGGGTAGTGACAGTTCAAGTTTGCAATGATTAAAGTCCCCTAGAATAAAGACCGGAGCGTCAGGAGTGTGTAGTAGCTGCTGGTGAACACAGTCAGTGATTTGAGCTGCTGCACTTGCTGCGTTCCCGCTGGGTGGAATATAAACAGTGCAGAGAATGATATTCCCAAACTCTCTAGACAGGTACAGGGGTCTTAGGCTCAAGCACATAAGTTCAATGTCGGGGCTGCAGATAGTCTTACGCAAAGTGTGTTGTCTGCACCACAAGTTAACATAAGTAACCGGAACAAAGTAACATTACGTACAGTCCGCGGCACTGTGAGTGCAGACGTCGATGTGTCCCATTATCATTCATATCACATCATATCAAATCATAATGTATCATATATTTCCTTATGTGAGCCAGCTTCTTGAGCCGTATCTGGCTGTGCAACACTCACAGTGTCACATACTGTATGCAGAAGTATTATTTTAAGCAACACATTAAAGGTAAGAGTGGAGAAACCAGCTCGAGTGCGCTAGAATTTGAAACTACGCAGCTGAAAAAAATCAGCCCCTTCCTTCAGACTTCCTTACAGAGCCCCTCCTCCAACACACACGAACGCACACATGACCAATGAGGGCACGAGATAAGTTTGTGCACAGATGGAAGGCTGACAGGCAGGTAGGCCATCCAGTTATTTTAGCCGGGCCGGCTAAAATGATTGGTTGTGCTTTTTACAGTACTACGGATACTACAGATGACATTTTTTTATGTATTTATTGTCAAAGCATTTAATATATTCATTGCTATCGGGATGTTAAGAGCATTCCATGGAATATAACAAAAAGTGTTTCTGAAATAAATTACATACCCCACCTTTGACAATAAATCCATAAAAAAATGTCATCTGTGGAAGCCGTAGTACTGTAAAAAGCACGACCAATCATTTTAGCCGGCCCGGCTAAAATAACTGGATGACCTACCTGCCTGTCAGCCTTCCATCTGTGCACAAACTTATCTCGAGCCCTCATTGGTCATGTGTGCGTTCGTCTGTGTTGGAGGAGGGGCTCTGTACGGAAGTGGCAGATTTTTTCCGGCTGTGTATTTTCAAATTCTAGCGATCTCGAGCTGGTTTCTCCAAAATTACCTACCCCACCTTTAAGTGAAACATTTTTAATTGTAATATTATTCACTATCCACCTCTTTAAAAATAATGACATTTCAAATGATAAGCTCCATCTTATAAACAGGGCATTAATAAAATAGACTTTACAAGCATATTTCATGCAATTTTGATATTTAAAAAACCCTTTATTTATCTCCCAGTCAGACGGGACGTTTGCAGTCAGTTAGTCTCACCTGTACAGGCAGTGCTGGAGTGTGTTCAAGGTGAAGAATGAGATCATAATGATTACAGATGGAGCGTCTTATTTTGGACAGTTTAAAATGCGAGGGTCGTGATCGGTTCGTGCACGTTCCGTGATGGCCGGCCGGCCCCCAGTCTGACTTGATACCGCCCCCGTGATAAATAAATGTAATTATTGTGAAGCCAGCTGCAATGGATCATTGATCCACCAGGGGGTGCAGTGGGGTTCCACACTGGAGTCATGTGTGGAGTCTTGTACAGTATGTCTGGTACTAATGTATAGCGGATCTTTGTTAAGATCCATATGTCACGGATAGGATCATAGTCTGTGCTAAATAAGACATGTAATCATTTACAAAACATCACCATGTTGTTATTTAACAAAATAATGTTGTTTAGTCGAAAAAAACGAACAGCAGCCGGCTCTCGATTTTTAATCCTAATTTAATCGTTTATGTTCGCCGAATTGACATGAAATCACTGACAAATATGAATATACTGTATTCAACTTCATTAAAATGTTATTAACGTGCCTAAACTCAGTAATTCACTAAAAATTACTGATCCCTCCGCGTCGCGTCGCGGAGGGATCTTGATCCCTGGGTGTTATTTTTCCCCATAATGACCAAGTCGCTGCAAATTATCCCGCTTATTACATGGCCACATTCTCAACAAAGTAACGACATGACTCCCAATATTAATTAAAATGCTTTTATGGATTTAGAAAATATTTTTATTGATTTAAAAAATAGTTGTATGTATTGATTTAAATTTACATGCATCCGCTAAGAAAAATAGTCCGTTGTTAAAGTTTTTTAAACAGTCAGAATGAAACGGCAGCTCTCAGCTGTCTGTTTACACTCCTAATGGCCCATCACAGCTCTCTCCCCCCCTGATCTTTCTTTTCCAACAGTTAAGTTAACTGTAGGTTACTCTGAGTGACAAGCTTACAGTTAGTGAAGTAACACTTTTTTTTTGTGAGTCACGACCTCGCTGTTTCATTCTAACATAACGCTCCAAATATGACTGTTTCCACTCGGACTTCAATACAGCAACACCATTGTTTGGTTTCCATGGTAGCGTGTCTCTTTAGTAGCGTGCACTCCTTTCCTGTAAATTACAGGTCCAGCCAGGCAAAACAGTAATATGAAATATGAACGTTAGTTTTTAACTGAAATGATCAAATAAAGTCAAAATGTCACAGTGTTTACAAACATTGACCATACCGTTCACCAGCCCCCACCCCACTATGTTGAGTATAGCCTACTCTTTGTTTAAAACGAATTGGCCATCGGAATGTGTGTGTCCCAACCCCCCCCCCT
The DNA here is from genome assembly GCF_902827165.1 of Trematomus bernacchii. Taxonomy (NCBI): domain Eukaryota; kingdom Metazoa; phylum Chordata; class Actinopteri; order Perciformes; family Nototheniidae; genus Trematomus; species Trematomus bernacchii. Next base: position 330,431 of record NW_022987514.1, read on the forward strand.
GTGATATCTCTTCTCCACCAGCAGTCTGTAGGTTTGTGTTCGCAGATCATCACCCTTAGCTATTTCAATTACCTCTCAAACAACCTAAACTAGTTATAAATGTTTATTTTAAATAAAGTATGTTTCTTCACATGTTAGGTCTATATTGAAGGTTCATTGAAAGTAAAGCTTACTTTGGTTCTTGTGCTCTAGTTCTTCAAGGAATCTTACTGTGTGTGTGTGTGTGTGTGTGTGTGTGTGTGTGTGTGTCTTTATGACTCAGAATATGAATACATTGGGATTTGATATGGGGGGGGGGTTCTGTTAGAAGGTGCGACGGGGGAGGGGGGAGAGAGTTAGACGCTATTTTAAAGTAAATTCAACACATATCGACCCTAAATATAGCATATATTAAGAACGAGAAAGTGTTAACATCGTTTTTTGTAAACATATGACCAATGTGCGAGGGTGATGACATCAGAGCATCGTCCTATGGGCTTAGCCCCGGACAGGTACAACAGGTATTCACTCAGAGGGGGGTAGTTACCCATTTACATGTCAAAAAGCAACATACAGTAGGCGGGTGGGGGATGGTGAACGTTTACATTTCTCTACAGAATACATTTAATTTAAGGGGAGCAGTTACTGAGAAGTTACATTCGCAGAAATGTAAAGTGATCTATCTAAGTTCTATTCATATTCTTGACGGGAAGAGTTAGTATACAATAGAGTTAGAGTTAGTATACTTTAAAAGCCTTCTCCAAATCAAACCAAGATATCTTGGGTATTCACTCAGAGGGGGGTCGGTGAACCGGGCAGAGTTTTTCGCCGGTCAACGTGTGTGAAAGTTTAAAGTTCAATCTTCCTTATTGAGCTTTATAACAAATGAATAAGGACTATATATTATAATAAACTATATATTGAGCTTTAAAACAAATGAATAACGAATGAATAACGACTATATATTATAGGAAATGAATAACGACTATATATTATAATAAAACTATATATTATTATAAAACTACATATATAGTTATATAATAAAACGACTATATATTATAATAAAATAAACACCGGCTGTTGTTATGCCTGCTGCAACGTTTACTTACTCTGTTCTCCGCTTAAGTAATTATGCCGTTACAAGCTTCATAGTTGTATTTATCATCTACATTTGCCGAAACAAGTTTAATATTCTGAAAGCCAAGACTTTGTTTATTTGAAATCAGATGAAAACAAACTGTAACGGCCCCATTTTATTCATATTCCGAGTCATAAAGACTTTATTTAAAATAAACATTTATAACTAGTTTAGGTTGTTTGAGAGGTACAGCTACCATTCTTTAATTAGATGTTTGATAAGTGCATGCAGATCACATAGTAAAACACGTACACAGATACATTATTTTGTATTTTTATTAAATTCGACAATGTCAATTTCACTTTCCACTATGTCCACCGTTGTTTTTCACAACCAATGGCAGAACTTTATTGAGGCCTGTAATTAGTCAACTACAGGTCTCTTGGGTCAGTATTTTTCTTCCAAAAAGCTTGTGACAAGATGTTATTGCTCTTGGGGCATTAAAAACAAGATTTTAACTTTAGTTTTTTTTTTAATATCTGCATTTTCAATTGTGAAAAACTAAGTCTTAGTTTGGCCATAGTTATTTAATATATAGCGCCATCTCCTGGTTAAACCCTGAAATTGGAGAATAGTGGGAGGGCCTAACATTCCTGGATACTGGTCTTTGGCAGGTCTTAGGCAGGTAACTGGCTGGCAGTAGGCAGGAAGCTGTATGCTGGCGTCCAAAATAAGATGCCCCATCTGTAGAAGCAGTCCAACCAGTCAGACCGCTCACACTGACACAGGCCATCAGACACTTAGATTAGCTTAGTTTAGCATATATACCAGGAAAAGGGGGGAAATAGTGTGTGACAAAATACACATTTAAGTGTACTTGATATATCTCTGTACAAAAACTGAAATGTAAAAACAATTTGGCAACTTGTTTTGGTCCCAGTCAAGAAATAGCCCGACCCATAATCCCCTGTTAAACGTCTTATTGATGTTTTTACTCCTCTGATTTGGTATGGATTAAACAAACTGGATTCAGAGCTGCTGATAGGTGGATTTTGTTACCTTTGGACAGGCTGGCTTTGTCTTCCCCTGTTTCCAGTCTTTATGCTAAGCTAAGCTAACCAGTTGATGGCCTTATTTCTAACAAACATATTCAGCAATCTCAATATCTATGATCAGCTGATCCAAGAGGGTTTTAAATAGTTTATAAAGCTTCAGAAGAACCAAAGCTATCAGACAAATGGTGTTAAGTAGAAATGGACATTTATTTTAAGCTACATTCCCTAAGTTGAGAACTAGTGAAAACTGTACTTCAGTTAGTACATTTAAAAAAACACAAAAAATAACATTCTTTGTTCCTTTTTTTTTTATCCATTGAGGCTTTGTTCAAACTTTACAAGCAGTGTGCAGAGAGGTGGACGAAATACAATTAACATAACACAACAGACAGCTGAGATGTAACATTTTAATTCCCCTGGTTTGTTAAACCACTGCAGCCTAATGTTTAATGATCAGATATTGTTGATTCTCCAAGTAACTGTAAATACATTTTGTACCAATATACTATAATTCAATAATCAATCCTGAACTTCCCCTTTAAAACACACCAGAGACCCATCATTTTCCCCTCAATTGAAAATTATAAAAATATATATACACTACAGTATTTTACGAATGAAAAGGAGTGCATTACTTCCACTAGTAATGTGTGCAAGTATGAAACACTTTTTGAACACACAATTCTGAGACAATAAATACTTTTCTTGTCCCCCTGACATATAAAGAAGTGGTAAAAGTTTATTTCTGAGTAAATAGTTTTCTGATCACTTCAAGTCATGACGGCAGGTAGTGCAATCCGTAGAATAAACTAGAGTACATTAGAACATACTCATCAGTATTTGATGTGTTTTTTTGCGTCTCATCAAGGTGAACCATATGTGATCAGATTCTGAAAAATTAACAATGTGTACAATGTACTTCCCCAGTTGAATACATTTATTACATTTAGTGAGAGTGAATCTTTCTGTAGAAAATTAAATGTTGTTTCTACTCAGTGTGATTGACAGAAGAGATGATCAGAGGGGCAGAGTTTTTACCACCATGATTAAAACAAGGACCAAAGAGTGGGTAGAGTTTCTCTTTGAAGCAGCAGCCAGTGAAGGAGTAGATCAGAGCTGCAGCATCAACATCATAAAAGGAGACCAGACCCTCCTCATAATCCACAAACACCCCCACCTTCTCAGGCTGAGACTTCAGAGAGAGACGGACTGGAGGAACAGCAAGAGCTTTGTACTCATTTTCATTCCTCAACCTTATCGTCCAGTAACCTTTCTGAGGAGTCAGTGTGATCTTTCTCTTCCTGTTGATCGACTCTCTGACCACTCCTAAATACCACTTAGTCTTCCCTTTAACCTGAACCTCGTAATACAATCTTCCTGAAGAGAAACTCTGCTTTGCTAAGACACCAGCACAAGGATCAAATCTCTCTGGATTGTCTGGGAGATTCTTCTTCACATCACCATGTTTAACTTGTTTTCCATCATCAGACAGGATGAGATAGGGAAGTGCTGTATCAGGATCAAGAGTCACCTCCACCTCATACTGCTGGACCCTCTTCAGCTCCACCTCGAGCAGCTTCTTCATCTGTTTACTGAGCGTCTCCTCCAGCTGAGTCACAGCTCTCCTCACAGTCCCCTCATATGAAGGTGGACGGACCCTGACTTCTGTCCAGTTCTTGGTGGGTGGAGCAGCGTTCAGGGACGTGAAGCTTTGGAGGAGGTGGAGCTGGTCTTCAGAGCGTGAGAGCTGCTCCACCTCAGAGCTTCTCTTCTTCAGCTCAGAGATTTCCTGTTCCAGCTCTTTGATGAAGCCTTCAGCCTGTTCCTCTGTCTCTCTCTGCTTCTCTTTGATGGTGTCGATGAGCTCGGCCTGGCTTCTCTCAACAGACTCCTTCAGAGCGGTGAAGACCTGAACACCATCTGCTATCTCTCTGTCTGCTCCTTCCTTACTGAGCTCCACTGAGCGATTCATCTCCTGAATCTTCAGTCGTCTCTTCTGGATCATCTGCTGAATTTCAGCCTCTGTCTTCCCCAGCTCAGCCTTCTTTCCTTCATATTCTTCTTTCAGAGGAACAACATCATGTGTCTTGTGGTCTAAAACAGTGCAGAGCATGCAGACACACACCTGGTCGGTCTTACAGAACAGCTCCAGCAGTTTATCGTGCTTCACACACATCCTGCTTTCCAGGTTCTCCTCAGGGTCGATCAGCTGATGTCTTTTTAAGCCTTTCTTTGTCAGGTGAGGCTCCAGGTGAGTCTCACAGTAGGACTCCAGACACACCAGGCAGGACTTCAGGGCCTTCAGTCTGGTTCCAGAGCAGACGTCACAGGGAACTTCTCCTGGTTTGACAACTTGTTGCTCTGAGCTGCTGCTGCTGGCTTTCTGTTGAGCTGACTGTCTGAACTGAGCAGCCATCTCAGAGATGAAAGTGTTGACCTGCAGCTCAGGCTTTATGTTGAAAACCTTTTTGCAGTTGGGACACTGACTCGGGACATTTCTATCCCAGTGTTCAGAGATGCAGGCTTTACAGAAGTTGTGTCCACATGGTGTGCTGACTGGATCAGTGAACACATCCAGACAGATGGAGCACAGAAACTGATCTTCAGTCAGCAGACAGCTGGCAGCAGACATGTCTCTCTGGGGACAAAACGTGTGAAAAAAACACAACTGTAATTACATATTCTCTATTTGCCAGTTCATAGAGTCCTACTATGAACCCGAAAATGTAAACTACCCCAACGTTTTATGTTAGAAATTAAATACATAGACCAATGACAACCAAAAACATTTAGGTTTTTTGTCTGTAAGAATTAAAATTAAAGTTAAAATGAAATCTGGAAAGTCATAGCAGCATTCCGTTTAAACTCTAAGAAACACAATGTGTAAGCTCTGATACTGTTGGGGGATTTTGCCGTTGTTGAACAGAGGAGTGAAACCTCCTGCTGAGCATCACTGAAGTTAATACTAGTTGTTAAAAAACAGTAAACGTTATCTGCTTCAAAAGGCAGACAGCAGTTACTACAGAAACAGGTTCAAAGCTCAAGGCTACTTACCACAGTGTGTACAAATGATATAAAATGAAATATCTAATTGTCATGCCTTTTTATAAGCAAAACTTGTAACATAACACCAGATCCCTTGCTTTGGACAGTCCAGAACAAATCTAATATTTAGATTCTACTTTGTTTAATAGAGTCAATTATAAAGATCTTTTCAAATACAGGAAATATGAAAATTAGCATTAGCTAATGCTAGCTTTGACTGTATGCTCTCTAACCTTACTTAACCAGAGTTTACATTGTAGTTTTGGCTGTTGCTAATGTAAATATTGATGTTTTTATCTTAACTGACACATGTATATGGTATAATATTCTTTATATGGTAAAATGGATGTAATACAGTCAGATTCTGATTTTAATCCAACTTTGACTAAATATTTAGTAGGGCTGTGCAATTAATCGTATTTTAATCGCAATTACGATTTTGGCCTGCCACAATTACGAAAACAACATAATCGAAAAAAACGATTTGCTTGGTTGTGACATATTTGATCTAATTTATTTTAGTCTAATTTATTTGTATTTATCATATTTACATATGTTTAGTAGCTTGTTGAAGTGCGCTCCAAAATATTTGTTGATCTTGTTTATTGGTATTTATTATTTTGATATTATTTATTTAAATGTATCATTTATTTTATTTATTTTTGTATTGGTTTTTCAGTTGAATTATACGTTCAGGATTATCAACAGTTAAAAAGATACTGTTCAAATTATTATTTGTATTTATTTTAAAGTTCAATAAATGGATGTTTTCAAAGTCAATGAATAATCGTATTTAATAATCGTGATATCAATAATTGACCAAATAATCGTGATTATGATTTTTGCCATAACCGCACAGCCCTAATATTTAGTAAGTGATGTGTCTGTAGTGTACTCACCAGTGTTTGCAGAGTCCTGCTGTGTTGTTGATAAAAAGCTTCTGGATTCAGTTGAGTGTTTCTTCAGAGAAACAGAGATTTGTCTCGGCTGCTGCTTTGCTGTCGCTCAGAAAAACATCAGCTTTCATTTCCGGGAAATGGAAACTCTTCTCTTACAGTCTGGTTCCACCTCTCAGTGGCAGTTTGCAAAGAGGAAGTGGAGGAAGAACTATTGAGGCTTGTTATTTAACTTTGTGACGATGCATTTTACAGCTGATCCAAGAGGCTTTTCAAATAGTGTATTGAGCATAAGTAGGAATATGTTCTCAATACATAAAGGACATCTCTTTACACATCTGGAGATTTATAGCTATATTTCACAACGCTGTGTTATGGTCCCTGTTTAAGAGCAGCTGGTGAAACATTTCCTCCTCCCTGAACAGACTGTTTGAAAATGGGTCACGTGATTGTTGACTCACATTCAGGTCAGTCTTTAGTTTATATTACAAGCAGATTCATTTTTATTTACTTATTGTAAGTCGCTTTGGATAAAAGCGTCAGCTAAATGTAATGTAATTATTCACCTGTAGTTTTGGGGGTTTTGGATTAGGATGTAAACAAACCACAGCTTTAACGTGTGTCAGATGAACTGATGTTGATTCTGTTCAGTTGTATTCTTTGATATGTAGTTAAATCAAATGTATATTTATGTTGCAATATATCAAAATCTATCCAAGGAACTTTAATATAATAATAATAACAATAATAATGATGTGTTCCTGTCCTCCTTCAGTCTCTGCAGTGCTGCCGGCAGTATATCAGTATGTAGTGTCTCTACTTTAAAGAGTCCTCTCCTGCTGATGTTCAGGTGTATATCAGTATGTAGTGTCTCAACTGGGACATGTCTCCATGCTTTAATGTTCAAAAAGCTCTTTATTTCTCTATTATTTATTTGACTGTGTGTTTTTCTCTCAGGCTAGTCATGCAACGTTTTCTGCAGCTCTCCACGACGACTCCAGGACGGATCTCAACGAGGTCAAAGGTCACCTGGAAATCGCCTTGTTAGAGAAACACTTCTTAGGTGATTAATCTGACCTGAACTGCACTCCTCTGTGTGGGGTTCCTTTGTTTACTTAACATCTCTAAAATATATAATAATCTGTGTTTTTCTCTTTTAAACCACGTGTTATTTATATTTTTTTTAATATATTTATCTTATATATTTCTTCAACTCAGTTTTATTTAGACATTTTCCTCTGAAACATATTATGTTATTTTCTTTTTTTTGTATTTATTTTTATTGAATAACTATCGTGATAGTAGTATTATAATCACCACTATTTTTGTTATTTATCTTGAATTTATTTGTTTCTCTCTTCTCAAATTAACCACCATTAATAAATAATGTCGCTATCTGCAACATTTCAATAAAGACAATAGAAACAAAATCACTTAAATACACAGAATGTTTTAGCCAGGTTAGAGCTGATTATTGGAACTTGAGTCAAGGTTATTTTATTGGTTTAATTTAGCATAAAATAAGTTAAAGTAAAGTGTCCCTTTAAATCTGTGGCTTGGAGAGTTGTGTGTTAATTGGCTGTCGACTCACTCTGGCCTTCAGCATCACTTCAGGGTTAAATGCCCTACAGCACAGATGCATGCTGGGTAATCTGTCAATATCTGTTTGTCAGCTTTACGTAACACACACTGCTAATAAGCCTGCTTAACCTCGTCTGACGCACACACACACACACACACACACACACACAGACACACACACACACACACACACACACACACACACATACACACACACACACACACACACACACACACACACACACACACACACACACAAATAGTAACAACTACAAGTATATTTACTCAAGTACTCTACTTAAGTACTCTACTTAAAGGTAGGGTAGGTAAGTTTGAGAAACCAGCTCGAGTGCGCTAGAATTTGAAAATACACAACCGGAGAAAATCTGCCACTTCCTTACAGAGCCCCTCCTCCAATACACACGAACGCGCACATGACCAATGAGGGCACGAGATAAGTTTGTGCACAGATGGAAGGCTGACAGGCAGGTAGGCCATCCAGTTATTTTAGCCGGGCCGGCTAAAATGATTGGTCGTGCTTTTTACAGCACTACGGCTTCCACAGATGACATTTTTTTATGGATTTTTTGTCAAAGCACTTAAGATATTCATTGCTATCGGGATGTTAAGAGCATTCCATGAAATATAACAAAAAGTGTATCTCGAGCCGGTTTCTCAAACTTACCTACCCCACCTTTAAAGGGCCCATGTCATGGCCATTTCCACTGATCATAATTACATTGTTGAGGTATACTAAAATAGATTTATACTGTGCAATTTTCCAAACTCACATTGGTTTCGCATACAGCATCTCTGTCAAGCATGTGTATTCAGCAGTATTCACTTTCTCCACTAAACGACTCGTTGGAGCTCTTGCCCCCCCCTCCCTGTGAGCCTAGTGTGCTCCGATTGGTCAGCTCGGCCACTCGTTCTGATTAGTCAACCACCAGAGAGGCTGCGCCCATGTCAGTGCTTTTCCCGGCTGCTCTCAGCGTAACATCAGTCTTATCATGGCGTCGGTACAGCGGTATATTTTATATACATATATATTTTTAACTGTTGTTATAGAAGAGTGTGACGGCCCCAGGGCCTTTGTCTTACGATGGGGTGGAGCTGAAGAGGGTAATCAGCGCGATCACGGACACCTCCGGACACTACGGCCCCAGTCTCTCTCCAAAGCGGCTGCAGGAAGACTAACTCTGCGATCCTCTCAACCACCTATCTTTGCATTTACCACAATAAATGTGCCGTGGTTTTGTAAACTCGTGTATGTCTCCTTGTCTTTCCGTTGTGGCCTACGAGCTACTCTCATAACAAAGAGTAAGTTATTTTTACCCGTTATAAACTACTACTGTTTGATGAGAAATCAAATCATGGTTTGCTATATATGAATTCAGGGAAGAAAGGATAGGCCTACTAAGTATTTCCATTAAACTTTATTTTTAGAAATGTACAAAATGAACATAAATATACATATATACACGGTATATCATCCATTCCTCCTCCTCGCATCTTGCCTGCGCACAGTCGGTGCGGTGCCTTTTAGCACCCTCAGTAGTAGTAGAATCCCTTCCCCGTCATGGATTGTCCGCCAGGATCTGGCTGGACGAAATCAAATGCAAATCACAAAATATTAGAGAAACTTAGTTGTTTTAGATTCGTTAGTAGTAGTTGTGTAATGAACAGCTTGCCTGCTAATATGCTAACCTAGCTTTGTTTACCTTGGTAGCTAACACGATATGAACGTTAGCTTGGAGGAAAGGCAACTATAATGCAGTGTAATAAAACTACTATGAACAAAAGCTAGTGGTTCATATTAGGCTAGCAATAACGTGTTTATAATTGCAATCGTATACGGGTATTCTGCTACCATACAATGTAACTTGCATGAATACATTGTTTTGCGCTAGCATACAGCTAGCCTCGTTAGCTACATGCAGTATATGTACGGTCACAATGTACGGTAAACCGGAGTATACTGTATGAGTATTCCGTGTGTGACTGCAGACATTCTCCTGCCATGACAAACATGTAAGGCCATCTGCTGACATTGTAGTTGATATATTTAAACGCTAGCAACGTAGCATCACAAAAATGTTTTTCTGACCAAAACTAGCTCAAGCTCCGTGTGTTAGATCGCTACGCCAGCTATAATGTAATTACGTTTCGCGACTGACCGGCAAATCACCCGCAGTATACTGTCAATAGGTATTTTGTGTGTGAATGCAGACATTCTCCTGCTATGAGATACATGTATGCAAGGCCATCTGCTGATATTAGAGTTGATATATGGAAACTCTAGCAACTTAGTTAGCACAGTTAGCACTGTGTCAATGGCTTAGCAGTCCAACACAGTTTACACATTTAAACAGTCTTGTTTGATAAATACACAAATAACAATGCAAACTTACAGGTTGTATACCCAGATCTTCCCCTGCTCCAAACGGTCCAAACAAGCTGTGCATATCCGGCCTCAAACTGGGCAATGTTTTGGAAGCTTTCGTCTGTGAAATGCCGGTTCTTCGAACCTCTGGAGGAGGAACACGCCGCTGCTGGTGTGGCCATAGCTCTTCGGGATTGGTCCATTTCGTTCCGGGTACCGCATGACATCAGGCGGTACCCGGAACTAAATGGAAGACTCAAATGGGCAGTGACGTATCTCCAACGAGGCGTTTTGGGGAGGTATTTTCTGTGTTAGAGTTTTACTCGCTACAGGGTGTACTTTGAGGGTTTTGACTCTGCACACCGTTTACATGCATAAAAACCTTCATAACACACAAGGGGACGGGTAATAACCGGAAAAGCATGACATGGGAGCTTTAAGTACAATTTTGAGACACTTGTACTTTACTTGAGTATTTACGTGTTATGCTACTTTGTTCTTCTACTCCGCTACAATTCAGAGGTAAATGGTGTACTTTTACTCCACTACATGTATTTAATACCTTTAGTTCCTTTACAGATCTGGATGAATGATGTAAAATATAATCAAGTGTTAAATCAGACTTTAGTTCCACCTGGAGTAAATTCACAAGCTTTGAGAACACTTTCATGATCAATCATTATAAAACATATCATATATATTATTCTGAAATGGACCAATCTGCACAATGACTACTTTTACTGTCGCTACTTTCACTATATTTTGTTACTAATACTTTTCTACTTTTACTTGGTTAACATTTTGAATGCAGTACTGTTACTGTAACAGAGTATTCCTACACTCTGGTACTTCTACTTTTACTCAAGTACACGATCTGAGTACTTCTTCCACCTCTGCTGTTTTCTGTTTCGTATTGGATTTAGTTTTGGGTAACATGAACGTGTCTTGTCTCATCCTCGTCTGTTTTCAGAGGAGGAGCTGAAGAAACTCAGAGAGGAGTCCAACGTGGATTCTCTGCGCCAGGAGCTGGAGAGAGAGCGCAGCCGCAGCAGCGAGCTGGAGCAGAAGATCAACGACGTCCTGAAACCCAGGTGGTTATTAAAGGTCACCTATTATGCAAAATCCTCTTCTTCATGTCTCTTCTTCATCAACATGTGTCCCCTCTTCTTCATGTCTCTTCTACATCAACATGTGTCCCCTCTTCTCCATGTCTCTTCTACATCAACATGTGTCCCCTCTTCTTCATGTCTCTTCTACATCAACATGTGTCCCCTCTTCTTCATGTCTCTTCTACATCAACACGTGTCCCCTCTTCTTCATGTCTCTTCTACTTCAACATGTGTCCCCTCTTCTTCATGTCTCTTCTACATCAACATGTGTCCCCTCTTCTTCATGTCTCTTCTACATCAACATGTGTCCCCTCTTCTTCATGTCTCTTCTACATCAACATGTGTCCCCTCTTCTTCATGTCTCTTCTACATCACCATGTGTCCCCTCTTCTTCATGTCTCTTCTACATCAACATGTGTCCCCTCTTCTTCATGTCTCTTCTACATCAACATGTGTCCCCTCTTCTTCATGTCTCTTCTACATCAACATGTGTCCCCTCTTCTTCATGTCTCTTCTACATCAACATGTGTCCCCTCTTCTTCATGTCTCTTCTACATCAACATGTGTCCCCTCTTCCTCATGTCTCTTCTACATCAACATGTGTCCCCTCTTCTTCATGTCTCTTTACATCATCATGTGTCCCCTCTTCTTCATGTCTCTTCTACATCAACATGTGTCCCCTCTTCTTCATGTCTCTTCTACATCAACATGTGTCCCCTCTTCTTCATGTCTCTTCTACTTCAACATGTGTCCCCTCTTCTTCATGTCTCTTCTACATCAACACGTGTCCCCTCTTCTTCATGTCTCTTCTACATCAACATGTGTCCCCTCTTCTTCATGTCTCTTCTACATCAACATGTGTCCCCTCTTCTTCATGTCTCTTCTACATCATCATGTGTCCCCTCTTCTTCATGTCTCTTCTACATCAACATGTGTCCCCTCTTCTTCATGTCTCTTCTACATCACCATGTGTCCCCTCTTCTTCATGTCTCTTCTACATCAACATGTGTCCCCTCTTCTTCATGTCTCTTCTACATCAACATGTGTCCCCTCTTCTTCATGTCTCTTCTACATCAACATGTGTCCCCTCTTCTTCATGTCTCTTCTACATCAACATGTGTCCCCTCTTCTTCATGTCTCTTCTACATCAACATGTGTCCCCTCTTCCTCATGTCTCTTCTACATCAACATGTGTCCCCTCTTCTTCATGTCTCTTCTACATCATCATGTGTCCCCTCTTCTTCATGTCTCTTCTACATCAACATGTGTCCCCTCTGTGGAAAGAGACTCTGAAAGATTCAGGAAAAAAGATTCTCTCTCTTTTTGTCTGAAAATGAGCTGATCAGATTTTGGCCACTTTATGATGTCATAACGATGTTTTGTCTTGTGTAACCATTAGCCAATCAGCAACCAAGGTAACCCCCCCCCCACCACCTTATCACCTGAATCTCCTCCTAGAGCTCCATTGTGTTCTTTTTAACCAAATCTCTCTCAGAGGGGCATGGGGAGGGGCTCCTTATTTTCATGTAAAGTAACAGACAGAGAATCAGCACTTTTGAAACAGGGCTGAAACAGAGGTGATTATGGGATGCTGCAATGATCTGTTTGGTGTTTCAGCCAATCAGAGACATGTTCTGTATATATCTGAGACCTATAACATATTGATGAAAAACAGTATAATAGGGGACCTTTAAATAAAAATAAACGTTATTTAATGAGCTAATGCTAACCATCAGACAGAGCAGTTTGTTCCTGTAGTCTCATGGCTGAATCTGATCACCTGAATGATCGTTTCTGTTGCTTTACAGACTTGAAGACTCACCTTCACAGACGCCTAAAGCCCCGTCCCCTTCAACATCTGCAGTCAGCGGTACAGGTGAGTTTATCTTTCTTACATTACTCGTTATGGTTAAATATCTTTTAAATGTTGTTTCATCAGTCGTAGGATGTTTGAGTGGTGCAGGGATGATGAATCTTTGTAGGCCAACACGGAAGTAAGCATCGCAAGGGCTCCCTAAACAAAAAGCCAATACATTTCAGAAAATTGCACAAAATAATCTCTTAATCATACTTTTATGATATTTACTTGTTTGGTTCAGCAGGATAATCTCCACATATTAAAACCACTTTATAACAATTGAAGTGTAAATGCAATCTCCAGAATTAAAAAGCTAATGTTGGGCTATAAAGGAACTACAGCACGGTCACATGACTTCACGTCACCACCACTAAGCTAAAGGAGGCTAATGTTGGGCTTGATGACGTTTAGTCATCTCATTTAGACACTTGTTGACAACTGACATTTTTTAATTCACCAGTGGGGTTTTTACTGACGCATTTTATTTCGTAGGACAAAACTTTTGAATCTTTTCTGTTCAGACCTTATTTCAGGCTCACAAACAAACAATGGTTAAACAAAGTTGACAAGGGGACAAGAAGTTGTGATATGCAAACTCATTTCCAGGTTTTAGGACTCACTCCTTCACCACTCTATACTAAGACCTACACATAAAACACATACAAAAAACCACAGGACACGAATGTGAGTAACACGCATGTAAATGTATAAATAAAATGTTCTTGTTCTTCTGTAGATAAGTAATTCTGTTGTTTTATAAAATCATAGTTTAGGTTTTATTCGTCCAGATTTTTCAGATATCTGTGACTGATATTTTCCTACAAGACAAAGTCTGGTATAAACCTCAGTGTATACATGTGGTGAAATGTCAACAACCATGTAACCTCCATCTTTTCTTCTTCTCATCTTTAGACAAACAGAAGGACACTTGGTCCAGCAGCTTCCGGAAGTGTCTCTACGATAGATTTGGCGTTTACATCGAGGACTTCCGCTTCCAGCAGGAGGAGCAGACGGTGGAGACGGATGAGCCGCTGAGCGCCAAGAGGTGAGGAGGGGAAACACAGAAACCCTAAAAACTAAAACAACAAATAGACGCGATTCATTTAATTGTTGAAGACAAGGGCTGTAAGAAATGTTTTATGTTTCAGAAAATGTATAAAGAAAGTGTAATTAGACAGTATGAAGTTGACTTTTGATCGTATTCTGGTTTTATGTTTCAGTATTTGTAAGCAACTGTGACTGAAAGAATATTGCTTTTATTTTTTACTTTTTAATGGTTATTTCGTTTTTATTTATTTTTGTTATTTTTTTGTAATAAGGGGAAGGTCAAATAAGATGTTCTTCTCCCTGCTCCTCTCTACCATGCGCTATAACAAAAACAACAACCAGTATAAGTGTACATGTTTTGTTTTAATATAACTGCCATGTGTGGAATAAACAAATAAATAAATAAAACTTAATGGCAGTTTGTTTTTAGGTTTGATTTGATGAGGTTTCTTGAATCTTCCTTGCAATTTTTGTGGAAATATTTTAAAGTCTTTTATACATAAACATGTGTCCCCGGTGTGTCGGGGAACTCACGCAGCGTCAGAAAATAAAACCCTCTCTCTTTTCCTCGGAGCTGATCCAGATTTGCGTCCGATATGACGTAATATCTGAAATGTGGACCCACGGCACTATCAGAAAGTTGCTATCAGAAACAATGCCCGACTGTTTTGGACGTAATATGGTCGGTGTTTACATTAGCATTGCTAACACTCAGAGCTAACCTGTACTGGAGAGCATGTGTGTGAAGAAGCAGGAAATAAAAAGGAACTCACCTTGTGGTATAACCGGCAAGAGAGAAAGCCTTTGAGCTCCATACTGTTTCAGAAATAATCCTTGATAATCTATGATATGGCGTTTCATCACGGCAGTATTTAGTTTAGACAGTAGCTGCTGGGTCCCGCATGAGCTCAGCCCCCTCCTTTTTTATTTTTTTTAAAGCTTTATACCCAAAATCAGCCCTTTTGAAACAGGAAGTGAAATAGAGGGATATGAGGCATGGCTAGAATGGGTGATCTGTTTGGTATTTTGAGCAAAACACTTCATAGACATGTTTTATATATATTTGTATATATCTGAGACCTATGCTATTGCCTAAAAATAGCATGATAGGTGACCTTTAATACTATATAGATGTAGGTCCTCTTAAGAGTATTTTAACTTATTCTGTATGTTTCATTTAATATTTATTATTTATTATATTTTTTATAATGTTTTATTTTAGTTTATAAACATTTTTATTTTTTATTTTATTATATTTTTAACTCATGTCTGATGCCTGTTAACATGCCGCTGCGACGAACGAAAATCACAATTTGTGATAAAAACAATATGTGTTAAAGCTGAATATCTTTAAAGTGGACCTATCATGCTATATTTCAATAATATATTGTAGGGCCATACCTATATATGGTATATTTATACGTTTTCTTTTTCAAAATACCAAACAGATCATGCATTTTAGCCATGCCTCATTTTGCTCTATTTTGCTGTCCTCCACCCTGTCTTTGCATGCGCTGCAGCTGACCACGCCCCCCTGCATAGGAGGGTGCCGAGTTACGAGCGTCATGTTACCATGCTGTTACCATGCTGTTACCATGCTGTTACCATGCCACGGCAACCTCTCATTCCCCTGATAGGTGGAGAGTTGGCCATATAGGCGGAGCTCCTCCGTCCTGACGTCAGAGAAATGTTCAAATCTGTATCAGTTTTTATCAGATCCGTTGCAGCCCCGTTTTTAGAGATTTGGGTATGGAGGAAAATAGAGAGGGTTGTGTTTTCGGACACTTGGTGAGTTCCCTGGAACACCGGGGACACATATTCATGTATAAAAGACGTACAAAAGTGCATTTTGCATGATAGGTCCCCTTTAAATAAATACATCCTAATTAAACATGTGGTTTCCGACACACAGGTTGACTGAAAACATGAGAAGACTCAGTGAGTATTAATACTTTCCTACACCGTTCATCACAAACAATACAGAATACAAGAGCTATCAAGATACATCTGTGTTTCTCTGCGTCTGTGATTGGTCAGTTTCTGTTTTTTTCAGAGCGAGGGTTGAAACCATTGTCCAACTTCAAGAGGAACCTGACGGCGCTATCCAGCTGGTACTCCGTCTACACCTCGGCCATCGCCTTCATTGTGAGTTCAGTCCACTGGTTACTGATGATAATAATAATACAAAATGATTTGTGGAGCGCTTTTCAAAGGTCCCATGTCATGGTCATTTCTACTGATCATATTTCCATTGTTGAGGTCTACTAGAATAGATTTACATTGTTCAATGTTCCAAAATCACATTGGTTTCTCAGCCTGGCTGTGAGTTTGTAATGGGACGGGTAATAACCGGAAAAGCATGACATGGGAGAAAGAATATAGTGAAATAGATTGAAAATGAAAAAGAAAACTATAAAGTGTACAAACAACTATTATAGTGTAGAAGAAAAGTAAAAAAATAGAAAATAAACTAATGATTTTTTTTATCATGACGTTTTTTGAGGAAACTGAAAAATGTTGGGATTTATAAAAACGCGATTTATTGCCAACATCCTAATTTATTTGGTAAATTTCAGATCCATATTTTCTAAAACGCTCCTATCTTTTAATTTATTAAAGAGGTCCTGTAATGTGTTGTATAGGTTTAAAACAGTGCAAGCCCCGCCCCTCTCTTTCCTACAGCCAATCACATGACCCCAATCAGAGACTGTTAATCAGGTTGACATGCATCCTCTTGAATAGGCCATTTAAGTAACATGCAGGTGAATCAGATGAACAATAGGTCAGGGGGGGGTTCATTACATGTATGCATCTTAACTCCAGTCAACTAATTTATCAGACAAAATATTCTGAAACAATTTTGAAAAAGTATTTACCGTAAATGTTATTTTTCATGCAGAAATGGCAGAAAATGCTGTTTTCAGCTTTATAAAATATAGAGATTCACTGTTCTTATGTTTGATATCATATTAAACTGAAAAAACGTTGGAATTTGTACTGAAAAAACAGGACATTTGAACACATCACCTGTGAGGAACTGGTAGGATATTGGCAGTTATCTGGGATTTATGATAACAATCAATTGAATTATATAATTGTTAGTTCCAGCTATTTCTCAGACGCTCCATTAATGAGCTGTTGATTCTGGCTCGTTTAGGGTACTTAGACCCCGGTATACGTAACTTTATGACTCGTATGTTCTTTAAAACTACTCAATGGGAAATAGAAAGGGGTTAACTATGTGTTTAAGAGTGTAAAATGGAGTAAAGTACTTCAGTCAGGTAGAAGAAACGTCACTAATTAAAATGTTTTAATAGATGTTTTTTATTCCATTCTTGACAGATAGGTAACTTTTCATCCACTCGAAGCCTCACCGTGTTTTAAAAATGAACCAATGATTCTGAGCAGCTTGAATTCAAAATCTTTGACACACAGATATATTTAGACAGTGTGAAATGATCTCATATCTACCTGTGTGTTCCCATGATGCACTGCTCTCAGAGGCTGGAGGATCCAGTGGAGCATCGTACCTGAAGTCTCCGAGCCCGTGGTGAGAAATCTCTCTGTGATTTATCTTCAACATGAAAAGAAATATCCATAACCAATCTGAAAGTGTCCTGACAGGCTACCTGGACAGGTGAACAGGAAGTTAGTCTGACAAACTAACAGCTCCACCTGGGGGCTGTGGGACGTCATTTAATGTTATGTCATGTCAAATAGTGGAATTACTTTTAATGGTCATGAAAAGTAGGTTTTTAATTAACAAATAATTCATTTGTATTCAAATTTGGTATTAAAAACGGTTGTGCCTTTTTAATATCAAAAGATCCATGTAACCTATTCCAATTTTGAGGTAGTTTAGGGTATTTTACATACATTTCAGTATGTCCTTGAAATTGAAATGACCTTTGTTACTTATTTTTCAGATTTCTGTTCTTGAAAAGTATTCAAATGAACTATCTCCTTATTGTCTCCTCTGTTTTCCAGGAGCCTCCCAAAGAAGACCTGACGGTGTCTGAGAAGTTCACGCTGGTTCTGGACGTCGCTCAGAAAGCTCAGGTGAGACGAGACGGAGAATTCAGCGGCGCTACGTCAGCGTGTGACAGCTCAGACAGATTCACTACAAGCAAACAACTGAAGACCAATATTTTTACATTGGCTTTTTTTCTACTTGAGATGTGATGTGTTCTGTTCTTATGTTTGTTTCTTTCGGGACTCTACGTGGTCTGTGTTTTGTTTTTATGTTGACCTTACATTTCTGCCTCATGTTGTTATTGTATTCATGTTTCTGTGGTCTTAGTTTTAAACTTGTGTTTTTTGTTGTGAAGCACTTTGTGAATTGTATTGCTGTGAAAGGTGCTATACTAAATAAACTTCTTCTTCTTATTATTATTAAAAGATGTTCCTTTTGTGCCACAGAACCTGTTTGGCAGGATGGCGAACAGACTGGAGAAAATCAAGAAGTGAGTCACACACTTTGCTCCACCTCAGAGAGGAATGATGGTGCGTGGACAGAAATGTAATACTGTGTGTGTGTGTGTGTGTGTGTGTGTGTGTGTGTGTGTGTGTGTGTGTGTGTGTGTGTGTGTGTGTGTGTGTGTGTGTGTGTGTGTGTGTGTGTGTGTGTGTGTGTGTGTGTGTGTGTGTGTGTGTGTGTGTGTGTGTGTGTGTGTGTGTGTGTGTGTGTGTGTGTGTGTGTGTGTGTGTGTGTGTGTAGTTTGTTCATTTGGGTTCAGCCTGAGTTGACTCAGAAGCTGTACGTTGGTCTGTGGCTGGCCTTCATCTCCTCCTGCCTGCTGCCATTCACACTGCTGGGATTCTTCATAGGTACGACACACACACACACACACACACACACACACACACACACACACACACACACACACACACACACACACACACACACACACACACACACACACACACACACACACACACACACACACAAACACTAAAATGCACTGAATTCAGGTGAAGAAAAACGTCATGTTAAATCCTATATAGATCCAAATATGCGTTATTTAGCAGGAATTCAGCAGTTATTAAATGCTAAATGGTTAGTTCTTCTTATTTAATACTGTTGTACTTTTAGTGAGTAAACTTTAATATGCAGGACATGTAACAGAGTATTTATATAATGTGGTATTAGTACTTTCACTTAAGTAAACCATTTTAGTACTACTTAAGTACATGTATAAGTATGCAATAGTGTGTGTGTGTGTGTGTGTGTGTGTGTGTGTGTGTGTGTGTGTGTGTGTGTGTGTGTGTGTGTGTGTGTGTGTGTGTGTGTGTGTGTGTGTGTGTGTGTGTGTGTGTGTGTGTGTGCGTGTGAGATCAGCAGTGTTTATTGTAGTTAGATAAGTAGTGACACTAATGCCCCTCCTGTCAGCTGCTGGTAGAGTTTGTGACGGTGTTAGTTTGAGATATCATAAACCTATACGTCAAATGTTGCCTCTTTTACTCAATTTCTTTCAGGTTTGTAATAAAGGTAAAACTTCTACACATTGATGATCACCAGAATTGTTCTTCTTGATATGTTAATGTCCCCTTTCCTCTGGCGCCATCCTCAGGTCACTCTTAGATCCTACCAAATGTTCATGTTTCCAAACTAATGTTAAACGGTTTGTATCAACATCTTTTTTAGTTTTTAGGTACAATTTTGGGTCAGGTAAACAAATATTGAAGTTGGTTCTTCTTCTCTTCACCACCAACGTTACATTTTTTGTAAGACTCTAAACATCCTTAAGTCTTCAGGACATTGTCAAGATTTGAGCCACATTTTTAACAACAGAAACAAAGGAAGGTGATCATTATGGTTCGGATCTTGTGAAGAGCTGTGAACACATCTGAGCTGTCGGGGTTAAAGGTTGGATTACAATTATACTAAGCTCTGCATAACTGGGAATAGTCTTTCATGTTCAAAAAGCACTATTTTCATCAATCTACTCTGGAAGAGATACTCTGTGAAGCGAACATAGCTGTCAAATCCATATTAGTGTGATGAACACGCCGCTCTGATAATGCATCCATTGGTTGGAACAACAATAGACTCGTTTCACAGTGATGTTCAGGACGTTCCCACAGATCCTCTCTTGCTGCTGATTTTTAAAGCTAGTATCCCCCCCCCCCCCCCTCCAGGTCACGTTAACCAGCGGGCGGGGCAGCGTCGGCCCGGCGGCTCCTCTCGGTGCGAGCCGGGATGAAGACGGAGGGCGATACAGCAGCACCAAGAGAGGAGCTTTCCACGAAGTGTTCAACCTGCAGGAGAGCGAGCGCCCCCTGACAGGTGGGCAGGAACTCAAGATATGTGTTTGTGGTTGTTGCTTTTGTTTATTTGAATTTCTTCAATTTGGTTATTGGTATTTTTGTCCCGTCCGTTTGCATTTGTTTCTTTGCTTCACAGTGACATCAATGAACCTCTAATGAAAAATACAAATGTCTTTATACATGTATGACCCTTAAAAGTAAATACATTGAGTCTAAAAGCACTGGAAACGCCCTCATTCCCACAAGAAGCTCCCTGACCCTCCTGCATGTAGTGATGTTTGACTCTTTGTGTGTCAGTGTGTGAGAGCGGCTGGCGCTGCTGCCTCATCAACAGAGACAGGAAGTCGCCCACTGACTACATCCGCAACGGATACCTCTACGTCACCGAGAAGTAAGTCCCTCACTTCCTGTTCACATTGATTATTGTTCCCGCACAATGTTTTCAGACAGAACACAGATGAGGAGGGAGACTGAAATACTTAAAGTTTTGAGATCAAGCTGAGGCCGTAGTATTTATAGAAGATCAGAAAATGTTTTCAAATTTCTCCAAACTTTACTGTGTTGCATTTAAAAAAACACAAGTTCAGAATAAATACTGTGAAACGTGTAAAACTGGATCCGTGTTTGTTCCTCTGTGTTTTCAGTCATCTGTGTTTTGAGAGCTCCAGCTCCAGATCCGGATCCTCCAAGAGGAACAAAGTCATCAAACTGGCCGACATCACCGACATCCAGAAGGTTTGTTCTGACAAAATGTTGCGTAGGGCCACAATTTGGCCAGGGGCAGCACTGCCTTCGGCATGGGAGCCTGCCTGCAGGCGCCAGTCTCAGGACACCTCCACTCTGAGGACACCTCCACCCTCAGGACAGGAAGTGCACGCTAAGAATTACAAAATAAAATCTCCACTATCAGTACAGCGCCACTTTCCAAACAGGAAATGCACGCAAATACAAAATAAAATGGTATACAAGGTGTCCCTATATAAATAGGGACACCTTGTATTGTTTACTCTCAGTACAGCGCCACTTTCCGAACAGGAAATGCACACTAATACAAAATAAAATCGCACTGACACTTATTATATAAATAACGACATCTTGTATTTTAGTTACACCCGCTAGACAACAGTGGAGGGTTCGAGAAACAACCGTGTTTGCCGGGTGCAGTGCGGCGGAGGTTCCAGCCCAGATCCGATGGTGGGTCGCGTTTGCCATTCGATCAGTGAGAGGAGAGGAGAAAAATGCAACAAAAATTGTCAAAATCCGTTAATATATGGATGAGTGGGAGTGGGGGGGGGAAACGGCTGGACACAGGCTGTGGGGGGACACCCGAGACCGGGCAGTGTCCCCGGTAGAAGCAACCGGGTGAAATAGCCAAAAATGGCTAAGGCAACTTTTACGAGAACCAGGCTGGGGGGGTCAAAAGGGCTTGACCAAGGCCGACCCAAAGTGCATGGTGAGCGGACTCATCACCTCCGTGATGAGTCTCCATTGTGATTTGAAAACTTCCATCAGACGAGTCCTTCGGGGACGGGGAAAAAAACGTGTTCGTCAGAATCGTCACTTCCTGTCCTGAGAGTGGAGGTGTCCTGAGAGAGGAGCCTGCAGGCAGACCCCTCTCGCCTTCGGCATACAAATATAAAAATAAATAAGTTAGAACAATATTAAATAAAAAAAGATAAATGAAAATCATGTTGGACTTTGAGGAACCGGGATGAACATTTTTCACTATTTACTAACATTTTAAAATCAAGTATTCTATACTGATATATAAAGGTCAATCAGAGTTTGTTTTTCTTGTTGTTTTGTTTTCAAATTAGTTTTTTTTTAAATGTTTGTGTTGTTTTTTTTCTCTTCTCAGTACAAAGTGTTGTCCGTGCTGCCGGGGTCAGGGAGCGGCATCTCCATCGCAACGCCGTCCACAACAAAGGTACGAGAAGACAGGGCGCTATGATCTGATATAATGTGGAAGTTAATGAGTTAAATTAAGATATGAAACAAAACGTGCAAATAACAAGAGAGCCTGGAATGGATTTCTACGGTGTAAAAATACTGTTACAAGTTAAAGGGGCCCTATTATACTAATGTTCAGGTGTATATCAGTATGTAGTGTCTCTACTTTAAAGAGTCCTCTCCTGCTGATGTTCAGGTGTATATCAGTATGTAGTGTCTCTACTTTAAAGAGTCCTCTGCTGCTGATGTTCAGGTGTATATCAGTATGTAGTGTCTCTACTTTAAAGAGTCCTCTGCTGCTGATGTTCAGGTGTATATCAGTATGTAGTGTCTCTACTTTAAAGAGTCCTCTCCTGCTGATGTTCAGGTGTATATCAGTATGTAGTGTCTCTACTTTAAAGAGTCCTCTCCTGCTGATGTTCAGGTGTATATCAGTATGTAGTGTCTCTACTTTAAAGAGTCCTCTCCTGCTGATGTTCAGGTGTATATCAGTATGTAGTGTCTCTACTTTAAAGAGTCCTCTCCTGCTGATGTTCAGGTGTATATCAGTATGTAGTGTCTCTACTTTAAAGAGTCCTCTCCTGCTGATGTTCAGGTGTATATCAGTATGTAGTGTCTCTACTTTAAAGAGTCCTCTCCTGCTGATGTTCAGGTGTATATCAGTATGGAGTGTCTCTACTTTAAAGAGTCCTCTCCTGCTGATGTTTAGGTGTATATCAGTATGTAGTGTCTCTACTTTAAAGAGTCCTCTCCTGCTGATGTTCAGGTGTATATCAGTATGTATTGTCTCTACTTTAAAGAGTCCTCTCCTGCTGATATTCAGGTGTATATCAGTATGTAGTGTCTCTACTTTAAAGAGTCCTCTCACGTCGTACAATGTGTCGGAGCGCTAGCCAATAGAAGCGCGAGTGTTACATAGTGATGTCTTGTTGCACGCCTTTCTGGGGTTTTTCCCTTGGGTTAGGGTGAAACCCCTGTGTTCCCTCCAGTTATATTGTATACATACATGTAATTGATAGATTACATGTTAAGTAAAGTATTAGTACCTCTGAATTGAACTCACTTCCTGTCTTGTTGCAGCCGATGGTGTTCGGCGCGATGATCCACAGAGACGAGGCCTTCGACGCCATCTTTAACCAGCACACGAAAATCGTTTCCGCGGCAACAGCCATCGAACCGGAGACGTAGTAACACCTTCACAAGGCTGCCGCCACACACACGCACACACACACGCACACACACACACACACACACACACACACACACACACACACACACACACACACACACACACACACACGCACACACACACACACACACACACTGGGACTGTTATACTGTTAATTAACCCGTTTTTAAATAATCCGGTGACGTTAAATCACAGATTTTTTGTCATCAATGACTTCTTAAACAAGTTCCCACAAAACAGGAAACAATAAGGTACATTTTTAGTGCTAATTAATTGATAAATCCTCAATTATGTCCGGTATTTATCTCTGGAATAATGTCCTGCATATTAATGAATATTGTCCAGAAGGCGTAAGGATATTGATCTTAATTAACCGTGTATAATACGGCTGTACCAGAGATACAGTCTATGGGCTGTACCCAATATTTTGAATCTACATCCATTATGTTGACATTTCTAATTGTTAATCAAAATGAAAGCGGCACAATAATTTGTAATAGTTTTTGAAAAATGGTTTTAACTATATATGGATTTTCTTGGTAATGAAAGACTTTTGACGGTTAAAAAAAAAGAGTTACTGGTACTACTGTCAAGGAGTGAACTCTGAGGCATGAACTCAAATGCACGACTCAAACTCAGACTCAGGAGAGGTTCAAAATAAAGACTTTACTGGAATTTACACAGTAACAAAAACAGGGAAAACAATAACTCTCTATCGAGGAAAAACAATGACAATACTCTGAAGCTTAGAGATACGTAACACTTCTGTGGAGTACGCTTGCTCAAAGTCCTGAATGAGGAAACGAACCGACAATGGACAGGAGGGAACTAGCAGAATATATACACAGGGTAAATGGGAACAGGTGGAAACAATCAGGGCGGGGAAAACAATCACAGACGCAGGAGACAGATAGGGGCGGGGAGCGTGGAGGTCTGAAATGAGAGGGAAAATTACTATTCAACATAACATAAAGCACAGGACAGAAAGACATGACAAAACTAACATAAAGAATAAACTTTCACAATAAGTTTCTTAGACATGACAGTACCCCCCCTTCTAGGGACGGCTCCTGACGGCCCAGGCTCCTCCGAGTTGAGGCGGTCAAAATCCTCAATGAGGCTCTTATCAATGATGAAACGGGAAGGAATCCATGACCGCTCCTCAGGGCCGTAACCCTTCCAGTCAACAAGGAGCTGTCGCCCTCTACCCCATTTCCTTGCAGCCAAGAGTGTCTTGACCGTATAGACTGGACCTCCATCGATCATCCTGGGAGGCGGGGGGGGTTTGGCGGTGGGAACCATGGCGCTCTCCTTCAGGGGTTTCAATTTCCCCACATGGAAGGTGGGATGTACCTTCATGGACCTGGGAAGCCGTAGTCTCACTGAAACCGGGTTGATGACCTTGGTGATGGGAAAAGGACCCACAAACCGGGGAGCCAACTTGCGGGAGAGTAAGTGGAGGGGAAGGTCCCGCGTAGAAAGCCAGACTTTTTGGCCTGGCTGGTATACAGGAGCTGGTCGGCGTCTTCGGTCTGCTGCTCGTTTTACCAGCTTTGAATTTCTGCAGAGGATTTTTCTTGCCGCAGCCCACAGACGATGACAACGCCTGACCATAGCGTGGGCAGACGGAACCGTGACCTCCTTCTCCGTGGCTGAGAACAGTGGCGGCTGGTACCCATAAACACAATGAAACGGGGACAATCCCGTGGCAGACGTGGGAAGGATGTTGTGCGCATACTCCACCCAGGTGAGGTGGTCGCTCCAGGAGGATGGATTCTGGGACACCAGGCAGCGCAAGCAAGTCTCCAGTTCCTGATTCAGGCGCTCCGTCTGGCCGTTTGACTCCGGGTGGTATCCAGACGAGAGACTGACTGTGGCACTGATGAGTCTGCAGAACTCCTTCCAGAAACGAGACACAAACTGGGGCCCCCGATCGGAGACAATATCCTTAGGGAAACCATGCAGACGAAAAACATTATGCATCATGACCTCAGCCATTTCCTTAGCTGAGGGCAATTTGGGCAGAGCAATGAAATGTGTCATCTTGGAAAAACGGTCCACTACCTTGAGAACTGTGGTGTTACCTCTAGAGAGGGGCAGGCCTGTGACGAAGTCCATAGAAATCTCTGACCAGGGTCTGTTGGGAATAGGAAGTGGTTGTAACAAACCCATCCGCGCCCTGGAAGAGGTCTTATTGCGAGCGCAGACAGGGCACGCCTCCACATACTCCTTCACCTCCTTCTCCATGGATGTCCACCAGAAACGTTGTTTAACAATGAACATGGTTCTCTTGACTCCGGGGTGACAGGTGAGTAGCGACGTGTGAGCCCAGTGGATCACCTGTGGTCGCTCGGCTTCCTGAACGAATAGCCGGTTAGGCGGGCAACCCCTGGGTGCAGGAGCTCCCCCGTTGGCTCGTATCACCTCCTTCTCTACTTGCCAAGTCAGTGCTCCTACCACACGGTTTAACGGAATGATGGGTTCCGGCTCCTTGACTGAAGGCACAGGGTCAAACAGATGGGACAGAGCGTCAGGCTTGACATTCTGAGACCCCGGCCTGTAAGAGAGAACAAAGTCAAACCGGTTAAAAAACAAAGTCCACCTGGCCTGGCGGGAGTTCAGTCTTTTGGCTTTCTTAATATATTCCAGATTTTTGTGATCAGTCCAGACCACAAAAGGATGCTCGGCTCCCTCCAACCAATGCCTCCACTCTTCCAACGCTAGCTTCACAGCCAGCAACTCACGGTTTCCCACATCGTAATTCCTCTCTGCCGGGGAGAGCTTCCTGGACAGGAAAGCGCAGGGGTGAAGCTTATTGTCCTTCTGTTGGCGCTGGGAGAGTACCGCTCCCACCCCCTCGTTGGAGGCATCCACTTCCACCACAAACTGGCGAGTGGGATCCGGCAGAGTAAGTATGGGAGCAGAGGTGAACATCTTCTTGAGTCGAGAAAAAGCCTCCTCAGCCTGAGGAGACCACACAAAAGGCACCTGGGGGGACGTGAGGACATGAAGAGGGGCTGCAATAGAACTGAAGCTCCGCACAAAACGCCTGTAAAAATTAGCAAAGCCTAAAAACTGTTGCACTTTCTTACGAGAGTCAGGGGTAGGCCAACAGGCTACTGCGCTAACCTTCGCTGGGTCCATCCTAACCTGACCTGGGGAAATGATGAAGCCCAAAAAAGTGACTGTCTTGACATGAAATTCGCACTTTTCGGCTTTAACAAACAACATATTTAGGAGCAGTTTCTGTAGAACCTGGCGGACATGTTGTTTGTGGGTGTCAAGGTCAGGGGAGTAGATCAGAATGTCATCCAGATAGACAAAAACGAACCGGTTCAGAAACTCCCTCAACACATCGTTGATCATAGCCTGGAAAACTGCAGGAGCATTTGACAGTCCAAACGGCATGACGAGGTATTCATAGTGGCCTGAAGGAGTGTTAAACCCCGTCTTCCATTCATCGCCCTCCCTGATCCTGACCAAATGGTAAGCGTTACGCAGGTCTAACTTGGTGAAAACCTTGGCATCCTGAAGCTGCTCGAAAGCGGAGGAGATGAGAGGAAGGGGGTACCGGTTTTTAACCGTAATGTCATTGAGAGGTGAGTAGTCAATACAAGGCCTAAGAGACCCATCCTTTTTGCCAACAAAAAAAAACCTGCACCTGCTGGGGATGAGGAAGGACGAATAAGCCCTGTTTTGAGAGAGGCATCAATGTAATCCTTCATGGCCTCTTTCTCAGGTCCTGAAATTGCATAAAGTCGACCCTTAGGAATGGGAGACCCAGCAATCAAGTCAATAGCACAGTCATAGGAGCGGTGAGGAGGAAGAGCCAGAGCCTTGGACTTACTAAAAACTTCACTCAGATCGTGATAGCAGGAAGGGACTGAAAGTACATCAGGAAGATATATTTTAGAGATAGTATCCTGTCTAACACTCCCAGTGTTACATCTCCTGTCAATCTCTGCAACCGGTTTTAAACAGTGATCAACGCAAGTCTGTCCCCACCCCTCCACCCTCCCAGAGTGCCAATCTATGTGAGGGTTATGAAGTTTCAACCAGGGAAAACCCAATATGAGAGGATGTTGGGCTGAGTTGAATAAGTGAAATTACATTGTCTCGTGATGGTTATCATTACATCTTATTTCTAAAGGCTCTGTTTGGTGAGTCACTTTGAACAACAGCCGTCCATCAAGAGCACTTGCCTCAAGAGGCTGGGGTAGAGGTTTAGTTTTTATGTTCATTTCATTTACTAAACCCCAATCCATTAGACTTTCGTCTGCCCCTGAGTCAATAAGAGCACCATGAGTAAAAACATTGTCTCTGATTTTTACCTGGATGCGAGTCAGGGTGCGAGGAGGAAAATCAGAGGAAGAGATTCGGCTCACCAACGTCCTCCTCTTTATTGATGAGCCTCCTCTTTTACCGGACAAGCAGCTTGTGGATGTCTGCGCTGACCGCAGTAGAAGCACAGACCCTCCTTTAACCGACGCTGACGTTCTGCCATAGACAGCTTAGCACGACCCAACTGCATTGGCTCCTCCACGGAGCCAGGGGGCGCTGATGTCCGGAACGCAGGTGGTGAGGGGTGGCGGGGCCTCCAAGAAGAAGTGGAATCCGGCGGCGAGCGTCTCCTCTGGAGAGACGGACCAACCGCATCCTTGAATTTATTCCTTCTCCTCTCTGCCAAACGATTGTCTATTCTTATTGCCATGGATATGACGGAGTCCAAGTCAGCGGGCAGATCGAGAGGCGCCAGCTGGTCTTGTAGAGGATCCGAGAGACCGCTGACGAATGCGTCAAACAATGCAGCGGAGTTCCAGCCGCTGTCGGCTGCAATAGTCCGGAACTTGATAGTGTAGTCAGCCACACTACGCTGATTTTGCCGCAGCTTAATCAGAGCCCGAGCTGCTTCTCTGCCCGGAGTGGTTTGATCAAAAGTTTTTCTCATCGTGTCTATGAAGTCGTCCAGAGACCCGCAGATGGGAGAGCCTCGGGACCACTCTGCCGTAGCCCACGCTGCTGCTCGACCGGAGAGATGGGAGATCATGAAAGCCACTTTGGAGTCATCCGTGGGAAAAGCAGCCGGTTGGTGTCGATAGTGTAACTCACACTGTACGATGAACGGCCGGCAGCCTTCCGAACTCCCGGAATACCTCTCGGGTGGAGCCAGACGCATGGAAGGAATATGCGACTCAGTAGCCGGGTTGGGGTCGGATCTGGTCGCCGCTGGAACCGGAGGAGAAGCAGCCTGCAGGTGAGTGAGCACACGCTGAACCTCAGCTGCCAGCAGATTCACCTGAGTAGTCACCGATGATTGTAATTCCGCCTGACTGTTGGTTAGGTGCTGCACTCCGTGCTGTATGGCGGCCATCTGGTCCTCTTGTTGCCCAAGACGTTGGCCCTGAGAGCGGATGGCGTTCTTTAGTTGGTCTGAGTCGGCTGAGTTCATTTTAATGGTCGGTTCGTACTGTCAAGGAGTGAACTCTGAGGCATGAACTCAAATGCACGACTCAAACTCAGACTCAGGAGAGGTTCAAAATAAAGACTTTACTGGAATTTACACAGTAACAAAAACAGGGAAAACAATAACTCTCTATCGAGGAAAAACAATGACAATACTCTGAAGCTTAGAGATACGTAACACTTCTGTGGAGTACGCTTGCTCAAAGTCCTGAATGAGGAAACGAACCGACAATGGACAGGAGGGAACTAGCAGAATATATACACAGGGTAAATGGGAACAGGTGGAAACAATCAGGGCGGGGAAAACAATCACAGACGCAGGAGACAGATAGGGGCGGGGAGCGTGGAGGTCTGAAATGAGAGGGAGAATTACTATTCAACATAACATAAAGCACAGGACAGAAAGACATGACAAAACTAACATAAAGAATAAACTTTCACAATAAGTTTCTTAGACATGACAACTTATGACCCTTTTTGAGTTATGGATCTCTCAAAAACTTAACATAAATATTCACTTACGACGATAAAATGTAAAGAATAGAAGGAAATGGGCAAATTTGAGATTTAGAAACACATCCTGCCATTTTTGCATAAAAAGTTACTTAAAATTATAAATGTATTATCAGAAAATCATATTACTGTCAATTTTGTTTGTCAACTAGCCATTGATGCTCTAAATCAGGGGTGTCAAACTAAATGTCATCATAGGCCACATTAACATTATGGTTCACTCAAAGGGCCGGTTGTAACTTTAAGACTATATAAATATATAATATATAAAATAATGAATTATATTACATTATTACCTCTGCGTTGGATTATTATCTGATAACTTCATAATTAACTACGTCTGAAAGCAGAAGTCTAGGACAAATGATTGCAAGTCTCTTCATTGCGCATGTCACAAAATGAGATGCATTATGGTTCATGTAGTTTATGGGCAACGTGCTTCTGTAAAGCGGCATGTAACCGTATAATAAACATATTGTCTTCTTTCAGAGCTCTTGCGGGCCACATAAAATAAAGTCGCGGGCCGGATTTGGCCCCCGGGTCTTGAGTTTGACACCCCTGCTCTAAATCATTGGACGAAAAGGGGCAATATGTCCCTCTTTGAGTTAATGATCTCTCCCAATCTTAACTTTTAACATAAATATTCCCTTTAGTATGATTAAAAAAGCAAAGGATAGTAGGAAATGACCATATTTGAGACTAAAAACAGCATAATTCCTGACATTTTTGCACTTTAAATGGTTTATATATAATCCATAAAAGTTGGCTTCAAATATTTCTTGTTATTTGGTCATTACAGTTCAGTACTTGGTACAAAATATAACATTTTGACCCTCTTTGAGTTATGAAAATCACCTTTTCTTTTCTACTGAGCAGTTTAAAACACTACAATCGTACTTATTTCCTTTAGTGTCTTTACACTACATCATGAATATTATACTTGAACATCTTCACAATGTGTTAGTGCTGAAATATGAACATATTACATTTTCTGGTATTAATGAGAAATGTTTTTACGTTACTCTCCGTGTTTGAACCACTTTACATCATATCTTCAGGGATTTATAACATGATGTAACTCTGTATTGTACTAAGCCTTACAGCCAGTTTGTATTATAGTATGTTGGGTTTTTAATGTGGTGGGCGGACACTGTTTGTTTCTATATGAATGTGCTGAAAGATTTAATGAAACCACAAAATCGACCGCAGGGGAGCTTTTATTTTGGCTAAAAATGTAAAAGCTAATGCTAATATAACAGACACAACCTGTGATACATACATTTTGTTTAATCATTGTTCATACTTCTTATGCTTTAGCTTTCTTCACAGTCTATAACTTAAGAAACTATGGCTAAAAAAACAAAAAAGAGCCACAAACAAACTTAAAATATTCAATTTCTGTCCATTTTCTTTGAACTTCATCTCCTAGCTTGATGCTAATCGACAAGCTAACCGATTGAAACGTTGACCTGGGCCGCTTTTTTTTATCACAGTTAAGATATCATTTACTTAAGCTGAGAGATAAATGAAGAGGCTTAAATATATGTATGTTGTAATATATAAATATTTAAGGGGATTGTTAGCTTTAGCCTCTTTAACACTAGCTAATCGGCTAGAGCTAAACAACTGGAACTGACCTAAAACCTTTTTTAAATCACAGTTAAGTTATATTTGACTATAGCTAGGATGTTCAAAAGAAGCACAAATATATTCATATTAACATATCTAGAAATATTCAAGGTTTTTTCTGATCTGATTAACTTTCGCTTCTTTAACCCGCTAATTGTAATTTTTATTTTGACAAGATTCTTATACCCATCAAAATGTAGCCTATGTTTATTTTTTCTCTAACACTAGTCAGGCTTTTTAAATTGGACCTTAACTGATATTTTTTTGGCAGCCTGATTAAGTGTCTGTTACCCAGCTAATGCTATGTTTAAATGTTGTCTCTATTTTTATTTTCAGTCTGAAAGCTTTTAATCAAGCATTTAACACTTTTATTTGACGTTAAATTCACTCTATTTCAATGGAAAAAGTTCCACATTTGACAGAAAAACAACTGTGCAGAATAGGTAAGGCTATCGTCTTTAAAATAATTAAATGTACAATTTCTGAACACGAATATTTGTTTCTAAGTTGCGCTCAAAACTCAGACTTAGTAACACATTTTATCATTTTCAATAGGTATTTGTATTGGTCCAGTTAAGCTCTTTCTTTGCCAAATGGAATTCCTTATTTTTTAAAAAAGGTTTGATTTTCTGAACTTTTATGAAATTCTTCCCCGGTTTATTTTGTGGTTTCTCGGGTTCTGCTTTCGTCTCGTTTACGTGAACTTTTCTGTCGGCTGCTGTCTTTCGGATACAATGGTTTTATAAACTGGTGTTGTTGTATACATAGGTGTACGTTTTTTAAATGAAATGATTGCTCTTCTTAAATTGTGATGTACATTTTTTTTTAAGTAAAATAAAATGTCAAACACTGACAGTCTTCTGTTTTTGTTGTTGTTCTGCGCAGTACCACGTTCAGCCTGTTGGTGTCAGTAGAGAATCAGAGGAGACTATGACACACATATAAACAGTACATTCATAAACACTCTAATTTCTCTTTAGTTATTATTTGAGATGACTTTAAACATGCGTTAAAATTGGACGTCAGGAATTAAAAATCACTTATTTTGATGTTACATTTTATTTATTATTTGAACAATCTTTTTTATTATATATTTATAAAAAATATATATATTCTTTGAAGACATTTATATATATAATTTATATTTTTTATAAAATACAGTTAAGACTAGAAAATTAAATAAAGGTTACTTATTATAAATATTATAATTGGTATTATTTTTGTATTCTTATTTTCCTTTTAAGCAATAGTGTGTGTGTGTGTGTGTGAGAGAGGGTGAGAGTGTGTGTGTGTGTGTGTGTTTGATTGAGTGAGAGTAAGGTGTGTGTGCGTGTGTGTTTGATTGAGTGAGAGTAAGGTGTGTGTGTGTGTGTGTGTGAGAGAGGGTGAGAGTGTGTGTGAGAGAGGGTGAGAGTGTGTGTGTGTGTGTGTGTGTGTGTGTGTGTGTGTGTGTGTGTGTGTGTGTTTGATTGAGTGAGAGTAAGGTGTGTGTGTGTGTGTGTGTGTTTGTTTGAGTGAGAGTAAGGTGTGTGTGCGTGTGTGTTTGATTGAGTGAGAGTAAGGTGTGTGTGTGTGTGTGTGTGAGAGAGGGTGAGAGTGTGTGTGAGAGAGGGTGAGAGGGTGTGTGTGTGTGTGTGATTGAGTGAGTGAGAGTAAGGTGTGTTTGTGTGTGTGTGTGTGTGTGTGTGTGTGTGTGTGTGTGTGTGTGTGTGTGAGATTGAGTGAGAGTAAGGCGTGTGTGTGTGTGTTTGTTTGAGTGAGAGTAAGGTGTGTGTGTGTGTGTTTGGTTGAGTGTGTGTGTGTGTGTGTGTGTGTGTGTGTGTGTGTGTGTGTGTGTGTGTGTGTGTGTGTGTGTGTGTGTGTGTGAGACGAGTATAATGGATTATTATTGTTATTGTTATCACTGTACAATGTTTTCTTCATTTTGTTTTGAGCCAAACACCAACAGTCTTTATTTAAAGTTGTATTTTTTGTTTCTGCCCCAAATTCTGCCTCATGCTGACAAATGTTTCTAAAACCTTTTGTGGGTCATAACGACAGAAGTTCTGTTGTAATGTTTTACAGCCTTCAGTATCAGCAGGGAGGGGTTTATTATCACTGACGGTAACAACCAACATAACCAGTAAATAATCAACTCACCTGGAGGGAAAGGCTCACGTATTAAACGCACAGACTTTCATTCTTTAAAAAAAACAACCACAACTTTTCCCAGGTTTTAACTACAGAGCTGTTTCCCTTCTTCTATTCTATCCTGCTGTTTGCCTTTGCTCTCTCATATGGAGTGAAACTATGCTTTAAAGAAATCAAATTATCATTAATATATTAACTTCTTACACTGTGTTACCTTGGATTATCCAAAACATGGAGAAAATTATTGATTAAATAATAATAATAGAAATCGTTATTTTGTGGGTGAATTATTCCCTTAAAGGTGGGGTAGGTAAGTTTGAGAAACCGGCTCGAGATACACTTTTTGTTATATTCAATGGAATGCTCTTAACATCCCGATAGCAATGAATATCTGAAGTGCTTTGACAAAAAATCCATAAAAAAATGTCATCTGTGGAAGCCGTAGTACTGTAAAAAGTACGACCAATCATTTTAGCCGGCCCGGCTAAAATAACTGGATGGCCTACCTGCCTGTCAGACTTCCATCTGTGCACAAACTTATCTCGTGCCCTCATTGGTCATGTGCGCGTTCGTGTGTGTTGGAGGAGGGGCTCTGAAAGGAAGTGGCAGATTTTTTCCGGTTGTGTATTTTCAAATTCTAGCGATCTCGAGCCGGTTTCTCAAACTTACATACCCTACCTTTAATAAACAAGTCAGTTAATTCAAAATGTTTTGCCTCTTTAAACTAATTCAGTTATATTTATATAAATTATAAATAAAATATATATTCTAGCTGATATCTTTATAGGTAAAAAAAAATTACCCTATTCACCTGTAGTGTCTCGCCTTAAATTCAATCCTTGCATCCCTCATTTGCGTTTTAAGAGCAATGGGACGTCACGTGAAGCGACGTCCGTTTGAATACATTTTTAGCTCATCATCGTCTCGTCTGAGTCATGTAAAAAAGGTCGTTGACGAACATTTTTCGTCATAGTTTTCGTTGACGAAATTAACACTGCACTACTTGCACTCAGTCAGTCAGACAGTTAAATGTCAGTGAGTTTTTTTTGTGCTCAAGTCAGTAAGGCATCTATCAACAGACTTTAAGATCCCTCACAAGTGAAAATACTCAGTTAAGTCAATTAGTTTGTCATTCAGCACAGAAACAACCTGATACCCTACTTCCAGTATAATTCAATGAACACACATTGAAATATAACCTTTGACCTCATTCACACAGTACAACTGAAGTATTCTTAGACATATTGTGTGTGTTGGGACGTACTATGAGATTGCACATTTGTTCACTGTCTCATAGCATATTTTAGTTTACCCAGTGCAGACAGGTTGTATTGAATCTTGCAGACACTGCCCTTATTTTAACCTCTTATTCCTTGAGCCAACTCCCTGTTAGAGAACGTGCTATTCAAGCATTGTGTCGCTAACAGGTGAAGGTATGTTGCCATTGGTTGACAGTTTTGAAAGGTTGGGCTATTTTGATTCCTTACTATGTTATCATTAAATAATGCCAGATTAAATTAGAATCAAACACAAAAAGTGGTCATATGAATTAGTTACTATTCTTTTTAACTTAATTACCTGTGTACTGCAAAATGTAAATTCACAATACAAGGCCTTTTTTTTTAAATGTTATCAAAATGAGTTTCACTCCCATCTGTACTCTGATTGGTTTGTTCATATATCATCAATAGCCAGATTTATAGACTGATTATTGATGATTGCGTTAAGGATTATAACATCTGTTTCCCTAAAAAACATGTGGAGAATAGATTTTTCTTAAAGGCTGCTGACAGTTTTTCTGGATTTATGTAGTGGTACAAACCCATATCAAAACTCTCCTCTGTGAAAACCTTTGACTCTAATAAGTCGACAATAAAACAAGAATTTGATCCTGGTTTTAACCAGTGTACACATTTCTGTGCTGTTTCTGTATGCGTTAGTATATTTAAAGATAACATTTCAGAAAACGTGTACTGTAACAAAAAACAAAGTCATGATGTGAGTGAAACATTTTTAATTGTAATATTATTCACCTTCCACCTCTTTGAAAATAATGACATTTCAAATGATAAGCTCCATCTTATAAACAGGGCATTAATAAAATAGACTTTACAAGCATATTTCATGCAATTTTGATATTTAAAAAACCCTTTATTGATCTCCCAGTCAGACGGGACGTTTGCAGTGAGTTAGTCTCACCTGTACAGGCAGTGCTGGAGTGTGTTCAAGGTGAAGAATGAGATCATAATCATTAGAAGCAGTCCAACCAGTCAGACCGCTCTCACTGACACAGGCTGCAGCCATCAGACACTTAGATTAGCTTAGTTTAGCATATATGCTAGGAAAAGGGGGGAAATAGTGAGTGACAAAATACACATTTAAGTGTACTTAATATATCTCTGTACGATAACTGAAATGTAAAAACAATTTGGCAACTTGTTTTGGTCCCAGCCAAGAAATAGCCCGACCCATAATCCCCTGTTAAACGTCTTATTGATGTTTTTACTCCTCTGATTTGGTATGGATTAAACAAACTGGATTCAGAGCAGCTGATAGGTGGATTTTGTTACCTTTGGACAGGCTGGCTTTGTCTTCCACTGTTTCCAGTCTTTATGCTAAGCTAAGCTAACCAGTTGATGGCCTTATTTCTAACAAACATATACAGCTATCTTAATATCTATGATCAGCTGATCCAAGAGGGTTTTAAATAGTTTATAAAGCTTCAGAAGAACCAAATCTATCAGACAAATGTAGTTAAGTAGAACTGGAAATAGTTAAGTACTTTTTTTTTAAGCTACTTTCCCTAAGTTGAGATCTAATGAAAACTGTACTTCAGTAAGTACATTTAAAAACACAAAAAATAACATTCTTTGTTCCTTTTTCTTTAATCCATTGAGGCTTTGTTCAAACTTTACAAGCAGTGTGCAGAGAGGTGGACGAAATACAATTAACATAACACAACAGACAGCTGAGATGTAACATTTAAATGTCCCTGGTTTGTTAAACCACTGCAGCCTAATGTTTTATGATCAGATATTGTTGATGTTACAATTAACTGTCAATACATTTTGTACAAATATAATGTAATTCAAGAATTAATCATTAATCATTAATTCAATCCTGAATCTTCCCCCTTTAAAACACACCAGAGAGACCCATACATTTTTCCCTAAATTGAAAATTATAAAAATAAATGTATATATACAGTATTTTACTAATGACAAAGGAGTGCATTACTTCCACTAGTAATGTCTGCTAGTATGAAACACTTTTTGAACACACAATTCTGAGACAATAAATACTTTCTTGTCCCCCTGACATATAAAGAAGGGGCAAAAGTTTATTTCTGAGTAAATAGTTTTCTGATCACTTCAAGTCATGACGGCAGGTAGTGCAATCCGTAGAATAAACTAGACTACATTAGAACATACTCATCAGTATTGTATATGTTTTTATGCGTCTCATCAAGGTGAACCATATGTGATCAGATTCTGAAAAATTAACAATGTGTACAATGTACTTCCCCAGTTGAATACATTTATTACATTTAGTGAGAGTGAATCTTTCTGTAGAAAATCAAATGGTTGTTCTACTCAGTGTGATTGACAGGAGAGATGATCAGAGGGGCAGAGTTTTTACCATCATTATTAAGACTGGGATTAAAGAATGGGTAGAGTTTCTCTTTGAAGCAGCAGCCAGTGAAGGAGTAGATCAGAGCTGCAGCATCAACATCATGAAAGGAGACCAGACCCTCCTCATAATCCACAAACACCCCCACCTTCTCAGGCTGAGACTTCAGAGAGAGACGGACTGAAGGATCAGCATGAGCTTTGTACTCATTTTCATTTCTCAACAATATCATCCAGTAACCTTTCTGAGGAGACAGTGAGATGTTTCCCTTCCTGTTGATCGACTCTCTGGCCACTCCTAAATCCCACCCAGTCTTCCCTTTAACCTGAACCTCATAATAAAATCTTCCTGAAGAGAAACTCTGCTTTGCTAAGACACTAGCACAAGAATCAAATCTCTCTGGATTGTCTGGGAGATTCTTCTTCACATCACCAAGTTTAACTTGTTTTCCATCATCAGACAGGATGAGCCATGGATGTGCTGTATCAGGATCAAGAGTCAGCTCCACCTCATACTGCTGGACCCTCTTCAGCTCGAGTAGCTTCTTCATCTGTTTACTGAATGTCTCCTCCAGCTGAGTCAAAGCTCTCCTCACAGTCCCCTCATATGAAGGTGGACGGACCCTGACTTCTGTCCAGTTCTTGGTGGGTGGAGCAGCGTTCAGGGACGTGAAGCTTTGGAGGAGGTGGAGCTGGTCTTCAGAGCGTGAGAGCTGCTCCACCTCAGAGCTTCTCTTCTTCAGCTCAGATATTTCCTGTTCCAGCTCTTTGATGAAGCCTTCAGCCTGTTCCTCTGTCTCTCTCTGCTTCTCTTTGATGGTGTCGATGAGCTCGGCCTGGCTTCTCTCAACAGACTCCTTCAGAGCGGTGAAGACCTGAACACCATCTGCTATCTCTCTGTCTGCTCCTTCCTTACTGAGCTCCACTGAGCGATTCATCTCCTGAATCTTCAGTCTTCTCTTCTGGATCATCTGCTGAATTTCAGCCTCTGTCTTCCCCAGCTCAGCCTTCTTTCCTTCATATCCTTCTTTCAGAGGAACAACATCATGTGTCTTGTGGTCTAAAAGAGTGCAGAGCATGCAGACACACACCTGGTCGGTCTTACAGAACAGCTCCAGCAGTTTATCGTGCTTCACACACATCCTGCTTTCCAGGTTCTCCACAGGGTCGATCAGCTGATGTCTTTTCAGACGTGAAGCTGTCAGGTGAGGCTCCAGGTGAGTCTCACAGTAGGAGGTCAGACACACCATGCAGGACTTCAGGGCCTTCAGTCTGGTTCCAGTGCAGACGTCACAGGGAACTTCTCCTGCTTTGACAACTTGTTGCTCTGAGCTGCTGCTGCTGGCTTTCTGTTGAGCTGACTGTCTGAACTGAGCAGCCATCTCAGAGATGAACGTGTTGACCAGCATTTCAGGCCTTGTGTGGAATAACTTTTTACAGTTAGGACACTGATAGGGGACATTTCTATCCCAGTGTTCAGAGATGCAGGCTTTACAGAAGTTGTGTCCACATGGTGTGCTGACTGGATCAGTGAACACATCCAGACAGATGGAGCACAGAAACTGATCTTCAGTCAGCAGACAGCTGGCAGCAGACATGTCTCTCTGGGGACAAAAGTTTGATAAAAACACAACTGTAATTACATATTCTCTATTTGCCAGTTCATAGAGTCCTACTATGAACCCGGAAATGTAAACTACCCCAATGTTTTATGTTAAAAATGACATACATAGACCAAAACAACCAAAAACGTTTACGTTTTTTGTCAGTAAGAATTTAAATTCAACTTCAAATGAAATCTGGAAAATCATAGCAGCATTCAGTTTAAACTCTAAGAAACACAATGTGTAAGCTCTAATACTGTTGGGGGATTTTGCCGTTGTTGAACAGAGGAGTGAAACCTCCTGCTGAGCATCACTGAAGTTAATACTAGTTGTTAAAAAACAGTAAACGTTATCAGCTTCAAAAGGCAGACAGCAGTTACTACAGAAACAGGTTCAAAGCTCAAGGCTACGTACCACAGTGTGTACAAATTGTATAAGATGAAATATGTAATTGTAATGCCTATTATATAAGCAAAAGGTGTAACATAACACCAGATCCCTTGCTTTGGACAGTCCAGAACAAATCTAATATTTAGATTCTACTTTGTTTAATAGAGTCAATTATAAAGATGTTTTCAAATACAGGAAATATGAAAATAAGTATAAGCTTATGCTAGCTTTGACTGTATTCTGTCTAACCTAACTTAACCAGAGTATACATTGTAGTTATAATAATCGAAACAAATCTGCCCCTTCCTTCAGACTTCCTTACAGAGCCCCTCCTCCAACACACACGAACGCGCACATGACCAATGAGGGCACGAGATAAGTTTGTGCACGAGATGGAAGGCTGAAAGGCAGGTAGGCCATCCAGTTATTTTTGCCGGGCCGGCTAAAATGATTGGTCGTGCTTTTTACAGTGCTACGGCTTCAGATGAAATTTGTTTATGTATTTCTTGTCAAAGCACTTAATGTATTCATTGCTATCGGGATGTTACGAGCATTCCATGGAATATAACAAAAAGTGTTTCTGAAGTGATTTACCTACCCCACCTTTAACCAGAGTATACATTGTAGTTGTATATTTGGCTGTTGCTAATGTAAATGTTGAGGTTTTTAACTTAACTGACACATTTATATTGCATAATATTCTTTATATGGTAAAATGGATGCAATACAGTCAGATTCTGATTTTAATCCAACTCTGACTAAATATTTAGTAAGTGATGTGTCTGTAGTGTACTCACCAGTGTTTGCAGAGTCCTGCTGTGTTGTTGATAAGAAGCTGCTGGATTCAGTTGAGTGTTTCTTCAGAGAAACAGAGACTTGTCTCGGCTGCTGCTCTGCTGTCGCTCAGACAAACTTCAGCTTTGATTTCTGGGAAATTGAAACTCTTCTCTTACAGTGTGGTTCAACCTGTCAGTGGCAGTTTGCCAAGAGGGAGTGGAGGAAGAACTGTTGAGGCTTGTTATTTAACTTTGTGACGATGCATTTTACAGCTGATCCAAGAGGCTTTTCAAATAGTGTATTGAGCATAAGTAGGAATGTTTTCTCAATACATAAAGGACATCTCTTTACACATCTGGAGATTTATAGTTTTATTTCACAACGCTGTGTTATGGTCCCTGTTTAAGAGCAGCTGGTGAAACATTTCCTCCTCCCTGAACAGACTGTTTGAAAATGGGTCATGTGATTGTTGACTCACATTCAGGTCAGTCTTTAGTTTATATTACAACCAGATTCATTTTTATTCACCTGTAGTTTTGGGGGTTTTGGATTAGGATGTAAACTAATTACATCTTAAAGTGTGTCAGATGAACTGATGTTGATTCTGTTCAGTTGTATTCTTTGATATGTAGTTAAATCAAATGTATATTTATGTTGCAATATATCAAAATGTATCCTAGGAACTTAAAGGGGACCTGTCATGCAAAATGCACTTTTTGATGTCCTTTATACATAAATATGTGTCCCCGGTGTGTCAGGGAACTCACGCAGCGTCAGAAAATAAAACCCTTTCTCTTTTCCTCCGTACCCAAATCTTTTAAAAACGGGGGTACAACGAGCGGATACAGATTTGCTGCCGATATTATGTAATTTTGGATGGTGGACCCACAGAAAGTTGCTATCAGAAACAATGCCAGACGTGTTTTGGACGTATTCTCATCTTTGTTTGCATTAGCAAGCCTCGCTAACACTCAGAGCTAACCTGTACTGGAGAGCACATGTGTTTAAAAAGCAGGAAATAAAAAAAGGAACTCACCTTGTGATAAACCCGCAAGAGAAAAATCATTTGAGCTCCATACTGTTTCAGAAATAATCCTTGATATGGTTTAGAATTTAACTTTATCTCCGGTAGAATTCTGATCAGGCATTAGCTCTGCCTTCTTTTTTTCTTTTTTTTCAAGCTAAGGATCCTTAATCCGCGTTTCTCTAACAGGGCTGGAATAGAGGGATATGAGCGATGTCTAAAATGCATGATCTGTTTGGTATTTTGAGCAAAATACATCACAGACATGTTTTTATATATTTTTATAAGTCTGGTGCAGTTTGGACCATTTCCCATCGAGTTATGACAACAGTCTGTTTCATGGCGACGGATGCGTTGCCATGGAAACGGCATACGGTGAGATCTCAGATTTCACGTAGAGCTGTTGAGGCATGGACCGGTGATATAAAAGTGAAGATTGGGGGACGATGGGACCGTGTCCATTGGAGTTACAGCGACACCGTGTTTTATGGCGAGGGATGCGTTGCCATGGTAATGCCATATTAAGTAACATCAAATTTGACGTAGAGCTGTTCAGGGCCGCATCATGTGAAGTTTGGTGGCGTTCTGAGTATGTCAGTTGGTGTTTTGACATCATCGTGTTCCATGGCGAGGGATCACCTAGCATCAAGCACCCTAGATATGCGTAGCGAGTTTCGTTAGTTTACGTGAAAGTTAAAGTGGGGGGAGTTTACGTTAAAAACGGAAGTGGGCGTGGCCTACGCAATTTTGTACGCAAAGTTCCGGAACCAATTACATATCGCAAGTTGCACTACTTCTGACGCGCGTGCAACATTTGGTGAGTTTTCACATATGTTGCGGGGGTCAAAGGTTTATCGGTCGCTGTGCGACCGATTTCAATAGGGTCTTCGCCGACCTAGGTCTCAGACCCTAATGATGTGTTCCTGTCCTCCTTCAGTCTTTGCAGTGCTGCCGGCAGTCATGTTCAGGTAGAGAACGACCGGCTAAACGGCGCCCACCATGCGGAAACATCTAGAAAGGATCCGTTTCCGGGGACAGAGACGGGACGAGTTCCCGGATCTGGCCGATTCTCCCAACACCTCGGACACAGAGAGCAACGAGGAGGTCGTGAGCAGACCTCGAGTCTCCGCCAGAGATTCAAAGGAGCTGAGGGAGGCAACCCATTCTCAACCTCCTCCTCCTCATCCAAGTTCACCTCCTTCACCAGCAATGCCTTTTCGGGCCTGGACAGAACGTTCCTTCCACTCTTTCAGCAAGTTCACGTGGTAGGTCTGTTTGGTTTTTTTCTTCTCTGGGTGATTGATCTCATAGGTGACTGGACCCATCTTCCGTGTGATGACATATGGCCCTTGCCACTTTGTCAAAAGCTTGCTGTTGGATGAGGGCAGCAGCAAAATGACTGTCTGGCCAGGCTGGAACTCACGATGCCGAGCTTGCTGGTCATACCAGGTCTTCTGGCTTTTCTGGGCCGAACGCAGGTTGACTTCAGCTTCCTCCTGGTATCCTGCTAACCAATCCCTCATCTCCAGCACAAACTGCACCACTACTCTATCACTTGGAGTGGTCGTAGGAGCCTCCCAGCCTTTTCGGAGTAGATCCAATGGGCCCTGAACCTCCCATCCATATAGCAGCTACAGGACTCTATGGGTACAGTGGGTGGAGCCCCGATGGATAAACGCCCTGTCGCTAGGGGTGCATACCGGTTCCCGGTATTACCGAAATACCGGTTACTGGTGGCTATGGTATACCGTACCGAAATCAGATCCGGTTTTCGATACTTTTTTTTCTTTTATAAAAGTGAGGCATAATATCCTTAAACTTGTGCCCAAACCGTCGGAATTACGATGTCAATTTCGCAGTGA
Organism: Trematomus bernacchii; assembly: GCF_902827165.1. Lineage (NCBI taxonomy): Eukaryota > Metazoa > Chordata > Actinopteri > Perciformes > Nototheniidae > Trematomus > Trematomus bernacchii. Next base: position 372,889 of record NW_022987514.1, read on the forward strand.
AACTCCGCAACCAAGTCACTTTTGAAAATCTAAAGTGTGGCTGCATATGACTGCCAGTCTGAATGGTGGGGTCTGTAACCACTGCCAGTCTGAATGGTGGGGTCTGTAACCACTGCCAGTCTGAATGGTGGGGTCTGTAACCACTGTCAGTCTGAATGGTGGGGTCTGTAACCACTGCCAGTCTGAATGGTGGGGTCTGTAACCACTGTCAGTCTGAATGGTGGGGTCTGTAACCACTACAAGAAGTTTATTTCTGGGAAAGGTGGCAACACATCCAATCTCCAACCAATGCTGTCTCGTATGGCAACCAAGTACCTTTGTGTTCAGGGAAGCAGCGTGCCAAGCGAGAGAGTGTTCAGTTTAGCAGGTGATATCCTACGCTGTGAAAGGTCCCGTTTGAATCCAGAGAGCAGATATGCTCATCTTCTTGAAGATGAATGCACACAACTGAACTGTGATGGGATTTGTTTTCTTTCATCAGGCAAATGTTGATTTTAAGGATGCTATTTGTTTTTTGTGCAATGCCGAGATCTCATGATCCTTTATGTGTTCTCTGGTCAGTCGAATCTCAGGTTGAATATTGATTATACTGGTGCTATTTTATTTTTCCATTGACAAGATGTACTATTCCCCGCCTGATGGTGTGGTGGCTCTACTCTTCAGCCACCTCCCTTGTGAGTGTGTGTTCCCTTTCCCTGTCTGTGTGGGCGTGGTGGCTGTCACTCCTGGCTCCCGGCTCAATCTCCACCTGCTGCAAATCTCCACCTGCTGCAATCAGCTTTACACACCTGATTCCCATTCAGCCATACTAATGGTATATCAGCGGAGGCTCCACAACATGTCAGCGCCAGATCGTTGTTTAAACCCCAGTGGTAACTCTCAGCCTTCTTAGCCGATTTAAGCTATTTCTCTGTACACGGAATACTTTTCTCACCTGTTTCTCTTATGCTCCAGGATCACTCTCCAGCCGCCTTGTTACCATCACCTGCCGCCACCAGTCATCATTCCAACCGGATTACTCTCCACGCTCACCAGTCTTCATTCCTACAGGATTACTCTCCACGCTCCTCCACCTCACAATAAATCTTTTTTCCAACACTCTGCCGTGTCCTGCGTTTGGGTCCTATCGGATATCGTAACAGAACGATCTGGCCAGTATGGACTCAACGGACACAGGCCACCAGTCCAAGACTGCGGACGAACTCAGCCAAGCCCTGGCCAATCAAGGTGCTCTCGTGGGGCATCACGACGTGGTTCTCCGTGAGGTTGTGGAGACTCTCCGGAACCTCTCCGCTAACGTGCAAAGGATCGGCACACAAGTGGAATTGCTCACCTCACAGTTTTCTCCCCCGCAGCCCGCTGCACAGCCGACAGCTCCTCCCCCCGCTCCTGCCGCACCTCTCCATCAGCTACGAGAGGCTGTTATTCCTACACCGGAGCGATACGCTGGAGATTTGGGTATTTGTAGAGCCTTTTTGTTCCAGTGTTTTTGAGCAGCAGCCTAGTACTTATCATACAGATGGGGCTAGGGTAGCATATGTAATGAGTCTGTTGAGGGGGAGTGCTCTAGATTGGGCTACAGCCGTTAGGGAGAGCCAGCCACACATTTTCTTATCATTTGATACTTTCATTTCCGAAATGAAAAAAGTTTTTGATCACCCGGTACGGGGGAGGGACGCTTCTAGGCGCCTTCTTTCTCTCCGGCAGGGCTCCCGTAGTGTAGCCGAATTTTCAGTTGAGTTTAGAACAGTTGCTGCTGACTCAGGCTGGAATAATGAGTCATTGCAAGATGTTTTTCTTCAAGGGCTGAACGAAGCAATTAAAGACGAGCTAGCTGCTAGGGATGATCCAGTTAGCTTGGATAATTTAATTGCCACAGCTATCAAGATTGATAATCGCCTCAGAGAGAGACGCAGGGATAGGAATAGCCGTCACCCCAATCCCAGCTACTCCTCACTTGATCCCCGAATTGGCACTGCCACTGCCCCAATCTCCAGATCCTTTCCGACTCCTTTCTCGGTTTCACCCCCTGAAGATGAGCCCATGCAAGTGGGAAGGGCCCGCCTCTCACCATCTGATCGGGCTAGAAGGATCCAGGCTGGGGAATGTGTTTATTGCAGCCAAACCAGTCATCTAGTTTCCTCCTGTCCTAATCTGCCAAAAGGTCAGGCTCGTCAGTAGCTGTGGGGATTCTGGCGAGCCCTTCCTCCTCTCTCAACCCCCGACCCAGAACGCAGCTAGAAGCCGTTCTTTGCTGCAACCAACAGTCACTACCCCTGCTCGCCTTAGTGGACTCGGGGGCGGACGAGAATTTTTTGGACATTGACATTGCAGCTCAGGCAGGAATTCCCTGCGAAGTGTTAGATTCACCTCTTAATGCCAATGCTCTAAATGGACAATTCCTGGCCCAAGTCACTCACCGCACCAAGCCAGTAAACCTCATTCTGTCTGGAAACCATCGTGAGTTTATTCAGTTTCACCTTATTTCCTCACCTCATGCTCCCATAGTGTTGGGTCATCCCTGGTTAAGAACACACAACCCCCAGATTGATTGGGTAACTGGCAAAATCATTAGTTGGAGTTGTTTTTGTTTATCCTCATGCCTGCAGTCTGCCCTACCGCCAGCAGAGGCCGCCGCTCCACCACCCAAGATCGAGCCGCCTGACCTGTTATCTGTCCCCATGGAATATCATAGCCTAGGAGAGGTGTTCAGTAAACAGCGAGCTCTTTCTCTTCCTCCTCATCGACCCTACGACTGTCCCATTGACCTCCTTCCCGGGGCCCCTCTGCCTTCCTCACGTCTGTTCAACCTGTCTCGCCCTGAGAGAAAATCCATGGAGAGTTACATCCATGACTCCCTGGCTGCTGGTGTCATCCGCCCATCCTCCTCCCCGGTCGGTGCTGGGTTCTTCTTCGTGTCCAAGAAGGACCGCTCACTGCGGCCCTGCATTGATTACAGGGGTCTCAATGCCATCACTATAAAAAACAAATATCCATTACCCCTCATTAACTCCGCCTTTGAACCCCTCCAGGAAGCCACCATCTTTTCCAAACTGGACCTCCGCAATGCCTACCACCTCGTCAGAATCCGTGAAGGGGACGAGTGGAAGACTGCCTTTAACACACCACTCGGTCACTTTGAGTATCTGGTGATGCCTTTTGGACTGACGAATGCCCCAGCAGTTTTTCAGTCAATGGTGAACGATGTGCTCCGTGACCTCCTCAACCGGTCAGTCTTTGTCTACTTGGATGACATTCTCATTTTCTCCCGTAACAAGGAGGAGCACATTATCCATGTCAGGCAGGTGCTGCAGAGACTCCTTGAAAACAGACACTTTGTGAAGGCGGAGAAATGCGAATTCCATGTCAACACAGTCTCATTCCTGGGCTACATCGTTGAGGAAGGAAAGATTAGGACCGACCCTGAGAAGATCCAAGCGGTGGCGGGGTGGCCCAAACCAACCTCAGTTAAACTGCTTCAACAGTTTCTTGGTTTCGCCAATTTTTATCGGCGCTTCATCAGAGACTACAGCAGAGTGGCGGGCCCTTTAACCAGACTCACTTCCCCTACAACTGTTTTTTTCTGGACCCCAGAGTGTGATGCAGCCTTCTCGGAGCTAAAGAGACTTTTCACCACTGCCCCTGTGCTCATCCACCCTGATTCCTCTCGCCAGTTCGTGGTGGAGGTCGATGCCTCCAACACCGGGGTAGGGGCAGTTCTTTCCCAGCGCTCGGAACGAGACCAAAAATTACATCCTTGTGCATTTTTCTCTCGCCGCCTCACTCCAGCTGAGAAGAACTATGACGTGGGTAACAGAGAGCTGCTGGCTGTCAAACTTGCCCTAGAGGAGTGGAGGCACTGGCTGGAGGGAGCCGAGCTCCCTTTTATTGTATGGACAGACCACAAAAACTTGGCGTACATCCAATCTGCCAAGCGCCTTAACTCTCGTCAGGCTCGATGGGCCCTGTATTTCGGCCGCTTCTCATTCACCCTTACCTACCGTCCAGGGTCACGGAACCTCAAGCCGGACGCTCTCTCTCGCCAGTTCGCTTCCGAAGGACCAGCTGCCAATCCAGACACTATCCTGCCTGCCTCCTGCGTGGTGGCGGCTGTTACCTGGGAGATTGAGTCATTGGTTAAGGAGGCTCAGCAGGCGCAACCTAACCCAGGTAACTGCCCAGCTAATAGTCTTTTTGTGCCTACCCCTGTTCGCTCCAAGGTCCTGCAGTGGGCACACGCCTCCCGTCTCTCCTGTCATCCTGGTGTCCATCGCACACTGTTTATTCTAAGACAACGGTTCTGGTGGCCTTCCATGGCTCAAGACACCAGGGCCTTTGTTGCTGCCTGTACAGTATGTGCCCGCGCCAAGTCCTCCCACCAATCTCCCTCTGGCCTGCTTCGCCCGCTGCCGGTACCTAGTCGTCCTTGGTCGCATGTGGCCTTGGATTTTGTCACTGGACTTCCACTGTCACAAGGAAATACCATCATCCTAACTATTGTGGACAGATTTTCCAAGATGGTACACTTTGTTGCTCTTCCCAAGCTTCCCACAGCCCGAGAGACTGCAGATCTTCTGGTCAATCATGTTGTTCGACTCCATGGGATTCCCACCGACATCGTCTCTGACCGGGGTCCCCAGTTCATTTCCCACGTTTGGAAAGCCTTCTGTCAGGCTCTGGGAGCATCAGTGAGCCTGTCATCTGGATATCATCCTCAGACGAACGGGCAAACGGAACGGGCCAACCAGGATCTGGGGGCGGCTCTTCGCTGTGTGGCTTTCAGGAACCCTTCGTCATGGTGCCCACATCTGCCATGGATCGAATATGCCCACAACTCCCTGTCAAATGCAGCCACAGGTATTTCACCCTTTCATTGTGCCATGGGTTTCCAACCACCCCTGTTTCCATCCCAGGAAGAGGAGGTTGCTGTTCCTTCCGTTCAGACCCACCTTCGTCGCTGTCATAAGGTGTGGAGGGAAACCCGAGCCGCCCTGCTCCGCTCCGCTGCCCGCAACTGCCTCATCGCAGACCGCCACAGGACCCCGGCTCCCAACTACTTACCAGGTCAGAGTGTTTGGCTTTCCTCCAAAGATCTCCCACTCAAGACAGAGTCGAAGAAACTCACGCCACGTTATGTCGGCCCCTTCATCATCGACTCAGTTATCAACCCATCTGCAGTAAAACTCAAGCTTCCCCCACACATGAAGGTTCATCCGACATTTCATGTTTCTCTGTTGAAACCTGTTGCCAGCAGCCCCTTGTCTCCTCCAGTGAGTGTTCCCCCACCCCCCCGCATCATCAATGATCACCCAACCTAGACCGTCAGGCGATTGTTGGACGTTCGTTGCCGTGGAAGGGGATTCCAATATCTTGTGGATTGGGAGGGCTATGGTCCAGAGGAGAGGTCTTGGGTTCCCCGGCGAAACATCGTGGGCGCGTCCCTGGTTCGGGACTTCCACCGGGATAACCCTGGTAGACCTGGTAGACCGCCTGGAGGCGTCCCTTAAGGGGGGGGTACTGTGGTGGCTCTACTCTTCAGCCACCTCCCTTGTGAGTGTGTGTTCCCTTTCCCTGTCTGTGTGGGCGTGGTGGCTGTCACTCCTGGCTCCCGGCTCAATCTCCACCTGCTGCAAATCTCCACCTGCTGCAATCAGCTTTACACACCTGATTCCCATTCAGCCATTTACTAATGGTATATCAGCGGAGGCTCCACAACATGTCAGCGCCAGATCGTTGTTTAAACCCCAGTGGTAACTCTCAGCCTTCTTAGCCGATTTAAGCTATTTCTCTGTCCACGGAATACTTTTCTCACCTGTTTCTCTTATGCTCCAGGATCACTCTCCAGCCGCCTTGTTACCATCACCTGCCGCCACCAGTCATCATTCCAACCGGATTACTCTCCACGCTCACCAGTCTTCATTCCTACAGGATTACTCTCCACGCTCCTCCACCTCACAATAAACCTTTTTTCCAACACTCTGCCGTGTCCTGCGTTTGGGTCCTATCGGATATCGTAACAGATGGTTGTTATAAATTATATTGCAGAATCAGTTTTCTTCATAGATAACGTGTTTTTCCATTGTTTGTTCAGTACTAAAAGGTCCAACTCCCACAATTGAATTTAATATTCATTTGACATGTTAACTATATAATAAAGCGCTTCATGGGAGTAATTGCGGGATGATAAAATGTTTCCCTTATGCAACATGAAAGTATCACGATATGTATCGGTTGAGTATCGGTATCATTCAGTGGTATCGGTATCGGTTACGTAAAAAAGTCAACGATATGCATCCCTACCTGTCGCCCCACAACATCGACCAACCACACTGCTCCTGACCGGCCTTCGGTTGACAGCCATCGCACCCCAACTTCCTATCACCCGGTTGTGACCGTGGAGAAGTCAGGGCCGCAGCTTACCTGGCTGGGTAGAGCCTAATCGGTCTGAATAAGCCCATAGCTCAACCCTGCAGGTGTCAGCGCAAGTGACTACACACTGCGCACCACGTTTCCCAGGTCCCTAAGGAGCATGAGACCCACAGCCCCCCTCTTTTCACCAGTCCTGTGTTGCCCCAGCAAGCACAGACGATGAAAAGGAGCCAGACATGTCCAAGAGATACAACCTCATGAACGGGCTTGGCGTAGACCAAGACGCCACTGTACATATGTCCTCCACACTCACGCCATCGAACAAGGCTGCCGACACAGCCACACCACGTGTAGAGTGTGCACGGACCCCAGTGGGGAAGGCTCTCCCCGCCTTCCCATAAACCCAGTTTGGGGGATCGAGGTGGCCGTGGAAGTGAGACCAAAATGCAAAGCGATGCAGATTAGTTGACCAGTAGTAAAAACAGAAGTTGGGAAGGGCCTTGTTGAGACGGGGACGCTTACCCTGCCATATATAGGAGGTAATAAGAGAATCTAATTGGTCGAAAAATTATCTAGGGATAAAAAGCGGTAGGGCCTGAAAAAGATAAAGAAATTGAGGTAGGATGGTCATTTTGATTGAGTTGACACGGCCTACAAGGGACATTGACAGAGGTGACCACTGTGTTAGTGTTTGTTTTACCTGATTTATGAGAACCAGCAAGTTTTCTCTGAATACTGTAGGTCTTTGTATTTCCTCTTTTTTGTGTTTTACAAACAAACGAGCAAACAGCACAATACAATTATCTATAATTAACAGAGGATTTTAACACAAACAATACACATACAAACAAAAAAAATTGTAAATAATTCAATATATAAAGATTGAGCAGAAACCATTTTCAAGAAATTATAAATATGAGTTTCTCTACTTTAAAGTGCTTTGCCATAACATAATTAGTTATTTGTGGGGTTTTTTCTTCCAGTTTATAAGATCTACTCTGTTTAACTTGACTTTAAATCTAAAAATGTCACGCACACAGGAAGAATATACTTTTCTACTTTTACTTGAGTAACATTTTGAATGCAGGACTTTTACTGTAACAGAGTATTTCTGCACTCTGGTACTTTTACTTTTACTCAAGTACAAGATCTGAGTTCTACTTTTACTCAAGTGCAAGATCTAAGTATTTTTGATGTAATATTTATTATTTTAGAGACCATTCACATGCATACAAACCTCCAGAACACACTACAGGAAAGGGGAAGCCCCAAAAGCATAACAGTGCCTCTTTAATACTTCTTCCACTACTTGCACTCAGTCAGTCAGACAGTTCAATGTCAGTGAGGTTTTTCGTGCTCTCGTTTTTTAAAGGTAAAAGTCAGTAAGGCATCTATCAGCAGACTTTAAGATCCCTCACAAGTGCAAATACTCAGTTGTTAAGTCAATTAGTTTGTCATTCAGCACAGAAACAACCTGATACACTTCTTCCAGTATAATTCAATGAACACACATTGAAATATAACATGACCTTTGACCTCATTCACACAGTACAACTGAGGTATTCTTAGACAGATTCTGTGTTGGGACGTACTATGAGATTGCACATTTGTTCACTGTCTCATAGCATATTTTAGTTTACTCAGTGCAGACAGGTTGTATTGAATCTTGCAGAAACTGCCCTTATTTTAACCTCTTATTCCTTGAGCCAACTCCCTATTAGAGAACGTGCTATTCAAGCATTGTGTCGCAAACAGGTGAAGGTATGTCACCATTGGTTGACAGTTTGAAAGGTTGGGCTATTTTGATTCCGACCTCAAAATTGGTTTCACTCCCATCTGTACTCTGAGTGGTTTGTTCATATATCATCAATAGCCAGATTTATAGACTGATTATTGATGATTGCGTTAAGGATTATAACATCTGTTTCCCTAAAAAACATGTGGAGAATAGATTTTTCTTAAAGGCTGCTGACAGTTTTTCTGGATTTATGTAGTGGTACAAACCCATATCAAAACTCCCCTCTGTAAAAACCTTTGACTCTAATAAGTCGTCAATAAAACAAGAATTTGATCCTGGTTTTAACCAGTGTACACATTTCTGTGCTGTTTCTGTATGCGTTAGTATATTTAAAGATAACATTTCAGAAAACGTGTACTGTAATAAAAAACAAAGTCATGATGTAAGTGAAACATTTTTAATTGTAATATTATTCACCATCCACCTCTTTAAAAATAATGACATCGCATTTCAAATTATAAGCTTTATCTTATAAAAAGGGCATTAATAAAATAGACTTTACAAGCATATTTCATGCAATTTTGATATTTAAAAAACCCTTTATTTAACTCCCAGTCAGACGGGACGTTTGCAGTCAGTTAGTCTCACCTGTACAGGCAGTGCTGGAGTGTGTTCAAGGTGAAGAATGAGATCATAATCATTAGAAGCAGTCCAACCAGTCAGACCGCTCTCACTGACACAGGCTGCAGCCATCAGACACTTAGATTAGCTTAGTTTAGCATATATACTAGGAAAAGGGGGGACATAGTTAGTGACAAAATACACATTTAAGTGTACTTAATATATCTCTGTACAAAAACTGAAATGTAAAAACAATTTGGCAACTTGTTTAGGTCCCAGCCAAGAAATAGCCCGACCCATAATCCCCTGTTAAACGTCTTATTGATGTTTTTACTCCTCTGATTTGGTATGAATTAAACAAACTGGATTCAGAGCTGCTGATAGGTGGATTTTGTAACCTTTGGACAGGCTGGCTTTGTCTTCCCCTGTTTCCAGTCTTTATGCTAAGCTAAGCTAACCAGTTGATGGCCTTATTTCTAACAAACATATACAGCAATCTTAATATCTATGATCAGCTGATCCAAGAGGGTTTTAAATAGTTTATAAAGCTTCAGAAGAACCAAATCTATCAGACAAATGTAGTTAAGATTTAAGATACTTTCCCTAAGTTGAGAACTAGTGCAAACTGTACTTCAGTAAGTACATTTAAAAAAACACACAAAATAACATTCTTTGTTCCTTTTTCTTTAATCCATTGAGGCTTTTTTCAAACTTTACAAGCAGTGTGCAGAGAGGTGGACGAAATACAATTAACATAACACAACAGACAGCTGAGATGTAACATTTACATGTCCCTGGTTTGTTAAACCACTGCAGCCTAATGTTTTATGATCAGGTATTGTTGATTTTCCAAGTAACTGTAAATACATTTTGTACCAATATACTATAATTCAATAATCAATCCTGAATCTTCCCCCTTTAAAACACACCAGAGACCCATCATTTTCCCCTCAATTGAAAATGATAAAAAAAAAATAATATATACAGTATTTTACTAATGAAAAAGGAGTGCATTACTTCCACTAGTAATGTCTGCAAGTATGACACACTTTTTGAACACACCATTCTGAGACAATAAATACTTTTCTTGTCCCCCTGACATATAAAGAAGGGGCAAAAGTTTATTTCTGAGTAAATAGTTTTCTGATCACTTCAAGTCATGGCGGCAGGTAGTGCAATCCGTAGAATAGACTAGAGTACATTAGAAAATACTTATCAGTATTGTATGTGTGTTATGCGTCTCATCAAGGTGAACCATATGTGATCAGATTCTGAAAAATGTACAATGTGTTCAATGTACACCACCGACTGTTAGGGAATCTTTCTGTAAAAAATCCAATGGTTGTTCTACTCAGTGTGATTGACAGGAGAGATGATCAGAGGGGCAGAGTTTTTACCACCTTCATTAAGACAGGGATTAAAGTATGGGTAGAGTTTCTCTTTGAAGCAGCAGCCAGTGAAGGAGTAGATCAGAGCTGCAGCATCAACATCATAAAAGGAGACCAGACCCTCCTCATAATCCACAAACACCCCCACCTTCTCAGGCTGAGACTTCAGAGAGAGACCGACTGAAGGACCAGCAAACGCTTGGTACTCATTTTTGTTCCTCAAACCTATCCTCCAGAAACCTTTCTGAGGAGTCAGTGTGATGTTTCCCTTCCTGTTGATCGACTCTCTGACCACTCCTAAAGTCCACTCAGTCTTCCCTTTAACCTGAACCTCGTAATAACATCTACCTGAAGAGAAACTCTGCTTTGCTAAGACATTAGCACAAGTATCAAATCTCTTTGGATTCTTTGGGAGACTTTTGCTCACATTACCAAGTGTAACTTGTTTTCCATCATCAGACAGGATGAGCCATGGTTGTGCTGTATCAGGATCAAGAGTCACCTCCACCTCATACTGCTGGACCCTCTTCAGCTCCACCTCAAGCAGCTTCTTCATCTGTTTACTGAGCGTCTCCTCCAGCTGAGTCACAGCTCTCCTCACAGTCCCCTCATATGAAGGACGGATGCTGACTTCTGTCCAGTTCTTGGTGGGTGGAGCAGCGTTCAGGGACGTGAAGCTTTGGAGGAGGTGGAGCTGGTCTTCAGAGCGTGAGAGCTGCTCCACCTCAGAGCTTCTCTTCTTCAGCTCAGAGATTTCCTGTTCCAGCTCTTTGATGAAGCCTTCAGCCTGTTCCTCTGTCTCTCTCTGCTTCTCTTTGATCGTGTTGATGAGCTCGGCCTGGTTTCTCTCAACAGACTCCTTCAGAGCGGTGAAGAACTGAACACCATCTGCTATCTCTCTGTCTGCTCCTTCCTTACTGTGCTCCACTGTGCGATTCATCTCCTTAATCTTCAGTCGTCTCTTCCGGATCATCTGCTGAATTTCCCCCTTTGTCTTCCCCAGCTCAGCCTTCTTTCCTTCATATCCTTCTTTCAGAGGAACAACATCATGTGTCTTGTGGTCTAAAACAGTGCAGAGCATGCAGACACACACCTGGTCGGTCTTACAGAACAGCTCCAGCAGTTTATCGTGCTTCACACACATCCTGCTTTCCAGGTTCTCCTCAGGGTCGATCAGCTGATGTTTCTTCAGACGTGAAGCTGTCAGGTGAGGCTCCAGGTGAGTCTCACAGTAGGAGGCCAGACACACCAGGCAGGACTTCAGGGCCTTCAGTCTGGTTCCAGTGCAGACGTCACAGGGAACTTCTCCTGGTTTGAAAACTTGTTGCTCTGAGCTGCTGCTGCTGGCTTTCTGTTGAGCTGACTGTCTGAACTGAGCAGCCATCTCAGAGATGAAAGTGTGGACCAGCAAATCAGGTTTTATGTTGAAAACTTCTTTGCAGTAGGGACACTGACTCGGGACATTTCTATCCCAGTGTTCAGAGATGCAGGCTTTACAGAAGTTGTGTCCACATGGTGTGCTGACTGGATCAGTGAACACATCCAGACAAATGGAGCACAGAAAATGATCTTCAGTCAGCAGACAGCTGGCAGCAGACATGTCTCTCTGGGGACAAAAGTTTGAAAAAAACCCAACTGTAATTACATATTCTCTATTTGCCAGTTCATAGAGTCCTACTATGAACCCGGAAATGTAAACTATGCCCACGTTTTATTTTATAAATTACATACATAGACCAATGACAACCAAACACATTTAGGTTTTTTGTCTGTAAGAATTTAAATTCAAGTTCAAATGAAATCTGGAAAATCATAGCAGCATTCAGTTTAAACTCTAAGAAACACAATGTGTAAGCTCTAATACTGTTGGGGGATTTTGCCGTTGTTGAACAGAGGAGTGAAACCTCCTGCTGAGCATCACTGAAGTTAATACTAGTTGTTAAAAAACAGTAAACGTTATCAGCTTCAAAAGGCAGACAGCAGTTACTACAGAAACAGGTTCAAAGTTCAAGGCTACTTACCACAGTGTGTACAAATTAGATAAGATGAAATATGTAATTGTCATGCCTTTTTATTAGCAACACTTGTAACATAACACCAGATCCCCTGCTTTGGACAGTCCAGAACAAATCTACTATTTAGATTCTACTTTGTTTAATAGAGTCAATTATAAAGATGTTTTCAAATACAGGAAATATGAAGATAAGTATAAGCTAATGCTAGCTTTGACTGTATGCTCTCTAACCTAACTTAACCAGAGTTTACATTGTATTTGTGGCTGTTGCTAATGTAAATGTTGAGGTTTATATCTTAACTGACACATTTATATTGTATAATATTCTTTATATGGTAAACTGGTTGTAATACAGTCAGATTCTGATTTTAATCCAGCTTTGACTAAATATTTAGTAAGTGGTGTGTCTGTAGTGTACTCACCAGTGTTTGCAGAGTCCTGCTGTGTTGTTGAGAAGAAGCTGCTGGATTCAGTTGAGTTTTCTTCAGAGAAACAGAGACTTGTCTCGGCTGCTGCTCTGCTGTCGCTCAGACAAACTTCAACTTTCATTTCCGGGAAATTGAAACTCTTCTCTTACAGTGTGGTCCCACCTCTCAATGTGTTTCAACCTGTCAGTGGCAGTTTGCCAAGAGGAAGTGAAGGAAGAACTATTGAGGCTTGTTATTTAACTTTGTGACGATGCATTTTACAGCTGATCCAAGAGGCTTTTCAAATAGTGTATTGAGCATAAGTAGGAATATGTTCTCAATACATAAAGGACATCTCTTTACACATCTGGAGATGTATAGCTATATTTCACAACGCTGTGTTATGGTCCCTGTTTAAGAGCAGTTGGTGAAACATTTCCTCCTCCCTGAAAAGACGGTTTGAAAATGGGTCACGTGATTGTTGACTCACATTCAGGTCAGTCTTTAGTTTATATTTCAACCAGATTCATTTTTATTCACCTCTAGTTTTGGGGTTTTTGGATTAGGATGTAAACGAACTACAGCTTTAACATGTGTCAGATGAACTGATGTTGATTCTGTTTAGTTGTATTCTTTGATATTTAGTTAAACAAATATATATTTATGTTGCAATATATCAAAAATGTATCCTAGGAACTTTAATATAATAATAATAACAATAATAATGATGTGTTCCTGTCCTCCTTCAGTCTCTGCAGTGCTGCCGGCAGTCATGTTCAGGTAGAGAACGACCGGCTAAACGGCGGCCACCATGCGGAAAACATCTGGAAAGGATCCGTTTCCGGGGCCAGAGACGGGACGAGTTCCCGGATCTGGCCGATTCTCCCAACACCTCCGACACAGAGAGCAACGAGGAGGTCGTGAGCAGACCTCGAGTCTCCGCCAGAGATTCAGAGGAGCTGAGGGAGGTGGAGGGGGAGCAGAGTGACGCTCAGGTACACAAACACACATAATATCAACCAGGAGTTTAGTAAGAAATGCTATTCTGACCCTGAACTTTAAAGAGGACATCAGGTGTATGTCAGTATTTAGTATCTCTACTTAAAAGAGTCCTCTCCTGCTGATGTTCAGGTGGATATCAGTATGTAGTGTCTCTACTTTAAAGAGTCCTCTCCTGCTGATGGTCAGATGTATATCAGTATGTAGTGTCTCTACTTTAAAGAGTCCTCTCCTGCTGATGGTCAGATGTATATCAGTATGTAGTGTCTCTACTTTAAAGAGTCCTCTCCTGCTGATGGTCAGATGTATATCAGTATGTAGTGTCTCTACTTTAAAGAGTCCTCTCCTGCTGATGTTCAGGTGTATATCAGTATGTAGTGTCTCTACTTTAAAGAGTCCTCTCCTGCTGATGTTGAGGTGTATATCAGTATCTAGTGTCTCTACATTAAAGAGTCCTCTCCTGCTGATGTTCAGGTGTATATCAGTATGTAGTGTCTCTACTTTAAAGAGTCCTCTCCTGCTGATCTTCAGGTGTATATCAGTATATAGTGTCTCTTCTTTAAAGAGTCCTCTCCTGCTGATGTTCAGGTGTATATCAGTATGAAGTGTCTCTACTTTAAAGAGTCCTCTCCTGCTGATGTGCAGGTGTATATCAGTATGTAGTGTCTCTACTTTAAAGAGTTCTCTCCTGCTGATGTTCAGGTGTATATCAGTATGTAGTGTCTCTACTTTAAAGAGTCCTCTCCTGCTGATGTTCAGGTGTATATCAGTATGAAGTGTCTCTACTTTAACCTGTTACGAACCTTCCGCCCGGTACCGGGCGGATAAACGCGTCATTTGCAGGAAACAACGTCTAAGGAATCTTAATATTGAATAAAACTATGAATGTGTTATATCCATGTAACGGGAAGAAACTCAGCTAACTGATCTTTTTTATTTTGTTTTTCAAAAAAAAAACACAATGCTAGCACTCAGCCTCTGAATTAGCCAACAGCGAAAAAATATAACCCATCTCTGCACCTAAACTCACTCTAACTCCCTTATTACTTATCCTAGATGCACAACCAAACACTCGTTTTTGGTGTCCTGGAGACACTGAATCTACCGGTGCCCTCCTCAACACTCAGTGATAAACATTCGCGACGCTATAAACGAAAGCGTACATCATCACATGTGGAGCTAAGTAGCTAAACACGTAAATATGGCTTACCTTGGTCAAAAGTGGTCTTCAATGGCATTAAAACGATAAAAAAACGATGCTGCAGTTAATCCATAGGTTCATCCTATGTGTCTGTGCCTTCTTTGAAATTATTTCTGATAATCCATAAGCAATAAAACGGATTTTTAGTTTCCAAACTCCAGAAGGAGAAAATCTGCAAATCCAGTTTCAGTTCTAGACGCGTAGCCCCCACCTTTTCTATTTACAACGAATGTGTATGTAAGCCTCCCCCTTCGATTCTATTGGCTCTAACGGTCACAAGGGTATGTCAACCAACCAAATCGAGCAAGGGGGGCCAGAGATAGGTCAAATCCACCCAAATGACCCCGGATGGCCCAGTTTTTGGCTAAATCTCTCTAAAAAGGTCAAATTTCACTTGTTTTGCATCAATCTTGATACAGGGTACTTATTATATGTTGTACTTTGGATTCCTAAAGCTTTTAGTCTACTAACCCATCATCCAAGGGTAGTTTTCACTATCTGTAAAAAATAATTTTTGGACGGACACTATAATTTACAGTTTTTTACTATGTAAAATCTGAATTTTCTTTAAAATAAAAAACATTTATATTGATTCTGACACTTCTACATCCAACTCACAGGTTTATCATTACTTTGAGAAAAAAGATTATTAATTTAACCCTTTTAGAAGGGAAGATATGGTCATTTGTTCTGGGAATGTCATTTTCGAGCCTGAGACCTGAAAAACAGGCTCAGAGTGGAACAGGTTAAAGAGTCCTCTCCTGCTGATGTGCAGGTGTATATCAGTATGTAGTGTCTCTACTTTAAAGAGTCCTCTCCTGCTGATGTGCAGGTGTATATCAGTATGTAGTGTCTCTACTTTAAAGAGTCCTCTCCTGCTGATGTTCAGGTGTATATCAGTATGTAGTGTCTCTACTTTAAAGAGTCCTCTCCTGCTGATGTTCAGGTGTATATCAGTATGTAGTGTCTCTACTGGGACATGTCTCCAGGCTTTAATGTTCAAAAAGCTCTTTATTTTTATCATACTGCCTGTGCTGCAGCACCTCTTTTCAACCTCTGTCTGAAACCAGACAGATTGGAAGTATATGGTAGCATACAATAAAAAGTAAAGGTGTCTTAAAATGTTTCTTTTTGTGTCCTACTTATTTGGACGCCATGTTTCACTTAACTTATATACTTATAGTGAAGTAGTTTAGTTTTATGATTTAGATCCAGATATACCACCTGTAAACTAACTCGTCTGTTTGTTATGTGTTTCTGTATTTGACTGTGTGTTTTTCTCTCAGGCTAGTCATGCAACGTTCTCTGCAGCTCTCCAGGACGACTCCAGGACGGATCTCAACGAGGTCAAAGGTCACCTGGAAATCGCCTTGTTAGAGAAAAACTTCTTAGGTGATTAATCTGACGTGAACTGCACTCCACTGTGTGGGGTTCCTTTGTTTACATAACATCTCTAACATATATAATAATCTGTGTTTTTCTCTTTAAAACCATGTGTTATTTATATTTTTTTATATATTTATCTTATATATTTCTTAAACTTGAAACATTTTCTTTTTTTTGTATTTATTTTGTATTTTTATTGAATAACTATCGTGATAGTAGTATTATAATCACCACTATTTTTGTTATTTATCTTGAATTTATTTGTTTCTCTCTTCTCAAATTAACCACCATTAATAAATAATGTCGCTATCTGCAACATTTCAATAAAGACAATAGAAACAAAATCACTTAAATACACAGAATGTTTTAGCCAGGTTAAAGCTGATTATTGGACCTCGAGTCAAAGTTATTTTATTGGTTTAATTTAGCATAAAATAAGTTAAAGTAAAGTGTCCCTTTAAATCTGTGGCTGGGAGAGTTGTGTGTTAATTGGCTGTCGACTCACTCTGGCCTTCAGCATCACTTCAGGGTTAAATGCCCTACAGCACAGATGCATGCTGGGTAATCTGTCAATATCTGTTTGTCAGCTTTACGTACCACACACTGCTAATAAGCCTGCTTAACCTCGTCTGACGCACACACACACACACACACACACACACACACACACACACACACACACACACACACACACACACACACACACACACACACACACACACACACACACACACACCACACACACACACATAAAGAGTTACAACTACAAGTACATTTACTCAAGTACTCTACTTAAGTACAATTTTGAGACACCTGTACTTTACTTGAGTATTTACATGTTATGCTACTTTGTTCTTCTACTCCACTACAATTCAGAGGTAAATGGCACTACATTTATTTAATACCTTTAGTTACTACACAGATCTGGATGAATGATGTGAAATATAATCAAGTGTTAAATCAGACTTTAGTTCCACCTGGAGTAAATCCACAAGCTACCCTGCAGTATACAAAGTCATTCAAACTAGCTGCACCTTTACCAGCTTTGAGAACACTTTCATGATCAATCATTATAAAACATATCATATATATTATTCTGAAATGGACCAATCTGCACAATGACTACTTTTACTGTCGCTACTTTAAATATATTTTGATGATAATACTTTTCTACTTTTACTTGAGTAACATTTTGAATGTAGGACTTTTACTGTAACAGAGTATTCCTACACTCTGGTACTTCTACTTTTACTCAAGTACAAGATCTGAGTACTTCTACTTTTACTCAAATACAAGATCTAAGTACTTCTTCCACCTCTGCTGTTTTCTGTTTCGTATTAGATGTAGTTTTGGGTAACATGAACGTGTCTTGTCTCATCCTCGTCTGTTTTCAGAGGAGGAGCTGAAGAAACTCAGAGAGGAGTCCAACGTGGATTCTCTGCGGCAGGAGCTGGAGAGAGAGCGCAGCCGCAGCAGCGAGCTGGAGCAGAAGATCAACGACGTCCTGAAACCCAGGTGGTTATTAAAGGTCACCTATTATGCAATATCCACTTCTTCATGTCTCTTCTACATCAACATGTGTCCCCTCTTCTTCATGTCTCTTCTTCATCAACATGTGTCCCCTCTTCTTCATGTCTCTTCTACATCAACATGTGTCCCCTCTTCTTCATGTCTCTTCTACATCAACATGTGTCCCCTCTTCTTCATGTCTCTTCTACATCAACATGTGTCCCCTCTTCTTCATGTCTCTCCTACATCAACATGTGTCCCCTCTTCTCCATGTCTCTTCTACATCAACATGTGTCCCCTCTTCTTCATGTCTCTTCTACATCAACATGTGTCCCCTCTTCTTCATGTCTCTTCTACATCAACATGTGTCCCCTCTTCTTCATGTCTCTTCTACATCAACATGTGTCCCCTCTTCTCTATGTCTCTTCTACATAAACATGTGTCCCCTCTTCTTCATGTCTCTTCTACATCAACATGTGTCCCCTCTTCTTCATGTCTCTTCTCCATCAACATGTGTCCCCTCTTCTTCATGTCTCTTCTACATCAACATGTGTCCCCTCTTCTTCATGTCTCTTCTACATCAACATGTGTCCCCTCTTCTTCATGTCTCTTCTACATCAACATGTGTCCCCTCTTCTCTATGTC
Source organism: Trematomus bernacchii (assembly GCF_902827165.1). Lineage (NCBI taxonomy): Eukaryota > Metazoa > Chordata > Actinopteri > Perciformes > Nototheniidae > Trematomus > Trematomus bernacchii. The sequence goes on from NW_022987514.1 coordinate 391,166, forward strand.
TCTTCTACATAAACATGTGTCCCCTCTTCTTCATGTCTCTTCTACATCAACATGTGTCCCCTCTTCTTCATGTCTCTTTTCTACATCAACATGTGTCCCCTCTTCTTCATGTCTCTTTTCTACATCAACATGTGTCCCCTCTTCTTCATGTCTCTTCTACATCAACATGTGTCCCCTCTTCTTCATGTCTCTTCTACATCAACATGTGTCCCCTCTTCTCTATGTCTCTTCTACATAAACATGTGTCCCCTCTTCTTCATGTCTCTTCTACATCAACATGTGTCCCCTCTTCTTCATGTCTCTTTTCTACATCAACATGTGTCCCCTCTTCTTCATGTCTCTTTTCTACATCAACATGTGTCCCCTCTGTGGAAAGAGACTCTGAAAGTTTCAGGAACAAAGATTCTCTCTCTTTTTGTCCTGATCCATTTATATAAAAACCCGTCTGAAAATGAGCTGATCAGATTTTGGCCACTTCATGATGTCATAACGATGTTTTGGCTTGAGTAACCATTAGCCAATCACCAACCAAGGTAACCCCCCCACCCCCCCTGTTCCTATAGTCTCATGGCTGAATCTGATCACCTGTATGATCGTTTCTGTTGCTTTACAGACTTGAAGACTCACCTTCACAGACGCCTAAAGCCCCGTCCCCTTCAACATCTGCAGTCAGCGGTACAGGTGAGTTTATCTTTCTTACATTACTCGTTATGGTTAAATATCTTTTAAATGTAGTTTCATCAGTCGTAGGATGTTCGAATGGTGCAGGGATGATGAATCTTTGTAGGCCAACACGGAAGTAAGCATCGCAAGGGCTCCCTAAACAAAAAGCCAATGGGATTTTACCAATGGATTTCGGAGAATTGCACAAAATAATCTCTTAATCTAACTTTTATGATATTTACTTGTTTGGTTCAGCAGGATAATCTCCACATATTAAAACCACTTTATAACAATTGAAGTGTAAATGCAATCTCCAGAATTAAAAAGCTAATGTTGGGCTATAAAGGAACTACAGCACGGTCACATGACTTCACGTCACCACCGCTAAGCTAAAGGCGGCTAATGTTGGGCTTGATGACGTTTAGTCATCTCATTTAGACTCTCGTTGACAACCGCCATTTTTTAATTCACCAGTGGGGCATTTACTGACGTATTTTATGTCGTAGAACAAAACTTTTGAATCTTTTCTGTTCAGACCTGATTTCATAATAAGAAACAAACAATGGTTAAAAAAAAGTTGACTAAGAGACGGGGGGACAAGAAGTTGTAAAATGCAAACTCATTTCCAGGTTTTAGGACTCATTCCTTCACCACTCTATACTAAGACCTTGTGAAGCTGGCCGTTGAGCGGCCCGACCAAGTAAGGAGGCAGAGGCAGAAATCCCAAATATAACCCGGTGTGGGCCTTTATTAAAAATCATGAACACATGACACACAGCCTCAATCTGCTGTTTCTCCCTGCACACAGCCTGCAGCCACAAAGATCTCCCACACTGACAGGAAAAACAGAGACTAAATACCCACATGTGCAATAAAGCCAACAAGACACAGGTGAGGGGGGAGGAGACAACACAGGGCACCAGGTGAACATAATCAGGAGCAACAGACAAAACGGGAGGGGGAACACTTTTCAAACACAAACATATAACTGGACAGAATTACACACATACAAACCCAACTAAACACAGTCAGCACTTGTACAATTAATGCCACTTAACGCTATGATTTCTACACCCTCACATATTATTTGCACCCGGATTATTCTTAACCGCTGTCATTCTACACCAGCATAAGCACTTTCGGCGCTCTCGCTAACTCCCCTATCTTGTCAGGCGGAGCCGAGGACCCGACCAGCACCTGCCAGACGACATTTCAATTAATACGGTTTAATCCTTTAATAAATACTATCTCAATAATTAGTATAAATTATATAAAATGTGCAAATATGCCATGCCAAACAGTACTGTGCAATCACGCTAATAAAGTGCTAACTGTTCACTAAAGTGCTGAGTTACAAGGCCCCGAAGCCGTCAGTCCACTGTGACGAAGTTACCTTCGTCACAGACCTACACATAAAACACATACAAAAAACCACAGAACACGTATGTGAGTAACACCCATGTAAATGTATAAATAAAACGTTCTTGTTCTTCTATAGATAAGTAATTCTGTTGTTTTATAAAATCATAGTTTAGGTTTTATTTGTCCAGATTTTTCAGATATCTATGACTGATATTTTCCTACAAGACAAAGTCTGGTATAAACCTCAGTGTATACATGTGGTGAAATGTCAACAACCATGTAACCTCCATCTTTTCTTCTTCTCATCTTCAGACAAACAGAAGGACACTTGGTCCAGCAGCTTCCGGAAGTGTCTCTACGATAGATTTGGCGTTTACATCGAGGACTTCCGCTTCCAGCAGGAGGAGCAGACGGTGGAGACGGATGAGCCGCTGAGCGCCAAGAGGTGAGGAGGGGAAACACAGAAACCCTAAAAACTAAAACAACAAATAGACGTGATTCATTTAATTGTTGAAGACAAGGGCTGTAAGAAATGTTTTATGTTTCAGAAAATGCATAAAGAAAGTGTAATTAGACAGTATGAAGTTGACTTTTGATCGTGTTCTGGTTTTATGTTTCAGTATTTGTAAGCAACTGTGACTGAAAGAATATTGCTTTTATTTTAATTTTTAATGGTTATTTCGTTTTTATTTATTTTTGTAATTTTTTTGTAATAAGGGGCAGGTCAAATAAGATGTTCTTCTCCCTGCTCCTTTCCACCATGCGCTATAAAAAAAACAACGAGTATAAGTGTACATGTTTTGTTTTAAAATAACTGCCATGTGTGGAATAAACAAATAAATAAATAAAACTTAATGGCAGTTTGTTTTTAGGTTTGATTTGATGAGGTTTCTTGAATCTTCCTTGCAATTTTTGTGGAAATATTTTAAAGGGGACCTATCATCCTAGATGCACTTGTTGATGTCTTTTATACATAAAGATGTGTCCCCGGTGTGTCAGGGAACTCACGCAGCATCATAAAATAAAACCCTCTCTCTTTTCCTCCGTACCCAAATCTCTAAAAACGGGGCTACAACGGAGCTGATCCAGATTTGCGTCCGATATGACGTAATATCGGAAATGTGGACCCACGGCCCTATCAGAAACGTTGCTATCAGAAACAATGCCTGACTGTTTTGGACGTAATATGGTCGGTGTTTACATTAGCATCGCTAACACTCAGAGCTAACCTGTACTGGAGAGCATGTGTGTGAAGAAGCAGGAAATAAAAAGGAACTCACCTTGTGGTATAACCGGCAAGAGAGAAAGCCTTTGAGCTCCATACTGTTTCAGAAATAATCCTTGATAATCCATGATATGGCGTTTCATCACCGCAGTATTTAGTTTAGACAGTAGCTGCCGGGTCCCGCATGAGCTCAGCCCCCTACTTTTTTTTTTTTTTTTTAAAGCTTTATACTCAAAATCAGCACTTTTGAAACAGGAAGTGAAATAGAGGGATATGAGGCATGGCTAGAATGGGTGATCTGTTTGGTATTTTGAGCAAAACACTTCATAGACATGTTTTATATATATTTGTATATATCTGAGACCTATGCTATTGCCTAAAAATAGCATGATAGGTGACCTTTAATACTATATAGATGTAGGTCCTCTTAAGAGTATTTTAACTTATTCTGTATGTTTCATTTAATATTTATTATTTATTATATTTTTTATAATGTTTTATTTTAGTTTATAAACATTTTTATTTTTTATTTTATTATATTTTTAACTCATGTCTGATGCCTGTTAACATGCCGCTGCGACGAAGGAAAATCCCAATTTGTGATAAAAACAATATGTGTTAAAGCTGAATATCTTTAAAGTGGACCTATCATGCTATATTTGAATAATATATTGTAGGACCATACCTATACAAGGCATATTTATACATTTTCTTTTTCAAAATACCAAACAGATCATGCATTTTAGCCATGCCTCATTTCGCTCTATTTTGCTGTCCTCCAGCCTGTCTTTGCATGCGCTGCAGATGACCACGCCCCCCTGCAAAGGAGGGTGCCGAGTTACGAGCGTCATGTTACAGTACCATGCTGTTACCATGCTGTTACCATGCCACGGCAACCTCTCATTCCCCTGATAGGTGGAGAGTTGGCCATATAGGCGGAGCTCCTCCGTCCTGACGTCAGAGAAATGTTCAAATCTGGATCAGTCTGTATCAGATCCGTTGCAGCCCCGTTTTTAGAGATTTGGGTATGGAGGAAAAGAGAGAGGGTTGTGTTTTCGGACACTTGGTGAGTTCCCTGGAACACCGGGGACACATATTCATGTATAAAAGACGTACAAAAGTGCATTTTGCATGATAGGTCCCCTTTAAATAAATACATCCTAATTAAACATGTGGTTTCCGACACACAGGTTGACTGAAAACATGAGAAGACTCAGTGAGTATTAATACTTTCCTACACCGTTCATCACAAACAATACAGAATACAAGAGCTATCAAGATACATCTGTGTTTCTCTGCGTCTGTGATTGGTCAGTTTCTGTTTTTTTCAGAGCGAGGGTTGAAACCATTGTCCAACTTCAAGAGGAACCTGAGCTCCTGCCCCCCCCCCTCCCTATGAGCCCACTGTGCTCTGATTGGTCAGCTCGCCCACTCTGTTCTGATGAGTCCACCACCGTTACAGTGGAACATCAGTGATTACGTGTTACAATGGCGTTAGCAACCAGAAAATGACACCAGTAATGACAAACAGATGAGAATGCTGCGTGGGGTCTGTGTGTCGTGTTGGCGGGATGTTGCGGGGCTCGCTGCTGCGAGGAGCGGACAGTGTGAGCTGGATTACTGGTGTCATTTCCTGGTTGCTGCGTGGGGTCTGCGAGACAGCGAGACACCGCAAAACTCACCTGAACTCAGCCTGAGCACACACACACACACACTCACAGCCTGGCTGTGAGTTTGTAATGGGACGGGTAATAACTGGAAAAGCATGACATGGGACCTTTAAATAAGTATACAAACCCCTGTTACCAAGAGCTTCACAAAGGCGGACAAATTAAACAGATAACATATTATTTATCAGATTTTAAAGAAAGAATATAGTGAAATAGATTGAAAATGAAAAAACTATGGAGTGTACAAACAACTATTATAGTGTAGAAGAAAAGTAAAAAATAGAAAATAAACTAATGTTTTTTTTTATCATGACGTGTTTTTGAGGAAACTGAAAAATGTTGGGATTTATAAAAATGCGATTTATTGCCAACATATTAATTCATTTGGTAAATTTCAGATCCATATTTTCTAAAACGCTCCTATCTTTTAATTTATTAAAGAGGTCCTGTAGTGTGTTGTATAGGTTTTAGTGCATGTAAATGGTCTGCAAAGGCTAAAATCTCAAAGTTCCCCCCAGAGGGAGTTTCTCGCCGACACAGTCTCAACAAAACATTTTAAGAAGGATAAATGTATATTTTGAGCATTCATTTTGAAGTTTAACTAAACTTTGTTGACTATAAATATACGTTTTTCATTTAGTCGTGACCTCATCTTGATTCGTGACACCTTTTAATTATTGCATCTTCATCTATTAGTGTGCATTCACATGAATTATCTATATAAAGACACCTTCAAAATGTGTGTTTGTGTTGTGTGTGTGTGTGTGTGTGTGTGTGTGTGTGTGTGTGTGTGTGTGTGTGTGCGTGTGTTCTGCAGGTCTACAGGAACATCGGCACGGCTGGGCCGTCCCGATGTTCCTGTTCCTCGCCATCGTCCGCCTCTCTTTAAATTATCTCATCGCCAGGTCAGTGCAAGCCCCGCCCCTCTCTCTCCTACAGCCAATCACATGGCCCCAATCAGAGACTGTCAATCAGGTTGACATGCATCCTCTTGAATAGCCCATTTAAAGGGCCCATGTCATGGCCATTTCCACTGATCATAATTACATTGTTGAGGTATACTAAAATAGATTTATACTGTGCAATTTTCCAAACTCACATTGGTTTCGCATACAGCATCTCTGTCAAGCATGTGTATTCAGCAGTATTCACTTTCTCCACTAAACGACTCGTTGGAGCTCTTGCCCCCCCCTCCCTGTGAGCCTAGTGTGCTCCGATTGGTCAGCTCGGCCACTCGTTCTGATTAGTCAACCACCAGAGAGGCTGCGCCCATGTCAGTGCTTTTCCCGGCTGCTCTCAGCGTAACATCAGTCTTATCATGGCGTCGGTACAAGCGGTATATTTTATATACATATATATTTTAACTGTTGTTATAGAAGAGTGTGACGGCCTCAGGGCCTTTGTCTTACGGTGGGGTGGAGCTGAAGAGGGTAATCAGCGCGATCACGGACACCTCCGTAGCCGGTGCTATTAATCCCAGCGGCCCGGAGTCTCTCTCCAAAGCGGCTGCAGAAGGACGAACTGAGCGACCCTCTCCCCTCGACCACCTGTCTCTGCATTTACTACAATAAATGTGCCGTGGTTTTGTAAACTCGTGTATGTCTCCTTGTCTTTCCGTTGTGGCCTACGAGCTACTCTCATAACAAAGAGTAAGTTATTTTTACCCGTTATAAACTACTACTGTTTGATGAGAAATCAAATCATGGTTTGCTATATATGAATTCAGGGAAGAAAGGATAGGCCTACTAAGTATTTCCATTAAACTTTATTTTTAGAAATGTACAAAATGAACATAAATATACATATATACACGGTATATCATCCATTCCTCCTCCTCGCATCTTGCCTTTTAGCACCCTCAGTAGTAGTAGAATCCCTTCCCCGTCATGGATTGTCCGCCAGGATCTGGCTGGACGAAATCAAATGCAAATCACAAAATATTAGAGAAACTTAGTTGTTTTAGATTCGTTAGTAGTAGTTGTGTAATGAACAGCTTGCCTGCTAATATGCTAACCTAGCTTTGTTTACCTTGGTAGCTAACACGATATGAACGTTAGCTTGGAGGAAAGGCAACTATAATGCAGTGTAATAAAACTACTATGAACAAAAGCTAGTGGTTCATATTAGGCTAGCAATAACGTGTTTATAATTGCAATCGTATACGGGTATTCTGCTACGTTCGGTCATACAATGTAACTTGCATGAATACATTGTTTTGCGCTAGCATACAGCTAGCCTCGTTAGCTACATGCAGTATATGTACGGTCACAATGTACGGTAAATCACAGTACAGTATACTGTATGAGTATTCCGTGTGTGTGACTGCAGACATTCTCCTGCCATGACAAACATGTAAGGCCATCTGCTGACATTGTAGTTGATATATTTAAACGCTAGCAACGTAGCATCACAAAAATGTTTTTCTGACCGAAACTAGCTCTAGCTCCGTGTGTTAGATCGCTACGCCAGCTATAATGTAATTACGTTTCGCGACTGACCGGCAAATCACCCGGAGTATACTGTCAATAGGTATTTTGTGTGTGAATGCAGACATTCTCCTGCTATGAGATACATGTATGCAAGGCCATCTGCTGATATTAGAGTTGATATATGGAAACTCTAGCAACTTAGTTAGCACTGTGTCAATGGCTTAGCAGTCCAACACAGTTTACACATTTAAACAGTCTTGTTTGATAAATACACAAATAACAATGCAAACTTACAGGTTGTATACCCAGATCTTCCCCTGCTCCAAACGGTCCAAACAAGCTGTGCATATCCGGCCTCAAACTGGGCAATGTTTTGGAAGCTTGTGAAATGCCGGTTCTTCGAACCTCTGGAGGAGGAACACGACGCTGCTGGTGTGGCCATAGCTCTTCGGGATTGGTCCATTTCGTTCCGGGTACCGCATGACATCAGGCGGTACCCGGAACTAAATGGAAGACTCAAATGGGCAGTGACGTATCTCCAACGAGGCGTTTTGGGGAGGTATTTTCTGTGTTAGAGTTTTACTCGCTACAGGGTGTACTTTGAGGGTTTTGACTCTGCACACCGTTTACATGCATAAAAACCTTCATAACACACAAGGGGACGGGTAATAACCGGAAAAGCATGACATGGGAGCTTTAAGTAACATGCAGGTGAATCAGATGAATAATAGATCAGGGGGGGGGGGGGGGGGTTCATTACATGTGTGCATCTTAACTCCAGTCAACTAATTTATCAGACAAAATATTTTGAAACTATTTTGTAAAAGTATTTACCGTAAATGTTATTTTTCATGCAGAAATGGCAGAAAATGCTGTTTTCAGCTTTCCAAAATATAGAGATTCACTGCTTTTATGTTTTATATCATATTAAACTGAATATCTTTGGAATTTGTACTTAAAAACAGGACATTTTAACACATCACCTGTGAGGAACTGGTAGGCTATTGGCACTGTTATCTGGGATTTATGATAACAATCAATTGAATAATATAATTGTTAGTTACAGCTATTTCTCAGACGCTCCATTAATGAGCTGTTGATTCTGGCTCGTTTAGGGTACTTAGACCCCGGTATACGTAACTTTATAACTCATATGTTCTTTAACCTGTTTCACGCCTTCCCCCCGGTACCGGGCGGATAAACGCGTCATTTGCAGGAAACAACGTCTAAGGAATCTTAATATTGAATAAAACTATGAATGTGTTATATCCATGTAACGGGAAGAAACTCAGCTAACTGATCTTTTTAATTTTTTTTTTCAAAAAAACCCCACAATGCTAGCACTCAGCCTCTGAATTAGCCTCGATCGAAAAAACGGGACCGACAAAGACACATAAACTCACTCAGAACTCCCTTATTACTTATCCTAGATGCACAACCAAACACTATTTTTTGGTGTCCTGGAGACACTGAATCTAACGGTGCC